>NC_134454.1:90361288-90687088 GCF_030867145.1 Opisthocomus hoazin | reverse complement strand
TGCGAGCTGCGGAGAGGGTGAGCGCGGGGCAGGCAGCCGGGCAGGCAGGCGTCCCTCCCGGCCAGCAGGTACGGCAGCGCCCAGAGAGTCTCACCCAACCCCACCTTTCCGCGCCAGCGTTCGGCAGTCAGGAAACGCGCCGGCCAAGCGCCGTGCCCTGTTTGCCACCCAGGGGAGCAAAACCCAGCCACCACTCCAGGCTGCCCTGGGAACCGGGTAAAACCCCACTGCTCCCGGCTCGGCCGCCTCTGTCTGCGCAGAGCTTGGCTGCGGGTCTGCCTCCCCGAACCCCCTGCGCCCATGAGCCAGCTCCCCCCTCACCAAGGCTGGCACCCGTTTCACCTGACCTTAGCGAGGGCACAGCCGGGCATCCCCCGTCCCGGCTTCCCCTGCTGCTGGGCGCAGCGCGGGATGCAGCCGGGCGCAGCGTGGGATGCAGCCGGGCGCAGGGTGGGATGCAGCCGGGCACAGCGTGGGATGCAGCCGGGCGCAGCGTGGGATGCCACCTGGCGCAGCATGGGATGCAGCCGGGCGCAGGGTGGGATGCAGCCGGGCGCAGCGTGGGATGCCACCGGGCGCAGCATGGGATGCAGCCGGGCACAGCGTGGGATGCAGCCGGGCGCAGCGTGGGATGCAGCCGGGCGCAGCGTGGGATGCCGCCGGGCGCAGCGTGGGATGCAGCCGGGCGCAGTGTAGGATGCAGCCGGGCGCAGCGTGGGATGCAGCCGGGTGCAGCGTGGGATGCCGCTGGCTGCACCCCCTCCTGCAGGCAGACGCCTCGCTGCGAGCGTGTGGCAGCGGGGAAGGACACAGCCTCCGCTTGTGCCTGCCACAGACTCCACCGCGTCTCGGGACGCAACTCTTTCTCAAAGAAAAGACGCTCTAGGCTGCCCACGTTTTATAGCTTCCAATATCATTCACGTCCGGAAAAGAATCAGATCACAGCGCTGCGGAAGAACCAGGACCCCGCCGTACCCAGGAGCTGCAGTGACGGACGCGAACTGCGTCAGCTCCAGCGTCGGGAACCCCACCTGCTCGACAGGCACCCACAGAACAGGGGCGATTTTTACAATTTTATTTCTGCAAGACTGTCTGAGCTTTGGTTTCCTTGTGAACTTCGCGTGCTTCTAGTTTAAGCTCAATTTTTTTTTTGTCACATAGTATCATTAAATTGAATATTCCTACTGATAGTTCATTTGTCTTATTTTCTGCAACAATAACTCCGATTTTCCATTTTCTTCATCAGAAGAGAACCACCTCGCCAGCCCGTGCATTACAAATCGCTATAAATCCTGGAAAATATCTAGCAGCATTTCAGTCGGTAAGCATTGTGTTTAAAACGTCTGTTTATGGAGACTGAAGCACTGGGAACTCTGCTCTGTCATTAACGAACGCATGGCAACTACCGGCAAGGCGGTGGATTCACTGCCACCCCCCTTCTGCCGCAGAAGCGCTCATCCCCCAGGAGCTGCCGTGGTCCCCAGCACCCAGAGCACCCCAGTCCGGCCCTGCCTCGCTGCCAGCACGCTGGGGGTCCCACGCAGCAGAGCTGCCGGCGCCGGTGGGTCCCTGCGGGGTTGGAGCAAGCCCTCCGCGGAGCTGGCGGAGGCTCGGTGAGACGCAGCGGTTCAGCTCAGAGGATTTGGCATTTTCTCATCGCAGTTTTTTCCGCCGACAGACACCCACCGGGCTCCGTTGTTGATGGCGGAAACAGCGCGCGGCTCGGAGCAACCCAGCCGCAGTGCGTAACGCCGGCCTGACGAACGCCAGCAGCAGCGTGTCGTACCCCTGTAGGCAGCGGCAGCGCCCGTCAGCTCTTTGTGCACGCACAGGAAGACCCGTCCTTCTTGTACGAACTGCTTTTGGAGTACTCTGCCCAGTTGTGGGCTCCTCAGTTCAAGAAAGATGAGGAGCTACTGGAGAGAGTCCAGCGGAGGGCTACGAGGATGGTGAGGGGACTGGAGCATCTCTCCTACGAGGAGAGGCTGAAGGAGCTGGGCTTGTTCAGCCTGAAGAGAAGGCTGAGAGGGGACCTTAGAAATGCCTCTAAATATCTGCAGGGTGGGGGTCAGGAGGACGGGGCCAGACTCTTTCCAGTGGTGCCCAGCGACAGGACAAGGGGCAACGGGCACAAACTGAAGCAGAGGAAGCTCCAGCTGAACAGGAGGAAGAACTTCTTCCCTCTGAGGGTGACGGAGCCCTGGCCCAGGCTGCCCAGGGAGGCTGTGGAGTCTCCTTCTCTGGAGATATTCCAGCCCCGCCTGGCCGCGGTGCTGTGCCCCCTGCTCTGGGTGACCCTGCTTGGGCAGGGGGTTGGACTGGGTGACCCACAGAGGTCCCTGCCAACCCCTGCCATTCTCTGATTCTGTGATTCCGAGTCAGGACAGCGACGTCCAGCAGCGTGGGAGCTGGTCTGCCAGGGGCCCTGGGCGGTGACGGCCATGGCCGAGGGGCTCTGCCACCCAGGCTTTAACGCCACGAGCTGCAGAGGCAGGTGCAGAGGGTCCCGTGGAGATGACAGACCCTCCCCGCTGCATCCCGCGTCCGGACAGCACTTTCCTGTGGGCACTGGAAGTGTTGAAGCAAGGGCTCGTGTGACTTTGTGTCCCGGGAAGCGCACAGACTGTGCCAGCCCGGCTCCTGACGCAAACCAACCCCCGACACAAGCCTGACGTCAGTCCGTCTCCCCACTCAGGCATCGCCACTTTTAAACCAATTTAGCGAGGGGGTTTTATCAAGAAATCCTGGAGGACTATTTAGCAGTCTGAAATCTCTCAAGGCCACACTTCGTGGTCTCCTTTTGCCAAAAAAAGCCTCCCTTCGCCCTCACCTCCTCTAAATTTGGTTCCCTGCAGTTTCTCAAGATACCCAAGGCCCTCAGACAGTCGCTGGTTTTATGGCGTTTTCACTCTAAGGGCAAAAGTGCCTCGGGATGTACGAAACGAACGGCAGACGTTAGGAAGGAGCCAAGCGCAGAACAACACTCCCTCAACCCAGCAGTGAGTCATTGCTCTCCATCGTTCGTAAGGATAAGCCATGAATATTGATCCCTCGTATGCGGTTTCATACGGGCGTAGCACAAAGTCAACTAAACCCAGTTATCTGTCTGATGGAACTAAAAAATGTCCCTCAATCTGATTCCGGAGAGAACTCAATGTGAGGGAAATTTAATTACGCTAGTAATACTGAACACAATGAAATGACCATCGGAACGTTTTCCAAAGGCTTAAAATGTTTTTCTTTCGCGATGATTCACTTAAAGCAACCTCTTGCATATCTGTGTTACTACAATCTCTTAAAAACTAGGCCTCAAAAATCAATTTGATTACCTCTCTGAATTAAGTATGCACAAATGAAAGCAACTGAGATCAATACAAATTAGGTTAAGTACTCCGCCGTGTACCAAATCATTACGTAACACGAAACAATTTGAATGCAGATGCAAATAACCACGTCGTCGGGGCGTGCAGCCGGCGCGCCGTCACCTGCCCACTGCCACCGGCCGCACGCGCACGAAACCCCCCGGGCTTCGTCATCCCCGTGAATGCCCGCTGACGGTGTTTATCCAGCAGAACAGGACATGCCTGCAAATGAGAAGCGTAGCACAAAGCGTTAAGCCTGTTCCTCCAGAGAAGATTTGCCGTTGTGGAAGAAGATCTCTGCTCGCCCAAGCCAACCCTCCTGTACCGGCAAGATGCTCCCTACACCACGATTCCTGCTTGGAGCCACGGGGATTCCTACAATGCCCCGGGAACGAAGCACACGGCCTCGCCGCCTCCTGCCAGGACGGGGTTTTCTGGGCGCTCCACCCGATTTTCCTCCCCCTTCGTTCTGCCACGGAGGGAATGCCTTCCCCGCTCTGGGTCTTGCCTCCTTCAGCTAGCTGAGAAGAGAAGATGAAGGGGTTTGGGGACCTGGTTCTTCTATATTTATTTTTGGCATGCAGAAGGTCTCAGGCTATTTGCGTCAAATCTCCTGTCAATCTGCCGGGTGGCTGAAACCGGGCTGTAAATTCTGCGGGGCGGGGGCTGCCTCCTCCCGCGCGGGGCTGCGACACCCGTCTTAGCGCGGGGTCTCTGACAAAGGCCTCTCAGTACCACTGTAACACGCTTCCATCATTAATACAGAATCATAAATAATAGATGGGATAGGGCCAATTTACTGCACTCCAGGGCGAGCGCAGCGGAGGCTCGGTGAGCGGGCAGCGCAGTTCCAGCCCGCTCCTCGCCACCGAGCGCTGCGAGCTCTGACCGCGCGCCGGAGCAGCTCCCGCCGGGCAGCCCCCCGGCTCCTCTGCCGCGGCGAGGCAGGGGGTGTCCCCCGGCCCCCGCCATCCAGCCCTCTTTACAAAGAAGCCTTTCTGCCAGCCGCAGAAGGAACAGACCCGATTTCTGACAGACTTGTGTTTGAGCTGACCGTGAGCTCGTGCCGCCGGGGGACGAGCGAGCCGTCGCTCCCGCCGGGATCTCCACCCCGCCGGCAGCCTTGCTGCAGGGCAGGCACCGACGGCATCGGCCTCCCCTCCGCGGACCCCTGTTTGCACAAGAAGGGGTGCGACCGCCCGCAGCTCCCGGCAAGACCCCTGGCCCCGGGGGCAACGCAGCCGTGGGTACCCCGCTGGCACCAGGGACGTTGCGGGGCTGCAGGGACAGACGGACGCACGCCCTGCATGGCTGCAACCAGCCCCGTCAAGGTGTCGAGATACCCTCACGCCGGCTCGGAGACCCAGCGGCTCTCTGGCCAAGGGAAGCCATCGAAGCAGCAGCAGGGGGACGGCATCCCCCCCGACGGTGGTGTCACCCCGTCTGCGCGGTGACACGCCGCTGCCGGCACCGCCAGCCCTCGCAGCAGCAAGGAACGCTGGAGCCTCCACACTGCACCCTGCAAGCCCTTCTAGCGCCTGGGAGATGGATGTCTCCTCTTGTTCTGGAGAGCCTCCCTGCTGAATCCCAGAATATCTTCCAGCTGAGCTACAACACTTTTCCGTAACAAGGATTTATGTGGCCCTCGCCAGGGCACGAGGCCAGGCGGTCCCCACACCGAGCGCCCCGCGTGCTGAAGCAGCATCCGCACGCGATGCACCGGCACGTCCCCTCGGGTACCAGCACACGGCGGGGACCTTCTCCCCGGGGAGAAGGGAAGCGCTTCAGGCATCTTTTCCAAGGAAGGACAGGAAGTTCCGTCTGAACATGAGGAAGAACTTCTTCCCTCTGAGGGTGACGGAGCCCTGGCACAGGCTGCCCAGGGAGGCTGCGGAGTCTCCTTCTCTGGAGATATTCCAGCCCCACCTGGATGCAGTGCTGTGCAGCCTGCTCTGGGTGACCCTGCTTGGGCAGGGGGTTGGGCTGGGTGACCCACAGAGGTCCCTTCCAACCCCGACCATGCTGGGATTCTGTGATTCTGTGACTGGGAATTTAAAGGTAGGCGAGCAAGCACTGAACGGGAGCCTGACACCTTAGAGCGGATCAGACTTTGAAGCGCGCTGCCCTGCTTTCTGCTGCTCGCAGCTGGCAGCGTTCCCCGAGCTCCGTCCCTCTGACACGCTCCCGCGCTGCGGCTCCCTCCCGGCACCTCACACCGACGAGCCGGAGTCGCGAGCCGAGCCCCACGGGCCCTACCGCAAGGGAAAGCGTGGCTCTGCCGAGTGCTTGCTGTGTGCCCCCAGCATCAGCTTGGGTTCAGAAATCCTGGCTGGCGGGAGAAAGCAGGACACGACTCCTTCCTTCTGACGGCTGTTACGGACAGGGCATGACTGCAGAGAGCAGGAGGGGACAGGAGCGCAGCTTTCCTGATCTGATCTGGGATCAGGGATCCTGACCCTGATCTGGGAAAGCCAGACCCGTGCTGCTCTCCCAGCTCTGCTGGCACCGCAGACGGCGACCGCCGAGCGCGGAACGCCAGAGCAGGCCTGCGAGGAGCGATGCTCTTTGCCGTCCGGTCCGGTTCCCACCTCCTTCTTCCCAGGGGCTTTCGTCAGCCGGAGAGGCGAGCGTCCCTCCTCCCCGAGCACCAGCGCGGTGGCGTGGGGAGGCGAGGAAGGAGGGGGCCGGGGGTCTCCCAGCTCCGCAGCGAACGTGCCGCCATGCAGCTGGTGGGTGGGAGACGGGCGGCTCTTCAGCGGGCGAGGTGGGTGACAGCAGTGGCAGCAAGAGGTGCCCCTGTCACCCCGGGGGTACGAGCCAGCTGACGCCTGGCGTCGGGTCCGCGTGGCCGTGCCCCGCAGGACACTTCTTCTGCCGCGCGTGGTCAGGGCTGGACCTGCACCCTGGCAGGATTCGGGTGTGATGGAGGAGAAATTCGGCACTGAAGATGCCGGAAGGACAGCGGGAAAGCTTTGGGAGCTTATACCTAATTTGTGTGAGCCTCTCCACACTGGGAGCCTGCGGTCGGGGCCGACACGGTCCCGTGGTGCCACCAGCCCTCGCCAGCAGCAGCCGGAGGACAGATGTGCGGTGACACCGGCTGCCCAGGAAAGCAGCAGCGTCCTCACCCGACACGGGAGCGAGCGGGCACGACAAGCACAGAGGAGAAGGAGAAGGGACGAGGAGGTGTGTGGGAAGCTCTCCGAGGAAGACTTCCTCACGCTCTTCCTTTATCTTCTTCAGCCGGGCGCTGCTTGCCAAAGCTTAATGCCTCAGCGCGGGCCCCCGCTCCTAAATGCCCATTACGACCAGATGAGATCTGCTGGAAAATCACCACTACTCATAAATACGTTCCCTGCTTACTTAGAGATATTTTGGTCTCAGAGACAATTTGCGTTTTGGGAAACTGCCAGCCTCTATCGCTTGTCTAATAATTCCTTTGTGCAGCATTTACCAGTGGTTTGAGTCCCCCTTTTTCACAACGGAGTAGTTTGATTTCATCACTCAAAAACCCCAAACAACCCCCAAAACACTCCAATATCTTGCCTGATTGCATTCCTATCTGCCATCAGTGAGCTGTCTGGTTGATCTGACCACTGAACCCATTTGAGACGAGTCTGTTTTGTATGATTTCTGCGTACAAAAACCCTCTATAAATCAGAGAGTCTTTTATGCAAAAGTCTGCAAGATTGATAGAGCTGGATACAAAATCTTTTACCTTGGAAAAAGAGATGTATTATCTGTCCCATTGGACATAATGCTCTCTCCGCATATTCATCTCCAAAGTATGATGTGGCTTTTTCTAGAGAAGACAGGAGACGAGATAGGAGTCTTAAATACAACAGATTGCTATCAGAAGAAAGGGAGCAATTTTTTTGCTGTGTCTAGTGAGGATAAGATGAGAAGCAGAGGATTTAAAAGACAAAAAGGGAGATTAAGGCTAGTCATTAAGGGTTTTTTTGTACCTGTAAGCCCTGGAAGAGATTGCCTAGGTAGCCTGAGAAACCCCCATCACTGGGGATTCTTGAAGAAGGGGGCAGGCTGTCAGGACAAGCGATGTCTCAGGTGCTTTTCAGCCCTGCTTTCCCTGTTCGAGTAATTCTCTGTACACCTGCAGAGCCCTGTTTCCACTCTGAAGGCAGCCACAGGGGAGCTCCTCTGATGCGAGGAGCCTGTTACTTTCAGTGCTTGGAGACTCAGAACAGAGGCGTTGGGTTACTGGCAAAGAAGCTTGTCATCTCCGAGCGACGTCTAACTGGAAGGGATGAAAAAGCCACTTGCAACTGGTGGATGGCGGGGATATCTAGGGCAAGATTTTGTGAATAATACAAGGGAGGAGCGCTTAGGATGAGCAACCGGGGCCAGGGTGCAGAAAAAAAAGTGCAAAGGTTGAGTCAAAAGGCCCCTGTAAAGAGGGAGGGAAGAAACAGCACCAGTTACTGGAAAATAATCCTTCTGGTAAAAACCCTCTCCTTTACGTGTTCCTCGCTGCAAATAAATTCTGGCAACTTTCAGACGCAGAAGAATATACGAGTTTGGGATATTTCAGTTCAAATGGTGATGGCCAAGAGATACTAGGAAAAAATGAGATGCTGGAAAAAAATCCAATAGGGCAATAGTGAAGAACAGACTGGGAAAGCTCAGAATGAGTAACACACGTTGATCGACTAATTGTTTCTTGAAAAAAGTAGAGGAAAAAAAAGACAGAAACGCATTTAATGACACATGTGGTCAGATTTATCTTTATCAGCCGATCAAGAAACTGATAAAAGCTGCTTGTTAAACAAAAACGGTATTCAAACTTCTGCAGGGCAGAAATGTCTTCAGAAATAACGTGGAACAAAAAGATAGGGTGGGATATTATTTTGGAAAGTTGGTACACGAGAAATATAATTTATCACCCAGCACCACAATTTAGCGCATGGATTGTTCAAACATAACCGCTAAAGAGAGTACTAATATTTCAAGCCGCTAAGCACCTTTCAGAGAAGCTTTATGTACCTGTATATTCAGTTCAACACGAAGAAATAGTTTTCTAACTAGGTAACGCACTTGATAAGAGATGTTACTACGCCTTCAATTTTTAGCTGTAGCTACAGACGAGAAAATACCCTCAGAACCCAGGGAAAGCAGCGTTAAGGCAGGCCACGAGGAGGCGGAGGACAGACGGACAACAGCCCGCCTGCAGACAGCCACCCCTCGCAGTCCCTGCAGCACAGGGCTCTCCCAGGCGCTGGAGGCCGGAGGCCGCGGGGGGGTCAGCTGCGCTGCTGCAGCCCTGGCCCTGGTGGGACGGAGCCCCCACCCCTCGCCCCTCTCCTACGGCCCCCCATGGCTGACCAGGGGCTGGGCCAGGGACAGGCCACGGCCACCGCCTGCCCCGGGCTGCCTGGCCCTGCTGCCCTCGCTGCTCCTTCGCCCTGCCCTCCCAGCCCTCCTGCTGCCCTCCATCCCTCTCCCGCTCCCTCCATCCCTCTCCCGCTCCCTCCATCCCTCTCCTGCTGCCCTCCATCCCTCTCCCGCTCCCTCCATCCCTCTCCCGCTCCCTCCATCTCTCTCCCGTTCCCCTCCATCCCCCCCGCTCCCCTCCATCCCCCCGTTCCCCTCCATCCCCCCGTTCCCCTCCAACCCCGCCATCCCTCCCGCTCCCCTCCCGCTCCCATCCCGCACCCCGCCGCTGTCCGTGGTGCTGACGGCCCCGCCACCGCCGCCCCCGGGGCCCCGCCCGCCGCTCCGCAGGGGGGGTTTGACGCCCCCCCCCCCGTTTCTCGGGACAGAAACGTTTGACCGCCAACGACGCAATTCAGCGCTCGGGAAACGCGAACCCGCAGTGCGCTCGGCCCGGGAGAGCGGCGCCGAGCCCTGCCGGGTGCGGGCTCACCGGGTCCCGGGGGGGATGCCGCCGCCGGGGCAGCCGCAGAACGCGGGGAGCGGCGGGGCTTCTCGCCTGTCGTCGGTCCGCAGCCCCGGGCAGCCCCCCAGTGACCCCCCCCCGCTCCAAGCACCCGCCGTGGCTGCGGCACCGGGACCCCGGAGCACCATCCGCCGGCTCAGGGGCCCCTTCCAGGCTCTCACAGACTCCCGGGAGGGGATAATCAGCACAGAAATAACGGGAACGAATGGAATAGCACAGAACGGAATAGCACAGAATAGCGTGGAACAGAATATTATATACAGAATATAGAATATTATTAGGTATCTTCTAGAAGAAGAAGAAATAATCAGCACACCCCGCTGCCGCAGCTCCCACGGGGAGAGGGGGGATTTCCCTCAAAGGGCAGCAGATCTGCGTCCCGTTCGGGACAAAACTCACAGGAGCAGGGGGCAAACCGGCCGGCTGTCAGCAGCCCGAAGCGCTTTCGGCTTCTTCCCCTCGCCGAGAGGGGTCTCAGCAGGGGAGTAGCGGGGAAGCGGGAACCACCGAGGCAGTGAGGCTGCATATTTACACGTGGTAATCATAAATAATAACAAAGAAAAAAAAAATCGATTTTCCAAAGGGGATGGTAATTTGCCAAGGTCTTTCCCGCTCCGGCTCCCGCCCCACGGGGAACCCGCGCCCGCTCGGCCACCGAGCTCCCCCCAACTTTACTCCCGGCTGCAGAGGCGCTCGGGGGGAACCGGGGAGGAGGAGAACGCGGAGTAACCTGTGCGTAAACCCCGTGTGCGCGGCGGACACCCAGAGATCGGCCCTACGCGCCCGCCGGGCGGGAACCCCCCCCGCGGGACCGGTGCGGGGAAGGGAAACCCCCGCAGCGCTGCTGGCAACCAGCCGGCTCCGGCCCCGCTCTCCCTCCGCCAGCCTTGGAGCCCCGTTCCCCGTCCCAGCACCACCCGCAGGGATTTCCCCCCCCCCCGGGACCCGCGCTCGGAGGGGAAGGCGACGTCACGGCGCGCGCCGGCGGGGCCACCCCCAGCCCCCCCCCCCTGCGCCGCCGGTGCTGACCCCGGGGCTGCGTTTGGGGGGAAAACACGGACACCCCCCCTCCCCCCCCCGCCGCGCCCGCAGAACAATGGGGGCTGCGGCGCCCCGCGGCCGCGCCAGGGGGCGCCCGAGCGCCCGCACCGGACAATGCGGCCAGGACTGCCCCCCCCCCCCTCCGCCCGGCCCCCCCCCCGCCATCCCCCGCAACGCCGGGAGCGCGGAGCGGTGCGGGAGGCCCTTCAGCAGGGCCCGGCCCGGCCGCCAGCCCCGCGCCCCGCCGGCTGCGGGCAGCGGGGGGAGGCGGGGGACGGGCCGGCCCAGAACCCTGGTCCCCGCCGTGCCGGTACCGGCGGCGCGAAGCGGCCTGCGGAGCCGGCAGGGGCTGGGGGGGGGGTGTGTGCCGCGGTCCGCCCGCCGCCCCCCGCACCTACCCGCCAGCCGCAGCGCCGACATCCTCTGGAACTCGGGCTCCTGCAGCCACTTCCACATCCTGCGGAAGGTCTCCCGGCCGGACTTGAGTTTACTCCACGGCTTGGGGTTCCGCAGCAAGTCCGAGAGGGTCCCCTGCGAGCGGCACAGCACCCGCTGGGCGAAGATGGCCTGCGGGATGCTGTAGCGCTTCAGCTCCGCCGTGATCCTTTGTGCCACCTCCTTGGTGTTGATCTCCTCCAGCTGCCCCGGGCCGCCCGCCTGCGAGCCCGACGAGGACGAGGAGGGCGGCCGCTCCCGCCCGCCCGGCAGCGCGGGCCCGTGGCCGGGGTGCGGGACGCCGTTCAGGTGGGGCAGCATGGCGGGGGGCGTCCCCAGCCCCCGGGAGAGGTGCTGCTCCCCGCCCCCCGCCCCGCCGCCGCCCCCCCCCCGCGCCAGCATGGCCGCGTGGGCGTCGAAGTTGGGGCCGAGCATCTTGTCGGGGCCCGGCGGCCCGTAGCCGTGGAGGCCCTGCTGCGCGCCGTGGAGGGGGCCCAGCCCGTTGCCCAGCGGCGAGAGGCTCTGCCCCATGCCGGGCATCTCCTTGTAGGGCCCGTAGAGGTTGTTGACGGCGGGCAGCCCGCGCTCGTCCCGCATGAGGGCGAAGCCTCCGCCGACGTTGCCCGAGAGGCGCTGGTGGTGGTGGTGGTGGTGGTGGTGGTGGGCGTGCGGGTGGGCGTGCGGGTGGTGGAACTTGTCGGAGACGGTGGAGATGGGCGGCAGGGGCTGGAGCGGCGTCAGGGTGGTGTAGGTGCCGCTCATGCCCATGCCGGGCGGCGAGGACTCGCAGGGGACGCTCATGGCGTGGTGCAGCGGGATGGAGAGCTCGGGCCGGTACTCGGCGGCGCCGTCCAGCAGCGAGGCCATGCCGGGCACCATGGCCGGCCGGGCGCCGGCGGGGCCCAGATCCTGGTGCGGCGGCGGCGGAGGCGGCGGCGGCGGGGGGGGGGGCACCCGGAGCGGCCCGGCGCCGCGGCCGCCGTGGTGCGGGCTGGGGCTGCCCATCAGCTCCGGCTCATGGCCGGCCCCCCCGTGCAGGCTGCCCAGCGGCTCCATCGCCATCTCGGGGTTCATGGCGCAGGCACCCGGCTCCCCGGCGAGGCATCGACGGGCGCTGCGGCCGCTCCTCATTCACCCATGAGGGGGGGGGGGGGCGGCGGCGGGGCCCGGGGCCGCCCGCTCCGCCGGGCAGCGGGGGCTCAGCCGGGGGCGCGCCCGCCCCGCGCCATGTCCTCGCCCCGCCGCCGCCGCCGCCGGTCTGCGGGCGGCGGGAGCTGTCCAGGGCGCGCCCGCGGGGCCGCGGGGCGGGGCGGGGCCGCGCCGGCCGGCCAATGGCGGCGCGGGGCGGGGCGGGGCCGCGCCGGCCGGCCAATGGCGGCGCAGGGCGGGGCGGGGCGGCGGGGACCGGCCGGGCCCTTAAAGGCGCCGCGGGCCTTTGTAGCCGCGCGGGCGCAGCGGAGGGGACCCCCGGCCCTGGGAGCCCGGCGGGAGGAGCCGGCCCGGGCCCCGCAGCTGTTGTGACCCGTTCGTGTCCCGCTTGGCTGCCGGGCGGGGGGTCCGGCCGCACGGTCCCGCCGCGCCCCGGGGAGGCCGCGCTGTCGCGGCGGGGCTGCGCGCGGGGTGCGGGCAGAGCCGCGCGGTCCCCGCCGCCCGCCCGCTCGTTTCGTTGCACCGGGGCGCGGCGCTGGTCGCGGTGCCGGTGGCGTTGCAGGCGGCGCGGAGCGCGGCTCGGGGAGCACGCACCGCCAAGCCCATGGCGGCCGGTGCGGTGACAAAAGGACGGAGCGTCCCCGCGCCGGCCTGCCCGCACACCAGGCCCGCGTCCTCCCCCCGCCGCGCACCTCTCCATCGCTCTGCGGGCGACTCGGCCCCCCGGGACCCCCGCGCCTCCAGCCCGGAGGCACCAACCCGCACCACCACAGCGAGCGGCTTCGGGGGCTGGCGCGTTTGCCCTTGCCGAAGCCATCGGCGCGTGATGGCGGGGCCATCGATCCGGCGCCGCGGGCTCCACACCGACCCGGTGCATTGCTGGCAGCCGGCTCGGCTCGGAGCGGTGCCCGTGGGGGCAGGAGCCCCTGGCATGGAGCTGCTCCGGGCAGGCCCTGCGCCATCGATGGACCCCACTGCCGGGCACCCGCGTCGGCCGGGCTGGCTCCTGCGCTGAGCCGGAGAGTGCTGTGCGGTGCTGAGCCACGCCATGGCTGATGGCGTTGGGCTGTGCCATGCTGAGCCACGCTGTGCCCAATGGTGTTGGGCTGTGCCGTGCTGCGTGGCTGCGCCGTGCTGAGCCACGCTGTGCCCAACGGTGTTGGGCTGTGCCATGCTGAGCCACGCTGTGCCCAATGGTGTTGGGCTGTGCCATGCTGAGCCACGCCGTGCCCAATGGTGTTGGGCTGTGCCGTGCTGCGTGGCTGCACTGTGCCGTGCCACGCTGTGCCCAATAGTGTTGGGCTGTGCCATGCTGCGTGGCTGCGCCGTGCTGAGCCACGCTGTGCCCAATGGTGTTGGGCTGTGCCATGCTGCGTGGCTGCGCCGTGCCGTGCCACGCTGTGCCGGGCAGTGTTGGGCTGTGCCATGCAGGCTGTGTGGGCTGTGCCGTGCCACACCAAGCCATGCCGTGCCCAACAGTGTTGGGCTGCGCCGTGCCGTGCTGAGCCATGCCATGCCCGACAGTGTTGGGCTGTGCCGTGCCACGCTGTGCCTGGCTGTCGGGCTGCGCTGCGTCATGCTGTGCTGTGCCATCCCGTGCCAGGCCGTGCAGGTGCTCCTGGCAGCGTGGTTCCCTCTGCTACCCCCCCGCTTCCACTTTAATCAGTAACGCAGAGACTTGCGTTTTATGTCGTCCTTATCTCGGGCCCCGATAACCATCGCTGTGTTTGTGAAGGTCCCACCCCCACGGTGTCTTTCCGGTCACAGAGCGGGGGGGAAAGCGGGGAGAAATGTCACCTTCTTGATAGCGAGAGTTCAGCCTGGGCTGGGCACTGGGGAGAAAAATTCTGAGCAGGGCCAAGGGCGAGGGGTGTGCGGGGAGGTGTGGCAGGGGGCTGCGGGGAGCCATGGGCAGGGTGGGCAGTGCGGGGTGGGCAGCGTGCCTAGCCAGCCCGCCCGGGCCCGGGTGCAGGCAGGGATGGGTGCTGGGCATCCCTCTGCATCGGGACAGGCAAAAATACCGTGGGGCTTGCACAGAAATGCAGCTGGTGACTGAAAACAGCTGAGCTCAGTCCAGAAATGGCTGTATTTTATATTCGTCCAAGGTAAGCAGGCCCCTCTCCAGGGCACGCAGAGTCTCCTACAAACAGGTTGCGTGTGATAGCACCCAGTTTTCCTACAGGTTTCCCCTATGCATCCCAAAGGCTGACGGCCCGTTTCTCTCCACGCTGCCATCCCTGTGCGCCTCTGGAGCTCAGGTCTCTTCCAAGCTGCTCTTCAGCTCCAGCCAGGTGGGTATAAAACGAAGCTCCCCCCAGCCCGGCTACCCCTGCCCGTCGCCAGCCTGTGGTGGGAAAGGAGAAAGGAAGGGAGAAGAAAAAGAAAGCCCTGCCGTGAGGTGCCTTTGTTCAGGGCAAGTTATGCGTGAAATCTTTTTGTCCTTCCTAAAGGAAGGCAAAAGTTGGGTTGATCCGGGGGGAAGAGAGGCAAGTGCAGCCCTCCGGAGGCGGAGGTGCCGGGGCGGGCAGGCGGGAGGGGAGAGGGTGGGCAGACCCCCCTGGCAGCCGGGTGCCGGCTGGCATCCTCTGCCTCCTTGCCCTTCCCAGAGGAGCGGAGGTTGGAAGGTGCCCCTGGCCACCCGGCACGCCAGCCCCTGCCCAAGCCGTGCCTCGTGATGTGAGCTGCGGTGGGATGTGCCTTTTTAGGGACTGAACTCCGTCCCTTCCCGCCGTTCCTGGGAGCTACCAGTGCTCTCCTACAGAGTGGGAACGGTTACTCAAACAATCAGATTAATCACGCTTTGAATTTTAGCTCCACACGTTTGCAAAGATCTTCTGACACGTTTCGTAACTTCAATGAACTACAGCTTTTTGGTTGCACAAGAAATGAACTGCACTGTTTAACTTCACTGTGCGTTGATCCCCTTTTCTTCCCAAAAGGCAGCTGCGTCCGGCTCTCCCGGTGGGCGCGTGGACCCCTGTTTGCTGGCGGGGTGGTGCTTGGCTCTCGTGGGGTCTGTGCCGGCGGGTGTGGGATTGGAACTTCCATAGCCCAGCAGGAACCCCGAGATTTGTGGATGGCCTGGTGGCTTATTGCAATCGCAGGTGAACACGGATCGCTTGGTGGCGGGGACCGTCACTCCCAGCTTTCTGAGCCGAAGCCTCCCCCAGCCCCAAGGTGGGGATGATGGAACCGAGCTGGTTTGCTGAGCATCAGGAGTCGGACTGGGCAGCTGCTCCCTGTGCGAACTGGTTGCTGTTACTGGGACTGTTCGCTGCAGGGTGCATTTTGCCTGTCTTTGGGTTACTTCATTTGCTTCAAAGTGCTGCAGAGTTTTCTCTCCTAAAAATGAAGAAATGGAGGCTCCTGCGGCCGTGTGCCCACCCGGGGGGCTGCAGGCTGGCTGCAGGACGGGGCGCGTTCCCAGGGCTCGGCCGCACCAGTCGTCTCGCTCCATTACGCTCTCTTTAAATTAATGTGGGAAAGGTGGGAAATTGATTATTTTTTCTGACAAAATGATGTTTTCAAGATTCAGGAGAGAAGGCCTGGCTTTGGCCTTTTCTTTCCAACCTGCGCCTGCCCCTTGCGCTCCGTCGTTGTGTTGGATTGCCCGCGGCAGTGTCGAACGCTGGCCCCTCGCCAAATTGATGTCCAAACCTTCTCGGTGGTCAACTCACAACCCTACCAATACCAGCGCGCGGCGCGGTTGTGACTGACGCGGCGGGTACGTCGTGCCGCGACGCTGCTCGCGTGCCGCGGCGCCCGCCCTCCGGGTGCTGCGTCGTCGTGGCGGGGGCTGCGAAGCCTGCTTCGGCGTCCTCCACCGGGCTCCCCGAGGCCCCTGTGCCTGCCAGACCTGTGCCCTGGTGCGATGGAGGGTGCTCGGGTGTCGTGTGGTACCCCGGCAAACCGAACCCCTGCTGACAGCAGGCGCGGGCAGGGCTGGTGGGAGCCGAGCCGGGGCGGCCGGTGGCTGCTCCCAGCCTGGCGGGCTTTGGCTGCTCGGGGCAGTGGGGGAGTCCCCATCCCTGGAGGGGTTCAAAACCTGTGTAGATGTGGCACTTCAGGACGTGGTTCAGCAGCCATGGGGGTGTTGGGGTGGTGGTTGGACTTGGTGATCTTGGAGGTCTTTTCCATCCTCAATGATTCTGTGATTTGGTGATTTGGTGAAGCGGCGTTCCCGGCCGGCACAGCTGCCTTTGCCAGAGGTTTTCCCTCTGCCTCCGCTCTTGAGGGAGGGAGGAGGGAGGTTTCTTTCTTAGCTTGCCTCCTGCTCCCTTCCCGCCGCCTGGACTTCGCGAGACGCTGCAGGTGCCCTCGCTGCCCCTTCCCCTGGGCCAAGCAGCCGTGCAGTGCCCGAGGGGCCGGTGGGATGGGACGGACCCGGGGGCTGACCTGGCCTGGCTGGGTTCACCCCAGGCTTTCTTGCTCAGCATCCCTCTTTTTTTTCTGGCTCTGAGGGTGACGGAGCCCTGGCCCAGGCTGCCCAGGGAGGCTGTGGAGTCTCCTTCTCTGGAGATATTCCAGCCCCGCCTGGCCGCGGTGCTGTGCAGCCTGCTCTGGGTGACCCTGCTTGGGCAGGGGGTTGGGCTGGGTGACCCACAGAGGTCCCTGCCAACCCCGACCATGCTGGGATTCTGTGATTCTGAGGCCCCCCTGGCTGTCTGAGTTTCAATTCCTCTCCGCTTTTGTTCACCAGGGGTTCGACTCCGCCGTTTCCCGCAGCACCCACACGCACCTCTGAGCGTGGGGACGAGAAGGGCTGCAACGCCGGCTGGCTGACCCCGAGCGCCCGCGGAAGGGCACGTCCAGGGGTGCATCACCCGCGCCCACAGCCCCGCACTCCCCGCTCACGCTGGGGTGGGCCGTGGCACAGGCACGGGGCGGCTGCCCCTTCAAGCAGCGAGCGCAAACCGACTGGCGACAGCACACAGAATTTTAACCTGCTTTTAAACAAATATTGCAAGTGTTTTCTTTCGGTGTTTTGAAATTGCTCTCGCAAGTCCTTTCCTCTCTGCGGAGGGCAGAGGGGCTGGCTCCGGCCCCCCGTGACGTCCTCCCCGTGACGGCAGCGCGGCGGGACGCGGGTCCAGAGGGGACTTCGTCCTGCGTTGGCCCCGGGTGTATCTGCTGCCCGGGGACTACGCTTTGCTCACGGGAAGCAGAACCAACCTTCCTTGTGATTTTTCTCCTCCCAGGCAGGATTTCACTTACGTAGTAGTTAAAGGCAAGTCGGACAATACGGGATTTTCCCCCTGGGTTTGCCAGGGGGCAGTTTAGAGGGCAGAACAGGCCTCAGAAAGCTGAATCCAGCTTTACCAGCGTGAACGGATAAACAGGAAAAAGGGCTCAGGGGCTGCCCAGGGGAAGCGAGACCCCGGCTGGGCTGCTTGCCCCCGCCGCCAGCACCCTCCGGCCCCGGCACCGAGGGGCAGAGGCTCTGGGGAGCCTTCCTCGGATTTATAAGTGGAAAGATGGAGCAAAGGGTTTTTCCTCCCCCATCAGTACGCTAGAAGTCGGGTTATGGGGCAACAAATCCCAGCCCGAGAAGGCTGCTCTTGCCAGGGGTTCCCCGAGCGGCCGCCAGCCCCGTTGCCCCCCGGGAATCCCTGCCCAGCAGAAGCAGCAGCCCCATTGGGGATGGGGGTCGCAGCCCCCGAGGCACAGGATGGGGAAGCTGGAGGTGCTGCGGAGGAGGGGGGCTGCTTGCTCGGGGGTCTCTGCTCTGCCCCTCTCGTGGGACAGCCCCGGCTCGGCGGGCCCCGGCTGCAAGAGGGGAGTCGGGGCCGTCCCGGCGTGGCTGATGGCACACTTGGCTGGCGAAGACCGTGGTTAACGATTAAAACCGGACCCAGTTTGCAATATTTGTCTTGGGAGCAGGAGGGCCCCGGCTTGTTTGGTTTGTGGGAAGTGTTGGGAAACAGCGACGCCGGCGTGGAGAGACCCGGCAGGGCTGGGGACGCGGGGTCCCGGGGGTCCCCGCACGGCGAGCGGGCGACGCGGCGGCCCTGGGACGTGGGCAGGATGGGGGGCAGCCCAAGGGAGGGTCCCGCGCCGGCGGGTGCACCCCTGGGTGAGGACGTGGCTGCTCCCCCCGCTGCGCGCGGTGTCCTGCCTCCCGGATGGGGACAGGGCACCTGCCGCTCTCCCACCACCGCTTCAAGGATAGATATGTCGAGGGATTTATTTGTGCGCGTCCTGGTGGTAGGAAGCACGCAAGTCACACGGGAAGAAAATGGTTTTTCATTTGTATGGCACTGAATATTACCCGCTAAAACACTTTCCAAAGATGAGCGACTGGTTGCCCAGGCTTTTCGCCCTGCTCTGGAAACACCCACCCAGGTGCAGCAGCACAGCGATCCGTCCCGTTTACGCGCAAGTGTGGGGTTTCAATCTGTTTTGGTGGTGAGGGTGCCTGACGCGTGCCAGAGCAAGCCCAGAGCAAGCTGTCCCAGAGACAGACGTCCTGGGGTGGCTTTGAGCACCAGCCACATCCAGAGAGCAGAAAAGCTCCGAGAAACAGGGCCAGGGCGCACGGGAGGTCTCGGTCAGCCCCATCCACGCCAGCTCTACCACAATGTTCCTCTGGCCTCGGCAGCCCGCCATCGCAGCGCGGGGACGACGCGGGGCTGAGGCCAGGGGATGGAGCGGGTGAGCCGGTCCGGGCGGGCGTTGGGGTGCAGCTCGGGCAGTGCCGGGGCCCTGCGTGGAGACCCGCATGCCAGACGCGGGGCTGAGCGAGGCACACGCCACGTCGACTGCGGAGCATCCGTCACCGGTGTCCTGAGAGCAACCGACGGCGGGGCGCAGCACCAGACCCCAACCTCTCTCGCCTCGACTCCGGTTAGTCCAGCACCTGAAATCAAACCCGGGCGGCGTGAGGCTGTGCTCAGATGCTGCTAGGGTGCAGCACCCAGGGCATGCTCTGATGCAGTTTGAGCACGTTTCCCACCCCACAGCGTATCCTTCAAAATACGGAAGGTTTTCTGGTTAAAACGACGCTCTGGTGCTCAGCAGAGCGTGCCGACAGCGCAGAAACCCTCCCGGTGCCGGCCGGTCGTTATTTTATCAGCAATAAAGAGTTCAGGAAATCATAAGAAGGAAGAAGCGGACGCAGCTGAGTTTTACAGACTTTCAATGCACAGTAAAACATTTTATTTAAAAACAACGCATTCAATGCTGTGTTTTGGCACAGGAGTCAACGGTTGCAGGCACATTCACACCAAAGAATCACATTGCTGAGAGATCCCGAATGGGTTGTCGCGTTGTTCTCCGCAAACGATGCTCACGACGCGGACGTGGTACTCCGTCACCAGAGGAGCCAGGGCCCCGCTCTGCGACGCACGCCAGCCCGTCCCGGACCCCCGGCGCCGCGGAGGCTCTCGTGGGAGCCGGGCTGAACGCCGGCTTGGCTCGCGGGGTGTTCCACACCACGCGCTGCTCTGCCGTTCACCTGAGACTGCGCCCTGGCCCCTTGTGAACATTAGCCATTTAAAAATAAATAATGCTTTTAGTATGGCTGTTAAACAACGAATCCTTTATTACAATAATGGCATTTTTTTTTCTTTTTTTTAAAATATTTATCTTTTTTTTTAATTGAAAACAACTCCATCAGGCATTGAACTGTATAGCCATTAGAATAAAGACACATTCATTTACAGAAAAACGGCTTTTTTCTAACCCGTCTCTTCCCACAGCCTCCATTCGCAGTCAGTTCTACTTCACAGACGCTTGCTTTTTGGTACACTCCACAGCTACAACCGGGACCCCAAATGGCTTTGTTTTAATGCATCTTGCTACCCTTCACTGAAAAGATGCAAGCAACAAAACACGAACCCACGATGTACAACAGCGGAGAAGGTAACGTGGGTACGTCCCCCCCTACGTCCCCCCCTCCCCACAGCCCCTGCCCGGCTCCCGTGGGTGCCCCCGGCTGCGGGTCCCGGCGCCCATCCCAGCAGCAGAGGGGCCGGAGCGGGATGCGGCCGTCGGCTGCCCGCGGCGTGTGGGATGCTGTCCCGGCAGCCCCGGGCCGAGTGGGCTCTGCGTCCCGCCGGCCCCTTCCCGTGGAGCTCGCCAGGAAGATGTCTCTTGGTTTTGTAAACTGCAACGTTTTGTCCTTACCAATATTGATCAGGCTGCATTACGCGTGCTTTCCTCTCGCTGTGCCTGCTTGCCGGGACATTCAGTGAGGGCAGCGAGGGTGCTCCCTGAACCGCCAGGTATCGGTTTGGGGAGCAGAGGCAGGGACATTTGGGGCGGGACAGAAGGGAAGGACGAGTCCAGCCAAGGCGATGCCGAACGCGGGTGCCGTTTGCGGCACCCCCCAGCATGGGGACCCGCATTTGCCAGCCGAGAGCAGCTCGTGCGCTCTGTGGCAAGGCGTTTTCGGCTGGAGAGAGGCAGGTCCCGAGGGCCTCTCCCCCCAGCCGCTGTCCTGGCTGCCCCCTTCACCCTCACCCCTCCACCAGACCCCAGCACAGCCCGACACGTTCCCCCGGGGTGCAGCAGCCCACCGCGGGCAGCCCAGCCTAGACCTGCTCCGAGGGCACGCCAGGCTGAGCCGAGGGACCCCAGCCAGCGCCGGGGACCCCTCCTCGGGGCAGCCAGTGCCACCTCCAGCTCAGACCTGGCTTTCTGCAAAGCCACATTTAGACGTGCCAGAACCCCGGCGCGGTGGGAAAAGGACGCCGAGCCCAGACCTGTCAGAGCGAACGCGGAGTGGGGTGGGGGGTCACCCCGCTTCGCCACTCTGGGATGCACGGTGCCCCTCACACGAGGTTCTACAAAGACCACCAGCCTGAAACTGGGGGTTTGGGGAAGAGCCCGGTCTGACCGCGAGGCATCAGGAGGGTCTTTCCCGGCCCGGGGGAGCAGAGCCCACCCCGGGTCGCTGCTGGTCCCGCCACTCGGCACAAGCTGCCCTTCCCCTCTGGGCTCTCTGTGAAAGCAGAATCCAAAGAGCGTCTAAGAAAACAGGCAAAACCAAAAGATGCACATTTTAAGATGGTTTTCCACATTGCAACTGCTCGGACCAAAAATATTGATACCAAGAAGCAATTTACTTTGGGCTGTATCGCACCATCGATTTTGGGGCAGAACTCCCTATTAAAATCAATGATTCTGAAATGTTCAATGTGGTTCTGAAAAATCGATGGGGAGTTTTGCTTAAAAATCAATGATACAATATGGCGCTCTGTCAGTAATTTTTCTGTATTCCCATTTCTGAACCTTTGCAGTTGTTTTTGTGCTTCCTCCTCTGCACTCCTCTGCCTCTTTGTGCCTCTGGAAAGTTCCAGCTGCGCTGCCAGGGCTCTGCCCCGGGGCTGACGGGGGTCCCGGCCCTCTCTGGGGGTAGAGGGGGCTGCAGAGCTCTGGGGGGCCCCCCCAGAGACCACCCAGCAGGGTCTGCTGCCTTCAGCCATAACAGGACCTCGCTGCGAGCGGGGTGGACTGAGAGGGACGATCCGTTTGTTTAAATTAAGCAAGACCAAATTAAGATACCGGGCGTTAAAGCACCTTTCCGTCGCCATCCCCTCCACAACCTGGGGGCACACGCAGCGCTGCGTCCCCGGTGCCCTTGGGGCTGGGGGCGAGGGGGGTGTCACAGACCCCCCCGAGCACAGCCGTGGGAAACGGGCTGGGGAGGCAAGTCGTGGGGAGAACAGAAATTCCAGCTGTGGGCAACTTCCCAAGTTCGTTGTGCTTATGAAGGGAAATCAAATTTAAAAAAATAAATTATGACAAATTAAAAAACTACCCCGACGAGGCGCGCGGCATCGCCGGGGAGATGCGCGGAGAACCACCGCGCCCCGGGCTGAGCATCCCCGCTGCGGACACGGCCTCCTGGAGACGGACGAGGGGCACGGACGGGAACACGTTTGCTTAGGCTAAGCAGTGTTTACTTGCGACGCCGTCTGATTTAAAGTAGTTGTGTCACGTAAGCGCCGTGCAGCAGCAGCCACGCCGGGTCCAGCAGTGCGTTCTCCCGCTGGGAGCCCGCAGCAAAAACTGTACAGAGCACATTGGCCTCCGCTTTCATGCCAATATAAAGATAATAGTTCACATTTCTCTAATTTGCTGATTAAAAATGACCACTCCTCACATGAAATTGATAAAAAGCCTCTTAATTGCAATACCTGGCATTAACCACAAGCCAGCAGGCGTCACTCGGGGTTCGGGGTGAGCCCTGCAGCCCGGTGGGCTCCTGGCCGAGCTGGCTGCTGGCCGCTGGGCACCCCTTCCCCACGCACCTCAGGGACCTGCCTTAGCGAACACGCAGCTGCTGGGCAGCTCAATACAAAAAGGTATCAGAAATGATTAATTACGGCACTTCACTAACAACTAGTGCAGAGCTCCTCCTTCCCTCTGCAACTTCTTTCTTTCTAGTTTTGGGCAAAACCGATCTGCGTGCTCCAGCACTGCGAGCAGGGTTCCCGCAGGACTCGGTCGGGGCCGGAGCTCCCCTGCCATCCTGCAACCCCGGCACCAGGGCCCGCAGGGGTCGGGGGCTCGGTCCTTGCCCTGGGACACAGGCAGCCATCGAAGCAGGATGGTCTTTTGTGGCCCAGCACAGCCAAACCGCTCGCTGGCCCCGGCCCTCACGCATGACTACGACACAAACAAGACGTGATAACATCGAGAACAACTCATACGGCACCGTATGGCATGAGACACCACCACCACTGCACGACTATGTCTTCGGAACAGCGGTTGCTAGAGGTCGTACTCTGCTGCGGGAGCGGTGATGAGCGCAGGACCGACACGGCAGCACAGAGAGCCGGAGCCCCGGGAGCTGGGGAGGGGAGCGCTGCGGTCCGTGCAGACCCACGCCCCCAGCCCTAAACAGCCTTTGAGAAAGCAAAAGCCAGAAAATGGGGGATAATTAAAACAGGGAAGAAAGCTGCCGGCTCCTTCTCCACCCAGGGCATGGTGGAGAGCGAGGACCCAGCTTCGGGCGCCGGCGGAGCTGCGGTGCCATGGTGGGGCGGTGGCAGGCACCGAGAGATGCTCCGGGCTGCTCGGGTTTGGTGTGGTACTCGAGATCTCCTTCCTCACCTCCTACGTCTGCTTGGAGGTGAAGAGGCTGAGAAAAATCGCAATGTGCCATTTTAAAGTATCATTTTAAATTGGATTTTGCATCTTCTTTCAGTGTATAGTCAGTTCTCAGCATCATAGAGAATAGTAGAAAAATGTTAAAATACTTGTAACCATACTCGTTGTAACAAGAAACCCAGTTCTTTCACAGGCTCCTTTATCCTGAGACGTAACGGCCAACATTTTCAAACCGTAGGTGACCCCAAGGATTGTCCTCTCCGCACGCAGCCTGGCTCCCAGCGGCACCCAGGAAGCCGTGCCTTCCTTTGGCTGCCTTGGACGGCTGCCAGTACCAGAAAACGGGGCTGCCAATTTAGCGTGGGTTTGGAGCTGTCAGTGGGGAAATCTGGTAGCTGTATTTCCTCTTCCCTGCCCTCCTGCCGTGCTCACTTCCCTTTAAAAAACGTTTTTAAACACCCTGCTGCCAGTCGGTCCCTGCCCAGCCAGCCCCGCTTGCCAGGCTCGCACCCCTGCCCCTCAGCGAGACCCCCGGGCTGTAGTGGGGGACACCCAGAGCCTCGCCGACCCGCCTGCCCCAGCGCTGTTAATTGGGCTAATGAAGGCCGTTGCCGCTCCCTGCAGAGCCGGCATCGCTGGGCGACGCTCCCCACGGCCACCGCGGGCTGGAGGGCACTTTGGGACATACCGGAACCCGGGCGGCCGTGGGAGGGGGGACGGGGAGGGCTGACGGGGTCGGTGGGGCCACAGGGACGGGTGGGAGCTCGGGGGGATCGCCCTCCCGAAGGAGCCCTCATCGTCGGAGGGTGCCGAGAGCCGGCGCAGGGGGGCCTGGGGCTCGTCTCCCCCACCACATCTCCAGCGAAACCTTGTCCTGGTGACGTGGCTTTGAAACCAAAAGACCGAACAGTACCACGGGGATGGGAACGACCACGCTTCAGCCCGGCTAACCAGGACTAGGATTTGGCCCACTCTGAGTTACAACGCTGAAGCATTCTGAGAGCGACAGAAACGCCTAGCTAAGGTACGAGCCGTATCGTGACCTTCTTCTGCACGTTATTCTTAAAAAAATGTAAAATTCGGTAAATACGAAAATACGCAAGCGGTGGAAATCGGGATCCACACCGAAGAACTTGCAAGTGACGATGAGCTGGAATTCCGAGTGGCTTGCTCGGCTGGCCACGGCGATATCGGTATGCTGGGCTACTGATAGCAACATATACCAGAGAAGCAAAACCTTTGAAACTTAGCATTTCTAACTCTAATTGGGAAGGGACAATAAAATTAAGAGATTTAGGGCATTTAGTGGAATGCTAAAATATGAAAATACCTTAAAACATACTTAGTAGCATATCTATAAATGCAAAATATTTCAACTTTGCTGCTGCATGAACAGCATCCACAGAAATTGAGAAATGCTTCCTCACTGCTAACTATGCTTAAACCCTTTGATGAGCAGTGACAAGGGCGACTAAAAAGCATCTTATTATTATGGAAAATATTTTAGGGTGGGGTTTGGGGTTTTTTTTTAGAATTATATCTGAAGAACGTTTAATTCGGTTTTGGGCACTTTTTAGACAATCATTTGGCACTTCAAGATTTGGGTTCTTAGGCACAATGCGACAAGGTGAGTTTGGCCAGTCCTTCACCGTGCATCCTGTAGAGCAGCTGGAACTCTGCAGGCAGCTGGTGGGACTCCTGCCACTTGGTCGTGAACTTTGTTCCCTTCTTATCGTAGTAGTGGTACGGGAGGTCCTCCCTCGTGTTGGGGTCGAACCCGAAGGGCCAGAATCCGTACAAGTGAATCTCTTCGCATATGGCAGAAGCCAGGGTGTACATGAGAATACCTGTGCTCAGCCGCTTGGGCGACAAGTGTTTGTTCTTCCAGTATCTGTGAAAAAAATAAAGGCGCGTTAGTCTGGGGCGCGGGCAGTGCCACAGGTCTGCTCGAAGAAAAAAAAATCACTGCCTGGAGAGCGTCAGTGCCGACAGCCGACAGCCTGCACAAGGCCAAGGCTGCTCCTCAGGTCAGTCTGCAAGCGCAGAACCCCCCTCGCAGCACTCTGATCGACCACGTCTTGTGGTGCGGTCCCCTTCTGGGTTTTCACCCAGGAGAGGCAGTGCCTTCTCCAGAGCAGCACGGGTCACTGGCTCCTGCTCGCACGCGCGGTTGCTGAGGAGGTGGCACCCTCGCCCTCCTTTGGTTCATTACAGTTTTCCTTGGAGCGCCCTGCAGCTGCCTGCCAGCATCCCCCTTCGCTGGCTGAGCAGAGCAAGCCTTTCCATGAGCCGTGCTTCGCTCGCAGCCTCTCGCTCGGCTCCCCGTGCTCCTCCCGGCTGCCGAAGCGGCGGCAGGAGCAGAGCCCGGGGACGGCCCGAGCCCCGGCGCGCGCAGCCAGCCCACCTCCGCTGCGCCGTGTACACGCCTGCGAAGACATAGCCGACGTACTCACCGAAGCAGTAACAAAACTGCGTTTGCTCTGACAAGGAGCAGTGCCAAGGTCCTGACTCGCTAGACGGTGCCGACCAGACCAGGCATGAATAGAAAACTAGAGCTGTCTTTGTACAGAGGGAGAACACAAAATACAAAAATGTCTTTCGACAAGTTAAACGCAAGGCACAGCCACGCACCTGTTCACGTGCTGCATGATATTTCCTGGCCAAGCCAGCTGGACCTTCAGCTGCCCTCTGTGCTCGACAAAGAAGTCAACCAGTGTTCTCGTGACCGTTGCTGACGTGTGGAAGAAAAAAGCGGGGATCCAAAGAATGGCCCCATCAAGCTTTTTCAGACTTAAAAAGAAGTTGTTTCGATCCTGAATGGTCAAAAGGTTGTTGTAATACTTTTCCAGGATGCTGGGGTTGAAGGTTGTAAGATTGGTTTTCCTTCCGACATCTTTTTGGAAAGCCTCAGTTGGAGCAAAATTGCAGCGAAAAACAAAATCGGATTTATCTATTTCCTGCCCGCACTGACTCCCGGTCAGGATCCCACTGTTTCCAACCACGGCGCAGACGTTGTAATGCTTGTTCAGGATCGGCGACACATCGGGAAGCAGCGACCTGAAGTTATTGCTGATGGAGAAAACATACTTATGGCTGGAATAATCGTAATGCATCAGCTGCCCGATCCGAACGCTGTTCTTGGTCAAAGAAAAATTTTTTATTACGTCGACGTGCTGAAGAATTTCTTGCCTAAAATAAAACAGAAAAGGAAAGGAAAACACGGAGTTATATTTCCCCTCTTTCTGTGGTGGAGAGATTTTCTTTCCAGCTAAACTTACATTTCTCTTTTTTTAAAAAAAGTAGTAAAGTACCTTCCTGGGCAGTGTGCTGCAGTGACTTCTAAATTAATACCAACAGGCAGGAATTACGGAGCTGGCTCCTCACCTAGCGCTCCGCTTGGTTTTACGGGTCGGTACTGATGGACGCTAAGGGTGCGTCCGTGTCTCCTGGAACAGGGGCAGGATGAAACGCCTGGACCCAGGGCGTAAGTCACCCTGCCGAGGGGAGGTACGCGACGCTGTTCGGCCTGTGCTGTGGGACAGGCCCGGCGGGCGAGCCTGCTGCCGGTGCTCTCCACCTCCGCCTCGCTCTTGGTATGGGACTGCGGACCTTTGGCAGTGACGGGTTCTGCCGTGAGGTGGTGAAGCAAAACCAAGCAGTCCAGGGTATTCAGCTGAATCAACAGTAGCTGATTTTTAAAATACATGTATTTTTTGTGTTCTCATTAAGAAGCTTTGAATCAGAAAAGCAAGCGACAGTCGCTGCCTCCATTTATGTAAATATAATTCCTTAAAGTCTTACTTGGGCAAGCACGCTGGCATTTTTTCAAAAGTTATTAGGGATACTTAAAAACCAAACAAAACCTACCCTGCTCAGGAATTTCCCTTGCAGGGCATAAAATTAGAAAACCAATACCACTTTGTTTGCTCATGTTTATGGAAAACAAACAACCTTTCTTCCAGCTTGCATCCTCCAATGTCTAAGCATTAATGGAGTCCCACTGGGTGCCCTAATTATGGGTTATGGCTAACGGACAAGCGCGAAGGCAGATCCTGAGGCATTAGCTAAAGTCTTCAGAGGGGTGGCACAGAGCTAGACTTGTGAAGGACGAGCCGGTGGTGCCAGGAACGAAGCAAGACTGAGGGGTGGCCACTGTCACACCGGGGAAAGGACGGGGCGGGCAAAGTGCTGTCTCCTCTCTGTGGCCCATGGCTTCTTGGGGCAGCGGGCAGCGTTTGTCAGCACTAGTAGGGCATTATTTGCCCGCTGTGCTGGGAGCAGCACTGACCTGTGCCTGCAAAGCGACCAGAAGGGAGGAGAGAAGCCTGAGCCACGCCGGGCAGCACCGAGGGGTGCAGCAGCCCTGTCCCGGCTCTGGCAGCTGCGCAGCTGCAGAGCCGAGGGCCTGGGTTCCTGCTGTGGGACGTGTGAGCGGCGTCAGAAGGCGGTCTCAGAAACAGCAGGCACTGTCGCTCCAAGATGCTAGTAGCAAGCTCAGGTGGCTAAATGCTTTGTTTTTCTTTTATAGAAACTTTATATATATATATATCAGTAAAAAAAATATATTTATAAATTTACAAAGTATGTATTTACTGATATACATATATATCTATCTCAGCAAAGCAAACAAACAAAAGAGGCTGGGGAGACATCACCAAGTTCGCGTCACAGTGAGAAAAATGAAAGCCCATTTTACTTCTCGTTAAGCGCGGAGCAGCCCTGAGGAAGCTGACGGAACCCAGAAGCCCCTTCCATTGCCACAGAGCAGGGAAGCCAGCGCAGCCTGCGGACAGGAGGCAGGAGGCGACGCGCAAGGAGAGCGTCTCCGGCAGACGCGGGCGGGAAGCCCCCCATCCGCAGCCCTCGCTCCGCCCGCCCCTCGCCCGGCGCGGTGCTGGAAGGCAGAGCGGCACTGCACTTGCTCAGAACTGCCGTTAGCTGGCAAGTTCAGCTGGGCGTGTTTTGGCCTCCATGAACACGGCGTTTCATGGCTGCCACAGCCTGATTTGTTTCGAGTTTTAAAAACCCAGCCGTTTATCTCGAAGTAATGACAATCTCACTTGCACTCCGGGAAACTGGGTCATGTTCTGTTTGGTAAAATAGTGCGTGCTGCAGCCTGGTGCCCTGCTCTGAAACAATTAATTCTTCCCAGATAGCTGTGACCGTCTGGGGAAATGCTCTGATTCAGCCTTTGTCTCTCACCGCTGGCAAATTACTCCAAGCTCAGCGGATTTAGCAGCCCCTGATTGTATTTTCTTAAATCCTGGGGGGAAGGGGACAGCCTCAGGGAGGACACGAAGGGGAGGCCCGGCCGCGCGCTCACCTCTGAAGTGCGAACGCGGTCCGGTTGAAGGCCCACTTGGAGGGCTTCTCCTGCAGCTCGTGGGTCAGGGAGTTGGTGATGGGCACGAACGAGGGGTCCAGGAACTTCAGCGCGAACTGGGACCTGGAAGCGAGCGCTCAGACCCACGCGGGCAGGCAGACACCCACGCAGACACCCACGCGCAGACCCACGCAGGCAGGCAGACACCCACGCACAGACCCACGCACAGACCCACGCAGAGAGACACCCACGCACAGACCCGCAGCCCGTTACTGGCCCTGCCCGCCGCGCCCCCGCCGCGCCCGGCATCAGCACCACGGACAGCGCCGGCCGCGCCTCCCCGCTCCCCGCCGCGCCGGGCTCTGCCGGGCTCTGCCGGGCTCTGCCGGGCTGTACCGGGCTGTGCCGGGCTCTACCGGGCTGTACCGGGCTGTACCGGGCCGTACCGGGCAGTACCAGGCCGTACCGGGCCGGGCCTCGCCGGGCAGGGTGTGGGGCGGGGCTGCTCCCCGCCTTTCAGCACCCCCGGGGCATCGCGGTTCCCGCATCTGGCCGGGACCCCCGCCCCGGTACCGCCGTCCCTCCCGCCCCCCCGGGACGCCCCGGCGGGGCTGGGCGCGGCGGGAGCCGCATCTCCGGTGCGGGCGAGCGCTCGGACAGCGGCGGCGGGGCCTGCCCAGGCTGCCCGCCGGGGCGGGGGTCTCGGCGGGAGCGGGCCTGGGGGTGCGGGAGGGGCGGGGAGGGAAGGGAAGGGATGCGCGGGCCCCGTCCCCGAGCCGCGCCGGGCCGCGCCCTCACCTGAATCCCGCGTGGAACATGTACATGCGGGGTCCCCCCGGGCCGGCGGCGCGGGGCGCGCCGAAGATGTTGTCCTTCTTCAGCGAGACGTAGCTGATGAGGGAGAGGATGAGCAGCGCGATGCTCAGCATCACCAGCCCCAGCACGCTGGCCACCCGCACCATCTTGCAGCTCCTCATGCCGGGAGGCGGCCCCGCGGCTGGGCGTGTGCGGGGGGGGGGGGCTGCCGCTGGGCTACATGGGGGGGGGGTGGGCGGCGGGACGGCGGTGGGGACCGGGCCCGCACCGCCGGCAGCCGGAGAGAAAATGGAGGGACCGAGCGGCGGAGCGATGAAATGGCAGCCGGGAGCGGCCGCCCCGCAGCCCCGGCAACCCCGGCAACCCCGGCAGCGCCGGCGGGCCCCCCCCGGCCAACCCCCGGCAGCCCCCGGGCCCCCCGACAGCTCCTGTGACGCCCCAGCAGCCCCCCGACAGCCCCGGTGTGCCCCCCAGTAGCCCCGATATTCCTCTAACAGCCCCGGTGTGCCCGCCGACAGCCCCGGTGTGCCCCCCGGTTGCCCCGGCATTCCTCTAACAGCCCCGGTGTGCCCCCCGATAGCCCCAGTGTGCCCCCTGATAGCCCCAGCGTGCTCCCCGATAGCCCTGGTATTCTCCCCGATAGCCCCAGTGTGCCCCCCAATAGCCCCAGCGTGCCCCCCGATAGCCCTGATATTCTCCCTGATAGCCCCGGTGTGCCCCCCGATAGTCCCAGTGTGCCCCCAATAGCCCCAACATGCCCCCCAACAGCCCCAGTGTGCCCCCCGATAGCCCCGGCATTCCTCGAACATCCCTCTTGTGCCCCCTGATAGCCCCGGTGTGCCCCCAATAGCCCTAGCGTGGCCCCCAGCAGCCCCGGCGTTCCCCCCGATAGCCCTGGTGGGCCCCCCGATAGCCCCAGGGTTCCTCCGCGAGAGCCCCCGGGTGTGCCCCCCAGTAGCACTGGGTACATGACCTGGCATCCCAAGCGTGCCCACCCTGACATCCCTGGGGTGCCCCTGACAGCCCTGGGGTGCCCGGAGTGCCCTTCCCACTGCCTTGGGGTGCCCTGAAGCTGCTCCCCAAAAGACGGGGGGTGGCTGAGCCTGGCGGCCACAGTGACCCCCCAGCAGCCCCAGAGCCGTGGTGAGCCCCGAGCTCCGTGGCTGGGCAGTGGGGAGCCCAGCACGCCTTCACTGGGGCACCAGTGTTCGGGTGGGTGCACAACATCCCCCTGCTCCCCAGCACAGGGCCGCAGCGTGTCCCTGTCGCCCTGTAGATCTCCATGTGGCACACAGAGCGCTGCGGGAGCCCACGCCACAGCCCGCACCCAGGCAGTGCCAAGCCCGATGCTGGCTCAGCAGACCCCTCGTTCTTTAACGGCCTGGCGTTTCGGGCACACTACCACCTAAAAGAACCCTACCGTTAATTAAACTGCCCCGTAAATCACACAGCAGATCTCACGTGAGCTCCAAGAGAGCCTGACTTCTGTAATCCGAGGAACGTCTCTTACGAACATGACTTCTGCACGCTGCAATGCATTCAGTGTTTCTTCAAGCGATGTTTTTTTCCCTTACAAAGCTTGCCCCTATAGACAGCTCTGCCTCGGAGCCCTGAGTTCACAGAAGTGCCTTATAAATAATAAATACTGTCTTTGTAGCACCATCCTTGCTCTGGGCTATATCCTGCAAACTCTCCATGCATGAAGCTCTCTTTGAAGAGGAGGAACATGAGGAGCTTGCAGGGTTGGGCTTTACGTCACAGCGTGGTTCTTCAGCCTTCAGTGGGAGTTCGGCCTGAGTATGGCCTGGAGGTCTACATCCCAGTCCAGCGGGATGCCTGTGGCTGTGGTGGAGAGAGAAAAGGATGGGAATGTAGGAAATAACACTGTTTTGATATAGAAGACAGATTTCTTACTTGACTCTTTGCATGGTTTCTGTCGTCGTCCACCCAGAGCATGGTGTCACCAGCATCAACACGTCCGCCCCGGTGTCCCAGGATGCACCACCCACAACTTCTCACCTTCACGTATTTTGGAAATCAATTCTGTGGTACTCAACATCGTCTTGTGCAGTTTCTGACCGTGCACCCTGGGGCTGGCTATAACCCCAGAGTAAGGCCGTACAGCCCTCGTGTCACACACTTTTCCACTCCTCTGGCACTCCTCAGGCAGAAGGGCTCCCAGCCGTGGCGTTTTGTACAAAACTGCCAGCTGCCTCCGTGAAAGTTAATGAGCGAGAGCAGAGCATTTACGGCCAGCAGGCTGCTGGGCAAGTGGGGCTTCCCCAGCTCCGCCGCTGGCCCTGCGGTGTCCTGGAGCCCACTGGATGTGTCACAAGCCGTAGGTGGGTCAGAGGCTTTTTGTCGTGAGCGGGCGAGCGGCACGGGGACGCTGCGCACTGTCCCGGTGGCCCGGGCAAAGCCCCCGGCAGCAGAGAGTTGAACCCTGCCAGGAGCCGCTGCCTTTGGTGCTGGGAGAGGGACGTGCCGGTGACGGCAGGGTGGCGGGAGAGGCAGCGTGCTCTGGGTCACCGCTGCTGGGGACAGCACAGCGCGGAGCCCGGGGAAGGGGCTCGGTGGCACGCCAGCCCCGGGTTTGGACCCATTTTCCCCCTGCTCAATCTTTCTGTGCAAATGAGATCCGAGAGGACACTGGAAAGGTGCTCTGGCAAGATACGCTGAAAAACCCTGCTGCACGCCGCAGCCGCTCTCCTTTTGACCCCAGTGCGAGCCCCAGCGCCGGCAGCACCGTCCCTGGAGCCTGTGCACGCCAACAAGTTGCGGTGGAAACAAAGGCAGTTCTTGCTTCAGATTCTTCAGAGATAGCAATATGTCAGGAGCCCCTGGAGAGGCCGAAAGTAAATGAATCAGTGCTAGAAAGTGAAGGATATCATCCGCGCTGAATGGTGAAAAGGAGTCCTGAACAGTATCTTCATTGATTTTCCCGTAATTGACACGGCAGCTCGGCTCGCCGGAGGCTGCGGGCGAGAGGAGCGGGGAGGCCCAGGTACAGAGCTCCCTGCCCCGGATCCCGGGAACATTCCTCCTCGGTTAGGAGGCTTGTTTTTCATGTGAAGCTTTAGAGGAAGTGCTGGGTTGGTGAGCCAGTGTTTTCACTGTTCGCAGGGTGCTTTGCAAGCCGCGCTGCAGACAAGGGGCAGAGCAGGACGTGTCCCGCGCCTTCATGGTGCCAGCTCCTTCCTGCCGCCCCTGCAGCCCCGGTGACAGCCCCAGCACGCAGGCTGCACCAAATCCTTGGCTGGAGACAAATAACTGTCCTGAAGTGAGCCTGTTTGCTAGAAAACACAACAGCGGCACGCAGCAGGAAATTTGTTGGAATTGCTGCTCGGGATAGATTTGAGGGTCTCCAAGGAGGAACGAGCCTTCTGCAGGAAAGCTCTCCACCTGCAGCAGCCGTGCCCCAGCGCGGGCAGTGGGACAGACCCTGCTCCCTGGGCGCTCGGTGGCCAGCGCCCGGGCTGGGGGATGCTGAGCGGGGATGCCACCGCCGGCCCGGAGCGACTGATGGTAAGGGCTGAGCGATCTTCCCAGTGGGTCTGGTGTGCTCCGTGGGCTTGGCCCCACGAGGAGGAGCTGGATTTCCCTGCAGCCGATGCGTCCCTGGAAAGCGCTGCATGGAGTATTCCTCCAGACTGCTTCCAAGTCATGAAAACATCAAATCTGCTGCAGTGAAACACAACCCGGCCATGACTTCCCTCCCTGTGCCCGAAGGAGGAGAGCGGCCCGTGGGACCTCCCGTGGCCATCCCGGGCGGGCAGGGCTGGCACCGCCGGCACAGCCCCGGGGCTGCTTGTCGCAAGGAGATGGAGCCCGCGGTCGCGGTCGGTGCCTTGCTGCAGCTTCCACCCCTGGCTGCAGAGAGCAGGGCCTTGGGAGAGGGAGACGGTCTGGCTGTGACTGCGAGCGGCGTCAGCGTCGTGCTCGGGGCAGCTGCAGGGAGCGGTGGGTGCCGGGCAGGGCGGGAGGACCAGCCTGCAGTCCACACCAGCCACCCGTCACAAGCAGCCTTTGCCCGGTTGCTGGTAAGAAAACAACCTCCAGCAGATGCATCTGACGGGATTTATACCTCTGCTAGGAAAGAAATGTGTTTGAGACAGGAACAAGGATCCAATCGGCCGGAGCAGAGGAGAGATGGCCTTGCAGCGGAGAAGCTGCACAGTCACACCACAGAAAAGAAACCAGGACCATGGATTCGCTTCCAAGCCCGACGGAGGCAACACCCGTTGGGTCGGGTGGGCGCTTAGGAAAGGTTCCCACTTTTTGACTTCTTCATGGAAACGGGATATGGTGTTTTTAACTCTACAGGAAGGTTGTGCTTTGAAGAAATCGACCTTTGCTGGGCTAGCTTTGCGGTTTCCCTCCCTTCTTTGAAGCTGGGGTCTGGGGTCTCCAAGCATGAGGAGGTCTCGGTCTGATGGACTGCACCCAAAATAGTTTTAAAGTCTCTTTAAAACCAGGTGCTTGTCAGCCTGCTGGTGTGTGAAGATCTATGAATTTATTATCAGCAGCGTTCTCCCTCCTCCGCCGCGTTTAGCAGCCAAGGCTGCCGCTTTGCAGCATCTCCGCTCGCACTTAGAATGCGTTCCCAGGGGAAGGCGGTGAGGAGCGAGGCCCCTGCGGCTCCGTCACGCTGCCGTGCCGACCAGCCGCCCTCTCCCCACGTCCTAAAGCAGTTCCAGCAGTGGAGAGAGGCAGGGGCCGGATGCAGACAGAGCGGTGCAGGGGACAGCACCACGCCGGGTGCTCTGGACCCTGGTAGGACCCCAGTGGGACCCGGGCTGGAGCCTGGTGGGACCCCGGCAGGACCCCCTGAGCACCAAGCCCCCGTGCTTTCCCTGAGTCACTCCCCGGAGCGAGGGCCCCGAGGTTTCTGCTGATGCAGCGCCGGGGTGGCTAAATGCTTTGTTGAACGCCTGCCCGAGTGTGCCTAAGTGCTTTCAGCCTGGGTGGCTGCTGAATTGGGTTTCCTGGGACAATTATTTTGAACATAAGTACCCAAAGTCTGCTCGAGTCCTTTTCTAAGTGCTTAAGTTAGTTTGTTTTAAAAATCTGGCACTGCATCCCTATACCTGCGGTCAGATCAGTCCCAGATATGTATTTGTTTTAATTATATTTGCAAAAACGCTTGCTGGACATAAAGGGCACGCATCTCTTTCTGACTTTGCTACGTACAGTATCTTCTTTCAGCCTTTGAGCCCTCACTTTTCTGGCAGCCCCAGGAGCCCTCTCCCCATCCCCCCCAGCCCCAGGCACGACCAGCCCACGCGCTGCTCGCATCCCACCGGGAACCTGCGGGAATTCAGCCTCAAGCCTCAGCGGGAAACAACGTCAAAACCCGGGAATAATCCCGGTGTGCCGACGGGGAGGGAGCGGTGTGCGTGCGGCTGCCTCCTCCACCCACCGCTGCTATAAAGGCGAGGCAGGGGCTGGTGGAGCGGGGCTCCGCAAGCCTGCAGGGTGAAAGCTGGGCAGGAGCGGCAGCCCCGCAGTGGGGGGAAGCTCACGGGCACGCCAGGCATGGGAAAGCAAGGCTGCGGGTGTCTGCGCCAGCGTGGTGGGCTCCGTCTCCTCGTCCCCACCTCCAGCTCCGAAGCCAGGCGCAGCGCCGGAGGCGGCGTGGGCAGGCGGGCAGGCTGCTGTGACCGCAGGAGGTTCCTGGGGGCTCCGGGGACCGCGGGGACAGCTGCCCCGGGCCTGGGAAAATCGCCAGCGCCCAGATTGTTATTCACGCTTCGCCTAGTTAAGCCACCAGGAATTTACTGAAGGCTTCAGGATTTAAGCTAGTCATCTCTTTTTGTTGCTGTGCTTTAAAAAGATCCCACCAGCTGGTTTGTGGCACTGCGTCAGAAGTTTCCCGTGCTAATTACTGCACCTCCCTCCCAAAGCAAACCGGAAAGATCCCCGAGCGGAGAACGCCAGCGGTCACACATCAGAGGTTCCTCTCTGGGGCGCAGGAGGATGCAGCGAGCCCAGACGTGCCCCTGGCCCCGCTCCACTTCATGCTGCAGTGATGCACCGCCCTGCCGCGATGCATGGCCCTGCAGTGATGCACAGCCCTGCTGTGATGCAGGGCCCTGCAGTGATGCACCGCCCTGCCGCGATGCATGGCCCTGCAGTGATGCACAGCCCTGCAGTGATGCATGGCCCTGCAGTGATGCATGGCCCTGCCGCAATGCATGGCCCTGCAGTGATGCATGGCCCTGCAGTGATGCACAGCCCTGCCACGATGCATGGCCCTGCAGTGATGCACAGCCCTGCAGTGATGCATGGCCCTGCCGCAATGCATGGCCCTGCAGTGATGCACAGCCCTGCAGTGATGCACAGCCCTGCCATGATGCATGGCCCTGCAGTGATGCATGGGACTGCAGCGATGCATGGGACCGCAGCAATACGCAGCACTGCAGTGATGCATGACACTGCAGCGATGCCCAGCACTGCAGTGATGCGTGGCACTGCAGCGATGCCCAGCACTGCAGCGGTGCGTGGGACTGCAGCGATGCCCAGCACTGCAGCGATGCCCAGCACTGCAGCGATGCGTGGGTCTGCAGCGATGCCCAGCACTGCAGCGATGCGTGGCACTGCAGCGATGCATGGCACTGCAGCGATGCCCAGCACTGCAGCGATGCGTGGCACTGCAGCGATGCCCAGCACTGCAGCGATGCGTGGGTCTGCAGTGATGCCCAGCACTGCAGCGATGCATGGCACTGCAGTGATGCCCAGCACTGCAGCGATGCGTGGCGCCGAAGCAACACGCGGCGCTGCCGCTTGCCCAAGCTGCTCTGTGGACTCTGTCCCCTGCCCCCCGTGCAAGCCCCCGTGAGCTGGCACGCGGCCGTGGCCCCCGGGGACGCGTCCGGCTGTTTGCGTCGGCCTGACCTCACCAAGGACAAACAGCCCAGCGTCGGAAAACACTGGTGAAAGGGCTGAAGCTGGGGAGAGTCAGGGAGTGATTAGTGGTGTGCATGCAGCGGAGCTTCCTGCAGATTGCTCGTATTTAGAGCTAATCCTCTGCGTTGAAAAAAATCCCAAATCTCCTCATTTTTTTATGGAGCGATTATCACGGGCTCTGGAATGATTGTGGAAAAATTAATCTTGGGGGATGAGGTCGGGTTTGGAGCTGCGGTGTGGTGCTGGCCAGACGTGTCAGAAGTCGGTAAACAAACCTCTCCCAGGGCGAGGAGCTGAGCTCCGAGGGTCTCCCTTGGTTTCGGCACGCGGTGGAGGCTTGGCTGATGGCTTCATGGGGCTGGCCGGGGACACCCCACCACCCCAGGCCTCCAAAGGGCTTCCCAGGGCTTCCCCGGAGGCTGCGATGGAGGCAGGGGGGCTGCAGGGCGGGCAGGGGGCTTTGACAGGGACAAGCCATGCCCGCCGGTGGGGACGGCGCGGGGCACCCCAGTGCTGAGTGCGGTGTCCATGGGGACACAGGCGAGACAGGCTGGTGGCACTGTCTGGTGGCCCTCGTCCCCTCCCGGAGACCTGTGCCTTTTCTTAGGGCAAGGATGGCAGGAAGGACCCTGGCGTCTCACGCTGGCACCGTGAGAGGAGGCTCTGGGCTCCTCGTGCCCCTGGCCCCTGCCGCCATCGCTCTCCGGGCCGAGCTGCGTGGGCATCCTCAGGGCTCCGGTTCAAGCCCAGCATTAGGAGCGCGCGCCGTCCTGCTGCCGAGCGTGATGGATCTGTAACTATTCTGAAGCCAGCCATCAATATTGCATGGGGATCCACTTACTGGAGCCTCCGCGGCGTGGATGCCCGGGTCTGCTTTAACCGGCGGCTGTCAGGAAATGGGAGCGAGGGAGGAATAGCTCGAGGTAAGCCCTTTTGCTGCCAGCAGCGGGGGGCTGCTCAGAGGCGGGGAAGGGCAGACCACGGGTTACCCGTTGTGCTGAGCCCGGGGGGCACACTGGCAGGCATGGGCGCCCTTGGTCCTTTCAAAACCCTTTTCCCCCCAGCTGTGTGATTCCTGGCCTTGAAGCAAGCCAGGGCACTGGTCTGGAGGGCTGCCTGCTGGCAGAGCCCTGGGCATGAGCGGGGGCCAGGGACGCCCAGCGCGGTGCTGCCCGGAGCCATGGCACAGCCTGGGTGGGACCGAGGGAGGGGTCCAGTGTGGCCCCCACCGCAGCACCCAGGGCTGAGTGTCCAGCAGCTCAGGGAGGAGAGGTGACAGGGACCTCAGCGTCTCATCGCAAGCTTCTGCAATCGTTCTCAGTCCCCAGAAGCCCCTGAGATGCCGGCACGATGGCAGAGCTGCTGCTGGTCTCCACAGAGGCAGGGTTTCACCCAAGCGTCCTGGTGTGGTTTGGTCCCCCGCCGCGGTGCTCCCGGGCGGCTGGAGGAGAGCGGGCGAGAGCTGAACTGCGCATGGAGAAGCACGCCGAGTGGGGCTTCTGCAGTAATTTGCTCTGTGACATTTAGTCAGAAGTTGGAGATGACGGCTCGGTTTAATTTTACACATTAATCAACAAGAGAGGGAACGTTTTGTTTTTTGGTAGATGGCTGTTGTTCCTCTCCCATTTACACGGTGTGGCTCCATTGATTTCATTAGGATGTGCCAGGCAGAAATGAGAGCGGAACTTGGCCCTTTAATTAAGATAACTATTGCTAAAGACAAAACAAGGGAAAATAATTAACCCTACACAAAAACACACGATGCTGAGAAAGAGAAATACATAATTTAGGAAGCAGGAGGCCGTTATGCAATATTAATTGCAGACAGCGTGTCTGAACAGCACGACATACCGAGAGTCGTGCCGCTCGCCACAAAGCCGCTGAAGAAAGCCAATTTTGCTCTTGACGTCAGACGAAGAGCCCAAAAGAGGCATCTCTAGAGCAAACAGCCACCACGGCGGGGCGGGGGGTCCGGCAGCCTTTGGGGGGGAGCGGGGAGTCTGCAGGGCTCTGCCCACGGCTGTGCCGGCCAGGCGAGCCCACCGCCCCGCGGCACGGGGAGCTGGCGTCTCCCCTCACCGAGCTCTGCCGGGCAGGGACAAACATGATGCCTCTGCTGGCTGAGGCTCAGCCAATTTCATTAATTAAAGTTCTAATTGTGCTAAGGGAGCTTTGACCTCCTAGGAGGACCCTTTGCCCCTCTTCGCAAAGAGAATTGGATTATTCCTACTAGTGCTGATTGTCAGTGCTGCCTTTGCTGCTAAAATACTCTCTCTATTTCCTAATCAAATGACTTAAAAAGGCCAAACATGGAACTTTCAACAGCAATTACAAATATGCCTGTTTATTTAAACAGGCACAAGAAATAGCAATTCAATAGGCAATTTCTAGAGAGGGCTATAAACGAATGCAAACAGAAGGTCCGCTTGTCCCTGACGATGCTTTGAGAGTTGGGTACTGGATTTCAAAGCTCCTTCCGTGCTTTCTTTTACAGGGTAAAGGTTGAGGATGTGACTAGCACAGGAGTGCAGACGTAGCTAAACCAACAAGAAACTCCTCCGGTTGACTTCAGACCTCACCGCTCTCCAGTCAGTGGGCTTCAGGGGCTGAGCTGAGACTGCTGAGCAATTTAATCTGATGAAACTGCGTGCCTCCAACTCCCTTCAGCACTGCAGCCTAGAGAAAAACATGTTGCCTTTTATGTAAACCTCAACCTCTGTTTTGCTGGCGTACCAGAAGAAGACATCTTATTTTTGGGGTGCTCCTTCAAGGTCATCCTTCCTGGCCCCCATCGCAGCACCAGGCAGAACGTTGTGCGGGCGCAGCAGCAGGGGCATGGGGAGGGCCTGTGCGAGGTACGATCGCGTTAAAAAGATGCCAGCAATTATTCACGAGAATGAAAGAACATGATTACGAACTTGCTTCCAAGACAACATAACTTGCCTTGGAGATGCCTTCTGCTGAGCCCTCCCGCTGCTGCCAGTCCCGCCAGGCAGCCGCTCTGGGGACGCTGGGATGCCCCGTGCTGAGAACGCGCTGGGACCGTCAGGGCGGTGCGGAGAGAGGGGATTTCGACCGTGGCGGCACCGAAGGCACCAACGGTCCTGGATGAGGCAACGGGCATCTCCGTGGGCTCCTGGGCGGCTGCTGTGATTGCTCCCCACCTTCCTGTTTACATTTGTGAATAACAGGCCAAACTTCAACCCGCAGAGATATGGCCGTGCAATTAAAACATTACCTATTATTACCCACGACTTTTAACAAATTATTTATGGTAGTTTTATAGCACAGGTAAGTGCAAAGGTGAAATAAAGCAGAGGCTTCAGGTTCTGGCGCTGGCAAGCCACGACAGGGCTCCCAGTTAGGAGGACTTTGGAGCTGGGGCTGGCACTGCCTCAGCCGCCGTTGGTCCCGCGGCAATGCCCGGCGCTGGCTTTTACCCGTGCGCTGGCATGCCCAGCACGTGCCCAGGGGACCCATCCCTCCCCCAGCACACGATGCTCCCCGGGACACCAGCCAGCGTGCCCGGTGCCGTCCCATCGCACGCCAGCCGCACAGCGCGGCACCGGGCAGGGACGCGGCGACCGCGGGGCTGAGCTGTGCCAGGGCGGCACAAACCCCGCGCCGAGCCCGCTCCCCGGCACAGCTCCGCCGTCCCCGTTGGGCAGCACACGCTTCCTCTGTCCTGCAGCCTCCCTGTCTGAAACACTAAATCACGGAATTATTTCTTAAATGACTGTAATTCTATTTTCTAGTCCTAGCTAATGAGCTCTTTGTGTAATGAATCATAAATTACTTAGAGCAAGATCTTTCTTTTACTTAGAATGGGTAAAAAATAGGTGGTGCCTCCAGCCTGCACCCGCCGTGCCCACACGGCAGTGGATTTTTCCAGCTGAAGCTCAGATACGCGAGAGCCCTCGTTTTGCAGACAAACAGCTTCTATTTCATTAAATGAGCTCTGCGCAGAATGTTTGTCTTAGTTATTTCCAGAAAATTAATTCATAGAGCTTAATCTGTTTAGCATCTGATTAATGGGATTTTTAATCACCCATAATAATGATAATAAAAGGCTTAAAGTAATAACCGAGGAAGAGGTGTGTATTTGTCTTGGCTATTCCCGTTGTCCTGACAGTCGTCAGTGCTGCACGATAACTCCTGATATTTGGCATTGTTTCTTTCGGATCTATTGATCAGATGAAAAAAACAGACCTTGTTTGAATCTGATTCATTTAACCATTTTTGTAAAATCATTTTTTTAAAATCAGCAGAGGTAGCTTTGAAGCCAGCACTTCAGTCTCCTGGAGTCGAGACACATCTGCACTGCTCGCTCCTGTGACACAAATACCGTTAAGCCCATGTCTCCCGTAATTAAATGCCTGCTGCATGACACCGAAAATCATATTTGCTGTCAGACATGGCACAGGGCACAATAGTGATGTATTATAGCGTAAATTTCGTGTAAGAGCGACCGTGCTATGGCAAAGACATTTGCCTCGAGAGTGTTCTGGCACGTATTTGACTTTTAGTTCATCAACCCTCGAAGAAGCGTACGCCGTGGGGTCTGCCAGAGCACACGCTGCTGGTGTGAGCAGAGGGCCCGTCTCGCGGGCTGAAATCAAACACGAGGCACTGAAGCCAGGGCTGGGGCCCGTCCTTCTCCTTGCGATGTGCCTGCCAACTCCTCTCCGCGGTGCTGCGGTCGCTGCCCTGCGCCCCAGGAAGATGTGATGGGGGATGTCACTGGAGTGAGGACATAGAGGAAAGACAGAAGTGTGGTTCTGGCCGTGGCCCGTGTCACCGGTGTCGGTGGCAATCCCGCGGGGCACGCACAGCCGCACGCTCTCGAGCTCCTGTCCTGGCTGGGACAGCCGTCCCCTCCTCGGGCAGAGAAACCACGGTTTTCTGTCTGGCAGCGAGCTGAGGCTGCGTGTTGTGAGCCGGGGGTCAGGGTGCGAGCGCTGCCGCCCGCACTCTGCGGGGAGGGCTCGGCACCGCTGCCCAGCCGCTCTCGCACGCTGCGAGCGGGGACCGTGCCGGGGGAGAGGCGACGGGCATCCGCTGCCTCTCACCGCGCTCCTTCCCTCTCCCGGTCTGAAATTGGAAAGAAATGGATCGATTTTTTACTCTTTTCGGGGTGAGGGGAAATTGCAGAATGAAGATGACTTGAAAGAATGAGATGGATGGGAGTAACTGGAGCTCATCCTCCACGGGGGAGAAAAATGCCGCACAAATGACGGTGTTAGCTATCCATCCTTCAGTCAGGGGTTTTAGATGGAGGTCCATCACGGGAGGACTCGAGCGTGGGATGAGCGTGGGCTCTGCTAATGCAGGTGCCTGTGCAACCTTAATAATCCGTTGCCAGCAAATATTCACAGATGGTAAAAGACTTCAGACCCCACAGGGTTTTTGGGGGAAGCGGGCTGCCCGCTCCCGGTCCCCTCGCTCTCCCCACAGCGTCGACGTCCGGGGCCAGGCTGTCAGCCCGGCAGCGAGGGGACAGGGCCAGGGTTTTGTCAGGACTTGTTCCGGGGGGGCAACCCCATGCCAGATCGCTCTCCGGGGCAACAGCCCGGGTGGCACCACCGAGCCCAGGGGCTACACAGCACCTCCCAAATGCACCTTTTCCCTCTTTTTTCCGTCAGAATTCCCTTTTGCCGGCTGCAGACAGGAAGGCGTATTCCTAGTGGAGGTGGTCCCAGCCATTTCCACAGATGGCCGTCTCCCAGCAGAGGCTGGTTAGGAAGCCCAGAGCCTTTTTTTGCTGCCTTGCTTTAGAGGTCCTTGGAGGGGGCTGCTGGGGGACCGGCGAGCTCCCGGGGGACCGTGCCCGGGGATCCCTGCAGCTCCTGGGCTGCCTCCCGTTGCGGCTTCTGCGGCTCCTGCTGAGCGGAGGGACCAGCTCTCCCTTGCCAAGCAGTTGTAAATTCCCAGCTTAGCAGGTTTCAAGCTGATTGCCTTTCCTCACGGTGTCTCTCTGTAAATGAGGCTTTTCACAGATGAAGGATAGAGCTGCTCCTCCGCGGCATAAATCCTCCCCAGCCCAAAGTACGGCCACAACCTGTTCTACAGCCTTGCTGCCCAGCCAGCCGGCAGTTCAGCTCCTCTGGGTGACAGGGCGCTGACTTGGACGGCAGTTCCTCATCCATCAGCCCCGTCCGCAGTCGCTGCTTCGGGACTCGCCGTGGCTTGAGCTGGGTGCTGACCCCAGCTCCCGAATAAACCTCCGCCAAGTGTTACCCATCCCTTCCTCTGGCCAGCCCTGTGCCAGCCGCCACCGAGGGACCGGGGTCAGCACCAAAGCCCTCCGCCACTGCTGTCTGACTTCTCCAGGCTCTGCCTCCACCGCGTTCCCTTGCCGTGGGGCGGTGGGGACGGGGATGCCCCAGCTCAGGGTCGGGTGCTCTCGCAGCAGAGACCCCCACCCTCCCTACAGACCTCAACCTTCTGGCTTTCTGCTGCATCCATGTATTTAAAAAGAAATCCCTGTCCCCTACCACCTCCTCTGGTTCTCCATCCTCCCCGGCTCCGCTGTCTTCAATGCCTTCAGCAACACCCCCAGCTTCGGGGGGCTCAGCAGCTAGTGACCCTCAGCCCTGCTCCTCCCCTTTGTAGCCTAAGCAGGACACTAAGCTCAGTATTTCCTCACATTATAATTAAATGCCATAATTTATACAAGTTTCAGCTTTTATTTATTATTTGAGCATCTTTCCCCCAGAGGATTTCTGGGCAGTTTTAGTCTCAAGACCCAATTTTGCAGGATTTCAGAGGGCTTTCCCATTGTTATTGGCTTCATTTATTATTTTCAGTTCTTCTATTGGTGTGCACAGATTTTCCCTGGGGCCTCAAACCCAGCCGCTGGAGCAGAAACCTCTGGTTCACGCACCGAGGTCACCTCTTCCAGCACAGGTACACGTGGGCTGTGGGCACGCGTCACCTATAGCTGTGCACCCTGCCTTGCGTGGCGGTGGGTCCGTGCAGCGAGGAGCCAGCCGGGTGCCTGCCCCCGGGGCTGCGGGTGCCCGCTGAGGGACCACGCGTCGCCTCTCCCACCCTGCACCGGTACCCGGGTTGCGACCTGCACTGCGCCGGCTGCTCTACCAGCCAAACCGCTGCTGTGCTTTTCCTGCTCTACGAGACGCATCAAGCCTGATAAGACTGGTGTGTAAAAGCTTCGTAAATGTTTTAGAGCGGAAAAGCAAAGCGATTCTATTTTGTCCGTGCGAACCAAGCCCCTTCCCTCCGCGGAGGAGAGGAGCCGAAGCCCACGAGGCGCATGGCTGCGGGGGCCGCGGGGGCTCTGCCAGCATCGCCCACAGCACGCGTTCAGGTACCCAGCAGGGTGAATTTGCAGCTAAAATCCAGGGGTCACCTTGAAGAGCGGTCCAGAGCCACTCGAGGAGCCCTGGCAGAGCTGCAGGAGGGTCTGCATGTGCCGTGGGGATGCTGCTGATGCCGGGCACCGTGCCGGGCTCCTGGCAGCGAGGGTGGGCAGTGCCAGGGAAGGGCAGCGGGCCAAATCCACAGGCGGTGTAAATCACTGTAGTTCGCCTGAAATCAATACAGCCACGCTGATTTACACCCAGGAGAGCGTTGCCAAATACGCTAGATCAGCAGGCGCCCCGCTGCATCCTCTTGGCCCGTGAGCGCAAAGCCCAGCCCAGCCCCTGCTCACGCCGGGGCAGGTCGGGCGCGATGCTGCCGAGGTGTGATCTGGGGAGTCCGTTTTGCCAGGGATCCCGCACGCTTCTTTCCGTGGGACCGTGCCACGTGCAAAGTTCGCTAAGGAAGACAAACATTTGTGAAATAATCTCCACTTTCGAAGGCAAGCTGTTTGCGAGCGAGCCCGCATTCCTGCCGAGGCAGGAGACCCAGCCCGGCGCTCATTACTCTGCTCCCAGATGGACAGTAAGTCTCTGGAACAGTACTTACAGCCTGTAATAATATTACTGCTCGGTCTGCTATGTGGTCCCTCAGTCATTTTTTCAATTAAAAAAGGACCAATGCTCTATTAACCTTTTGCCTGCTACTCCATTCTTCATACAGCCGCTGGCCTGAGATTGCAAGCCATGTATTAAAAGAGGCATATATTACTGTAAACCACCTCCAAGTTTTCTGTCACGAGAAAGATGAAGTATCATTTTTTCATTTAAAAATATGAGACAGTTTATCAAATTCACAACCTCTGAACTGGCAGCGAAATCTCTTTGTTACCCGCGGGGCGGGGGGTAGCTGGTGTGAAGGGCTTGCGCTGGGACCGGGCGTTAGCGATGCTGCTGGCAGCCTTTCCCACACGGACAGACGTATTCAGCCTACAAAACCCTCTGGCAGGAGATGTCAGCAGCTTGGGTAAATATTATAAATAAATACATCTGCTTCCATCGTGCTGGTGTAGGGACCCCAGGAAGGTTCGCGGTTGGGAACGGCTGCTCCCGGCTGTCCCACCTCCCAGCCTGCCGCTTCCCAGCAGCCCTTCCTCGAGCTTCCGTGGCCCAGTAACTTCGCTTCGCTTATGATTTGACGAAGGTTTTGTGGGGCAGAGTCTGGCATACAGAGCTAGGGGAGGTTGCCACTGTCACCCCGATGCCCCATCCCCTCTGCCGTGCACAGCCCACGCCGGGCCACGAAGCACGCTGGTTTTAATTCTGTTTCAAGGTTGATTTGTTGCTTTTATGCCTTTTCTCAAGGCACCGGTTACCAGCTGTAACTACAGAGACCCGTTAGACAACTGCTCGTATATAACCGTCCCAAGCAGACCTCGCGGATACATCATCGCTCTGAGCCGGCACGGAGCAGCCGCAAGCAGTCCCCTCCCCGGCACAGCGCACACTGGGGAACGGCCACTGGCCGCACCGTGAGCGACGGCTCACGTTGTGCCGGGCCCTGCGAGCATCCTGGGACAGCCCTGCGGCGTGGCGGGAGCTTCGGTCGGGCTGTCACGGAGACCTAAAGAATACGGAGCTAATGGCTTGAACTGATCATGGATTTTGCAGAAAACAGAGAACGTGGTCGGTGGTGCACAGATCGCACCGGAGTTTTCGCTCGGCAATTTATAAGCGTTCTCTGTGCTGATCCTGAGGTTGTCTTTGGTGGTTTTGTGCTGTCCCTGGCACCCACGGTCAGGTGTACAAATTAACTGTCAGACTCTTCCCTCTGTTGACACAGGGAACGATAACGGTGTGAATTCCTGGTCTGGGCTTTTTCATTTCGCTGACACTGTTACCCCTGCCTTTTCACTCTGGTTTAGGTCCTCTCTTTTGTCACCGTAAATTTGTGCTGGCCTCCTCTGTGCTGACTGGTGGCGTGAAGCCATAAACAAGTTTTACCCAACGTTGTTTGGCTGGTGTGGGGCCATGCTGGTGGGCATGGGGCCGCATCTGTCTAGTCCAGTCTTTAACACGTCCCTCCCTCTGTTTTGTACCACCCTGTTCTCTCGAGTCCTCCGTTGGGGGGTCCCCAAGCTGTGCAAGCAGCCCCGGCTGAAAGGTGAGCTCGTGCCGGTGGTCGGCGTGCGACGAATGCCGCAGCGCTGGGTGACGGATACACCTTTCCGGCAGACACATCAGGGCAAGCCCCCTTTCAAATTAAACGCACCCCGTGTGCAGGGAGGGCTGTCCCAGTCCCCGCAGGGCATCGGGGCTGGACCCCGGATCGGGTCGTGTCCAGGTGGCCCAGGCGTTTCCCCTCTTTTATTTCCAGGGATGAAGCGAGGAGCCAGAGCTAGCGGGGGATGCTGTTTGTCTCACGATAATCAATGAAACCCTCCTGAACTAATACGCTGCATCAAGGAAAACAGTCCTCATTATTCCCAGTTCTCACGTAAAACAGAGGATGAGGATTTTGTTTTAAACTCCAGGCAACCTCTCGGGCTGCTCCTGCTCCTGGTCCTGCTGCCCCAGAGCCCCTGGGCACGGCGGCAGCTCCAACGGGGCTCTGCTTCCCTCCGTGTGCCCCCTCCGCCCGATCCGCCCGGCAAAGCGACCAGAAGCGTTTGTGCACCAAGAGAGCAAGCCAAGGCGCTCTGGCAGCGACCAGCTCCTTGTCACCAGAGCCTGCTCCTCAATAAGCAGGCGCTAGCGAGACCCAGGTGCTCCGGTTCGATTTCCAGGATCCACAGATAATGGTGCTCAGTACATTGTTCGCTGGAAATTACCCGAAGCTCCGCTCTTCTGAGATCACTCTGCCGTACAGAAAAGACACCCTGTTGCAATCAATAGACTTTCCATGGTCTCCGACTGTCCACTCACCATTATTTTACTGGTTTTATTTTGCTTATCATCCCAGCTGCCTCCATACAAGCATTCCAGCTGTTTCCAGGCTTAATTGCGGTAGAGCAGTGATCAGGGTGGTTTGAGGTTTTTATTTAGGCTCTAACCCTCTCCGTGGCAAGGTTACAGGTCCTTCATCTAGAGAGAAGGAGGCTGTGGAAAGGAGGGAGCAACGCGCTCCCCGAGCTTTGTCCTGCCGCACCGTGGCTCCTCATCCCTGGAAGCACCAGCCTCCTCCTGCCGCCGCGGCTCCTCACAGCCCTGGCTCCACTCGCCTCGCCCGGCGCCGCTCCTCGCTGCAGTCACGGGGCATGGGAGCGAACGGGACAAGTAGATTTGGAAAAGATGATGCCCACACAATACTGCTTCATAATGGGCCAGCTACTATGTGGGTGAAAACGCACATCTCCCTCCCAGCAGCGGAGAGCGCAAAAGAGAAGATAATTTGCAGCATAATCCCAATTTTGGGCAGTTGCTACATACGTCTGCTTCCAAGGATGTATGAAATGACTCAGATTAAATGAGAGTCAAACCAGTCAATCTTACGCACCATAAATTGGGAGATAACTCAATATGAATATTGCTATCGAGCTTCTGCACTACAATGCCGTACAGAAGTTCATAGATTGTTCGTTTATGAAAAGTCTTTGAGTTTCACTCCTTAATCCTATGGCGTGCCCAACAGCTTGTACCCGTGTAGGTGGTCTGTGGGGGAGGGCATCCAGCCTGGCAGAAGACACCAAGGCTACCACCCCCTCGGGCTGTTTGTCCCCACGGCTTTAATTTGGGGCCCTCTTTCCTTGTGGAGCTGGCCCAGGTTACAGATGTTATTCCATCATTTTTTCCTGCAGAAGTTCCCATATTCTGTACTCAGGGCATCGTTCACTCTCTTCTTGACAAGCTCGACATGCCAGACTCTTTTAGCTGGTTTCTCTGCAGTGTATTTTTGGCTTGCAAGAAATATTTATGGCTATTTTCTGTTCCCTCCCCAATTTCTCAACATCCTTTTGGGACATAAGCACCACAACAGGCTGTAGCACTGCAATATCTGCCTACAAGTGCCACATGCTGAGATAGGAGCAGCTCACCTCCTGCTCACCCACCGTGCTCACATTTAGCCAGGGCTTCCATTAGCCCATTTTTCCACAGCAGCTTTTTGGGTATCATGTTCCATTATTTATTTGAGGATAAACACCTAAAAGCTAGGTGTTTTTCAGAGCCATTGCTCCCCAGAGTCCTTGCCTCCGCGTACACTCCTGCTCGCGTCCTCTGCGGTAGAGGACGTTGAAACGCGTCGGTCCGAGTGACCCTGCCATGGCAGGAGATCCGCGCTTTGACACGGCTCCAGTCCTGGGTTTCTTCCTAAGCCCATGAGAAAAGAAACCAGAGCCCAGCCCTGTGCCGTGCTTGGCACCCTGCGTGCCTGCCGGGAGCCCTGACTGGGGTGTGTTGTAAATGTTTAACGGCGCGTACCGCTTATTTTCATCTTCGGGTCTTACCTCTTGCCTTGCAGCTCTCCAGCTCCCTCCCTGCTTCTCCTCTCCTTGGCTGGGTGCTGGTGGGAGGGCAGAGCCCGCTCCCCTGCCCTGACGGCCGCCGTCTTGCCCGCGGGTCGGTGCCTCATCTCGTTTCTTACCTGCTCTGTAACCACCAGACGGCTCATGGTGAAAATCAATGTGCCTGAAGGAAATTTTATTTACTTTTTCTCCTGCACGGGGAGACACTGTAGCCGATTTCCCCAGCAATAAATTAAATTCAGGTGTTTGCAAGGACTAACGGTGCTCCTGAGAGGAGCAGCTCACGGGGTGAGTGCTCAAAGGGCTCCTTTTGACGCTCTCCATCTGGCAGCGGCTTGTGTCACCCCATTTTACATCCCAGTGTTCCAGCAGCCAGCGCGACACGGAGCGGTGTGGCCGAGGAGCGCGCAGGAGCACACAAACCCCTGCATGGAAGAAAGACCATTTCCAGGAGCTGGCAGTGGTTCAGACCCCTCTGCCATCTGCCCATCCCCTCTGCCTCCCCGCATGGCCAGGCCTTCTCCCAGCCCCGCCATTCCTCCTTCCCCGTGCCGAGGCCGGGGCTGGGGGGCTGCCGTGCCCGGGGATGCTCAGCTCTCTGCAGCCTGGGCACCGCCTGGCCAGCTCGGGCTCCGGTTCCTCATTTCAGCTCTGTGCCCATCTCCCTCGAAACCTCCTCTCTCTCCGAGAGTTTACGTGGGTTAGCAGGGACCTTCGCATTGGCCACAAACCTCCTTGGTCCCCGAAGGGCTCCTCTAACGGGACTGCACCCGCCTTCCGCAGGCTGCCCGCGCACCGTTTGCCTGGAAGAGGGGCTGGCCGACGTACCTGCTGCCCGCGCGCCTCGCTGATGCCCCTCCTTTTGCTGCTTCGCCCCCAGATTTATTATTCTACAGCGATTGTGTTGAATTGCATTCGAAATCAATTAGCACAGGTACTCAAAGACGAATGTTCGTGCTCTGGAAAAAGGTGATGAAAACATACCATTTAAATAGAAATCAATTTCCCTCTCATGTATTTCTTCCTAGCTGCTGCCCGAAATTAATAGTTTTTAGATATTTGTGCGCGCAGAGGAGACTCTTCCCTCGTAAAGCACTTCCCTCGCCGCCTCCTGCCCCCAGGAGAAACCCACCGCCGCAGCCTCCTCCACCGCGCGCGGCCAGCCAGGCGGTTTTGTTTGCCTGAGCAAGAACAGCTAGGTGGGGAGCGGCTGTAATTGCCTCCTCCCTCCTCATATTTTAGTGACATCATTAGCCATTTCTCCACGGGAAACTCTTTAATTCTAGCAATAATAAACACAGGAACTGCAGCAAATGAACCCCAGGCAGCTACAGCACTTGCCATTACCCGGTGGGCTTGATCTTTATCATAAACCTCGATGTACCAATTAGACGAACAATGAGCAGAGAGCCAAAAAGGAGAACACAAGAGGGATTAAGCAGCCATCCCTCCCGATCTCGGGGGCAGCACCAGCCTTCCCAGGCACGGCAGCGAGAGCGGGGCTGCCTTCCCCAGCCTGTGGGAGCCTCCCCAGACCCCCACCGCTGTCCAGGCACCCCTGGAAGGGAGCTGCACGGGCCTGGGGCTGGGTTCCCACCCTGGGTCTAGCTCTGATGGGAAGTGATGACACTCGGGCCATTTCCTTGCCCAAAGCTTGTGACAAAAGCGAGGAAAACGAAAAAAACCACCCTGAAAGCACCTATTTCTTTAGGGCACCTCTTTGAGCCTAAAGCCAGCCGAGCTGGCTGTGCCCTGCCTGTTCCCCGGAGGCTCGCTTTGCTGGGAGCAGGGGGCCGGGTGCCTGGATCCTCTTCCCACGCCGCAGGGAACCCTTGAAGAATGAGTTTTCTGGGCTAAAGTACCTCTCTCATGTCTCTCATTTATTAATTTACTCTTTGCATGAATATTCAAGCAATTCGCTGAACAAACAACTGCAGAACCCAGCCCAAGCTGTGGAGTTTTACACATTCAGCTCAAACCATTCCCGCGATCGGACTCCCTTCAAAGCAAGCAGCGTTTAATGGCTGTCTGCCTCGCCTGACAGCAGCCCAGGGCACGAGCATCCTCCAAGTGCGGAGACGCTCCACCTCGGGCCCAGATTCCCCGGCTTTGGGTGGAAGGTGCAGGTCGGTGGGCGGATTTTGGGACCCAGGAGGAGGGAGGAGAGAGGGGCCAGGGGTGGCTCAGGACGCTTTCCTGGCAAATCCCTCTACAAAACCCCAGGCAGGAAGGCAGCGAGCATTGGGGTGCTGCCGGTGGGGAGCAGAGCGGGGAGCACGGGAGGCTGCTGCTGTCCCTCGGCATTTCCCGGCTGCCGGGGTCTGAGCGGCTGGGCGGGGGATGCCGGCTCTGCCACCGCACCCGCCGGCAGTGCCCTCAGACTCAGCCCTGCCTTTCCCAAGGACCTGTCCCCTCATCCCCAGCTCCTGATGACAAGGGTCTTTCTAAACTGCTTGTCCACTGGAAGGCCAACCTTTTAATACTGTAATCATTGCATTTATTATCTTCTTTAGTCTACGAAATCTAATCCACAAATTTAAGCAAGCATCTGTCCTCTTCATTTACCGCAGAGGCATCAAATTATCGTTCAGCCCCTCTGTTATGTCCTGATCCCTTTGATCTAGTTTTCTATCAGTATTATTATTAATCTCCTCCAATCATTTTTCCTTACCATCTGTTTTGCAGCAGGAGTCCCGTGCTTAGGCTGGTTCAGGAGCAGACCGTGAACCCTGGGACTCGCCGACTCTAATCCTGACCGTGCCAACGAGGCGCTCGGTGACGCTGAACGAGCCGGTCCCTTGACCTTCTTGTCACCCAGATGGGGCCAGCGTGGAAGTGGGGCAGCACAGAAACTGGGATGCTGCACTGCTGCTAATGAGGTGCAGGGAAGATTTAGGTTAATTTTCTGGGAAATGTGGGGAATTCTCACAACAGCAATGCTTGGCAGCAGCCATCAGCGGGTCACTGGTTTGGGCTGGGGGCTCGTTGCTGTCGTGCCAGGTCCCCATCCAGGGTGGCCGCGTGAGCGGTTCAGAAGTGCTGGAGGAGCAGCCAAGTCGATGCCCACATCTCTCTTGTTTTTTGACTATGCCTACAGTTTCTCTGAGAGAAAACGGGTCTGCTGTTCAGGCCCCTGGTTGCATAGGTCAGGAATAAAAATTGTTCACGGTTCTCTTTTTGTTTCTGGTCCTCAGGTATTGATCGTCTTCTCCATTTTCCCCACTCTCAGCTTTATTCCTGCCACTGCGTATTTTTGGTTTATGCTTCTTGCCAGCAGCTCCTTCTGAAGCTTTTCTCAGGCTCCTGATTTGCCTCCCACCATCACTGCAGCATCTGATAGCCCTTTCCCGGTCCTCCTTGCCAGCTCCCCGTGCAGGCCTGGCCCCGGCCGCTCGGGTTCAGGTCCCAGACCGTGCCGACAAGCTGCGAACGGCGCGGGTTTGTGCTGCTGGTGCCTCCAAGTTGGAATTACAGCACGGCACGTGCTCACACAGCCTTTCATATTGTAATCCAGATACCTAATTCATCTTGTAACTAGCTCTTCCGTATCACTATTACTTGGATCTGTATTCTGGTTTTATTTTTAGATATAGATATTTGCAAAAAGTATAGATTTTTACCTTGGACTTTCATATGGACCGGTAATCACTGGTGCATTTGCCTGGGGCTGCAAAACGGAGTTCTTAAACCTTCCTATACCCACGGTACCAGGTTAAAGGATAACTCTGGGTAATCACCTGGGTTGGGTTTGTTTATAGGGGTGTCAATGGCAAACTGGTACCCAAATCTCTGTCCTCCATCTCGTACGCCGAGGGTGCGCTTGATGCATTTGTTTTCCCGTGACTGTAATCTCCTTTTTGATTTCCTAATTTTTCCTTCTCTTCTCTTCTCTGTGTTATTTGTTACCATCTTCAGCCGAGCACAGACTGGTAGACTCAGAAATCAATTCAGCGCTGGAGCTTCAGTCTCGGAAGAGCTATATGGGAAAGGCCTGCCACTTTCCCAGGGCAGCCCGTGACAGAAGATAAATCATCGCAGATTTTTTGCCAGCATGCCATATTTCAAACTCATAATCAGTCCACTATCACCCTTAGGTTTCTTTCAGCACTGTGTGATCTCCTTCCAGCTCCTTGTGATTTATGTTCCCAGGTACTGACACCAATTGTACGTTTCTAATCCTCTCTTGCATAATCTCTCCTTGCTGCATTTCCTTAATTGCCCTCTTTCTGACCTTCCTTTTCCTTCCTTATCCCTCTTCCAGCTTGCTCTTGGTCTTCCTTGCCCTCACTTGGATCCTTCTCTCGACCTATGGTGTGAGCATGGTTTGTGAACGCCCTCGAGCCCCGGTGACGTTGGGGTTTGGGGGACGGCGTGTTCCCGAGGCTGGAGCGGAGGCGGGAGCAGCCCCTTGCCGGGCTGGAGCCGGGCACGATGCTTGACAAAGACCCGCAGCAAAGGACATGGAGAATCACTCATTGGGGTCCTTGAAGCCACCGCGGCTGCGGAGGGCTCCAGCGCTGGCTGTCCCCCCTGCGCCGAACGGGTCGCTTGGTTTTATCAAGCTGAGTTTCCTTCCCTCTATGTTCACCCAGCGGAAACCCTCAAAGCACGGAGACAAAACTGGTTTTCCAAGGCTGCCCGGCGAGAGCGTGGTAATTAAATCATTAGGCTGCAGACGTGGGGCAGAACTTTCATCTGTAGCCCTAACTCAGACCTCCTGTGTGACACTGGCCAATGCATGTCTATGGACCTGTTGGAGCGGGTCCAGAGGAGGACACAAAGATGATCAGAGGGATGGAGCACCTCTCCTATGAGGACAGGCTGAGAGAGTTGGGGTTGTTTTTGGACTAGAGGACCCAAGAGGTCCCTTCCAACCCCTACCATTCTGATGCTGTGATTCAGCCTGGAGAAGAGAAGGCTCCAGGGAGACCTTACAGCAGCCTTCCAGTACCTGAAAGGGGGCCTATAGGAAAGCTGGAGAGGGACTTTTTAGAAGGGCATGGAGTGATAGGACAAGGGGTAATAACTTCGAGCTGAAAGAGGGCAGATTTAGATTAGGTATTAGGAAACAATTCTTTACTGTGAGGGTGGTGAGGCCCTGGCACAGGTTTCCCAGAGAAGCTGTGGCTGCCCGCCCTCCCTGGCAGTGTTCAACGCCAGGTTGGATGGGACTTCGAGCAACCTGGTCTAGTGGAAGATGTCCCTGCCCATGTCAGGGAGGTTGGAACTCAATGATCTTTAAGGTCCCTTCCAAACCAAACCATTCTATGTCCCCTTTCTGTAGTCCTAATGTAGCTATAAAACGGTGCCAGCCGTTCTCTCTGCCGTGTCCAAGTGATGGTACATGCTCCTGGGTGGAGCTCGTCTTCTGATGCTACTTTTTGTCGCGTGCTGACCTAGCCCAGGACCCCCAGAGCAGCAAAAACCCGAGCAGAGCGCAGCAGCGGATTGCGGAGATGGCCAGGGCTGCCATCACACCTCTGTCCCCCACCCCCATGTCCCCAGCTGATTCTGCACGCCTCAACCACCGCGGCTGGATTTTTCCTCCTGCTTTTCTCCCTCCAGGCAGCCGCAGCACGGGCTGCCCTGCTCTGTCCCGGGGCAAGTCCCACCGGAGGGATGCCCGCTCCGGGCTCACAGCCGGTGCCGGCTGCCTTCGGGACGGGGGGGATCTGGCTGACCCACGCCGAGAAAAGCCCCCAAAGCCGCTGCTGCTTTTTGAGGCTGAGCAGGCTGAGTGCTGCCGAGCAGGTCTGTGCGCAGGAGAGGTGTCCGTCCCCGCAGCGACGGGCTCCCCGCGGCCGCCCCGGCCGGGCTGCGAGGGCTGAGGGAGGGCAAACAGCACAACGGTTAACTTTAAGAAATCACTGGAACATCTTCTTCATAATTAATAAATGAAAAACGTTACTGCAGCTAATCAATAAAGTTGTTAGAGGGAATTGATCGGAGGGGGAACTCTTTTTGTGGGTACAATTTTTCACCTATTCGGAACAAAAGGCTCCCCGGGGTGTCATCAAGCAGATCGGCGCTTGGGAGCCTGACCCAAACAGCAAAAAAAAAAAAATAAAAGAAAGACAATTAATTAAATCCTGAGAGCGCGACATCCCGCGAGAGCCGCGGGAGGGGACGCACCCAGGCGCGGCGGCCGTGCACGTGCCGCTCTCGAGGGCACCCCGGGGTGCGCTTCGGGTGGTCCCGAGCCGCGCTGAGGCACCCGGGCGCTGCAGCCGGGCTGCGGGGTGCTGGACCCGGGGTGGAATGGCGAAAGCTCTCCGGGGAAGGAGCGAGCTCCCTCGGGTGCTGTCAGGGGCGACGTCCCCAGCAGCCACACGCCGGGAGGGTGTCCCAGCCGGACAGTGCGCGGTGCACGGCTCTCCGTCCGCTCCTGCTCGGCTGCGTCGGCTTTTCCATGGCCAACCCCAGTGCCCGGCCAGGAAACAGCCCCTCTTGCAGGGGGTTTATGGGGTGATAACGAGGGTCAGGAAAACCTCGGGATCGATACTTGACATTCAAGTATTTGCCTTGGGAGATGTAATTTAAAGATCTAGTTAAGCTGGGTGTGGTGGTTTTTTTTTTTTTTTTTTTTTTTTTTTTTAAGTGATTTGATTGTTTTTCCTCTTGGAAAAAAATGTGTTTGGGTCCTGACAAAACGCAGACCCGTTTTCAGGTCAGCATTTTGGGCCTCCTTTCTGTTCCTGCTGCGAGCAGATGCCCGGTGAGCGCGGCGGGCACAGGAATAGCTGCTCTTCAGACGGGTGCTCTCCTCCCTCCTGCTCACCTCCCATCACCGCAGGTTCTGCGAACGCAGGAGGCCATGCTGGGGCTGCTCGCACGCACCCAGCGAGCTCTGAGCATGCCCAGGGCCTCTTTTGTCCTTTCTAACATCCCTGTCCATTTTTTGAGTGGTTTTAATTTTTCATTGTTTCAATACATGCGATGATGAAGGGCTGGAAGAAAGGTGAAGAATTAAAATAAGTGCCCGCTTTAAGCTTTACCACGATTCTGCGACGAACTGCGTCCCCGCGCTGTGGGAGTGTCCTCTGGCATCGCTGTTTCGATCGCTGATGCTCCTCAGCATCCTCGCTTGGCCCACGCGCTTCTGGTTACAGCCAGCGGCCAGAGAAGCCCAGCAGGCAGGGCAGGCAGGGTGGGCACTGCAGGCAGGGCGGGCAGGGCTGGTGGCCCTGCTCCCACCGCGGGGCTGGGCACCCTGGGCACCCTCGCTGGCAGCCCTCACCTCCAGCCGCGGCGGCTGGGAAGCACCTCTGCCGTCAACCTGGGGGGGATCAATGAACAATTAATTAGTGTCATCAAGCGGGACTCTGCCCGGGGAAGACAGCACGCTTATATTTATCAGTTACTAATTAGTAGCTCTTGCCTGGCTGGCAGTTGTCTGTCAGCCAAGGGGAGCGCGGTGGCAGGGCTCGCGCGGGGTCACTTTCTTAGTGGTAATTAAGGATGGATAAACTTGTTTGGAAAAGGCTGGAAGTCTGAATTACAGCTGGCAGGTAGGACAAAAATCCCAACAGTTAAGACTAGGATCTTTAAAAGAGCTTTTAGATGTCAAAGCCGCCAGCGTTTCACTTGGGTTAAGTGCCTGGCTCCCACAGGATCATGAAAATCCCAGCCCCAAATAAATTTTTCAGATGTGCACTGGCCCAGAAACAAGGCGGTTCCTTTCCTTTCTCCTCCTGCCCCTCTTCCCCGGGGAAGGGAGCCTGCCCGGGGTCTCTGCCGCGGGTGCATCCTCCTCGCTGCAGCTGGGGACCCTCAGCACAGCACCCCGGTCCCAGTGGGGCTTCCCTGCCCGCCCAGCCAGGGTCCCCGGGGGGGAACACCACAAGCCCGCAGATGTGCTTGGTGGGCTGGCAGTCATGCCGCGGGGTGGAAGGCAGGAGGCCAGCCGTCGCGCTAAGCCACGGTCTCAGCCAGCTTCTGAACAGGGGACACTGTGGGCTAATTTTTCTTGTGGAGTAGAATAACCTCACCGAGGTTTTTTTTCCCCTTTGGAATAAGTCACCATTTAACCATCTCCTTCTATTGTCTGAAAATGAAGTCCTGAAGCCCATCCCAAGGAAGTAACGCTCCAACTCTGACCCTGCTACGTCCTCCGGCTCCACCTCCGGTCGATCACTGATGGTGATCGCTATTTTATCTGCCGCGGGGAACAGCTCCCGAGCCCTGGGGTGAACCGGAGCCGAGCCAGCGTCTCATCGCTCTGCCGGCGCTATCGCGAGCGGGGCCTGGCTGCCGGGCTTCCCAGGCAGCCCGGACGGTAGCTTACTGTTTGTAATTAACTCGATCAAGAAAAACTCCTATAAATCAATCATGACTTGGCTAATAAATAAATCTTTGATCAATTACTACCCTCAAAATGTGTAGACAAGGGTCAGTGTCTCTGATTTACCACTTTCCTTGTGCTGAATTGGAAGATCAAAGATTAATGTCAGGAGGGACATCAAGCAATCTGAACGCAATGCATTATTTAAAACTTCAGAGATAATAAAATTTTTGAGGAGACTGGCCCATTAGTTCAGCGTCCGTATTGACATTTCTCCCACCGTATTAGCAGTTTTGTTAATGATTCCGTATCCGCCCTGGCTCCGTACTCATTTTTCTTTGTCCTTTTGTCGTTTTTAATGGGGCGGCGGACGCGCTCCCGCAGCGGCGCCCCAGCGGCCGGAGGCTCGGTGGCCCCGGGGGCCAAGCACCCACCGCCCGCCCCGGTGTCACCGGCTCTGCCGGACAGCGTGCCGCAGCTCGCTCCGCTCCTCCGGGCCCCGCGGGAGCCGCCACGCTGCCCCGCCTCGGCACCACACGCGCCGTCGCTAATTCCGGGGCCGCGTTTCTTAATCTCACGACTAATTCCAGGAACCCGGCCGCGCCGTAATGGGCTGCGGCCTCCCGGGGCTCGCTGGGGCGGTTCTCCTCGGTCTGGCGCTGAGAGGCAGAACAGGGGGGTCTGCCTCCGCAGGGGGAGGATGCTGCCGGGCTTTCAGACGCGGGGGACGCCGGCCAGAGTCGCCTCGTTAGCTCATTAACTGGCTAATCGTGGGGTATTTGGTAAAGCCCAGAAAATTTCCTGGAAAGGGAGGAAATGGAGGGAGTAGCCCAGCTCGGAGGAACAAGGTCCCGTGTCCTCCACAGGAGGTGGCACCTGTGCTGGAAAGGTCTGAAGAGGTCTTCTCTACCCCAAAAAGGGGAAGGCACTGCCCGAATCGTACCTTGTTGTCACTGCTGGGAGGAGGGCTGGGTCCGCCCGCGGTCCATGCTCCGACCAGCTAAACATGGTGCAGATACCAACAGCTCGGCCGGTCCCCTCCCACGGGCAGAAGCACGGACCTGCTCTCTGCTCCGCCGTCGCTGACGCGTAGAGGTGTCCCGGGGTCCTCGCGGGAAAGGACCTGTGCAGACATGGCATGTCATAAGGAATCAAGGGGAGGAATGAAAGAGGGTGCTCGGAGCTGAGCTGTGTGCTGGAGGAACGCTGGTTTGGTCACGCTCAAGCCCTTTGCACCTGCGCTTTTCTGCTAAACCAAGTGCAAGGGGTGGCAATCCTCCGGCAGGCCGGAGCTCCCTCCCTCCTGTCGGCATTGCCACCCCGAAACCCAACCCAGCTGGGCTTTCAGCGAAGCAACGCTGCTAGAGTACCCAGCGGCTTCCAGAAGGAAGACCAGGGATGCTGCGGGGCGTGCAGTGCCGGAGGGATGCGGGCAGAGCTGCGCGGGGCTGCCTTCGGCTCCCCGTCACCCCCTTCACCCCCGTGACGGGGGTGACAGGGAGGCGAAGGCAGCCCTGGGGACATGTCCTGAGCGAGGATGATGCTCCCAGGGACGTGTCCCCAGACCTTGCCGGGTCGGGCGGCACACGGGCACGGGGCTGGCGTCGCCAGGCAGGAGAGCCGGCAGGAGCGGTCGGCGTCGGTTATCTCCCCTTCAAACAATGCAGCCCTGGCTCATATATTTTTCATCCCAGTTGAGGGTACAGTGTCAGCCGATGACCTTTGTCACACCCCAGTGCTTTCTGGGATGTAAATTAGGGGCTTTTCTTCCCCATCTGGACAGATAAGATGGACTCTTACTTGTACGTCTTGGAAGCAGATATTTATTGTAAGCCCACTGCTATTCTCAGCAGGTGGACAAAGATAATACTGTCATTATGTGCTCAGAAAATGCTTTGTAAAATTTGGTAAAGTATGCAGCGGACTCCGGAGCAGATAACATCTGCCTTCAAGGACTGTACTGCTGTAAACAGGGTTTAGAAAAATAGCACCCACTGCTTCTCCACGGGAGTATTGATTTTTTGGTGTTGGAAAGGGTCAAATTCAAATTGCCGGCACAAAGAGCGGCTGCATCTCCTCAACTGCGTGTCTTTTAACAAAGAACAAAGTCGTGCGACGGGAGGGCGGCAGAAAAGGGGACGGCGGCCGAGGCGGCCGCGCGCCAGCGTGCCTTTCCCACGGGAGCGGCCAGCTGCTGCCCCGCGGGGACCGGTCAAGGCTCCTCGGAGCTGCGCTGCCCCGGGGGGCCCCGACCCGCTCCCCGGTGCAGCCCCTGCCCTGCCCCAGCCCTCGCCCACCCCTCGCTGCGGCGCGGCTGGCTGCCAGGCACCGGAGATTTTTCAGCCCCCCTGGTCCCCAGGAAAGCCAGAGCCCTGCCCTGAGCCCCGGTTTCCCCAGCTGTTGGACAGATGTAGCTCCATGAAGGGCTTTGAAACCTGCTCCTGAGGCAGGCTGGGTGCAGGAGGAGGAAGATCTGCCCCGGCTGCTGCTGCATCGCACCCAGCCGACAGCTGGTGACGATGACATTCTGTTGCCTGACCCCGAGAAGCCAAGGGGTTTTCCCTTTGTTTTACAGGTTAAGACAAGGTAGAAGTGTCCGCATCGCCGCTGGAGATCCTGGACAAGCCGCTCAGGAGCTGGGAGAGGGTGCAAAGCTGGAGGAAAGCTCGTTGCGCTGCCAGCCGCTGGGCTGCAACGCCTCGTCCCTCCCCAGGGTACCCAGCCCAGCCCTCCCCGTCGCGGCGCTTGGACTTTCCCCTGGAGAAAACGCATCCGGAGGCTGCGCAAGCAGTGACAGAAATCACAGTAAAGAAAAGACAACCTCACCTTGCCAGGAGCTAAAAGCTTTTCTGCGCCCTTGGCAAGGGCTCTCGGGCTGGGACAGCAGTCCCTGGGAGCCCTGTGCTGCAGAAGGACGCTGCCGGGCGGGATGCAGCACACTGGTCTGGTGGGACAGGAACGCTCCTCTCCCCAGAACGGTTCTGCAGGGCACCGGCCCATGAAAAATGACAAAAGGAGAAAGAAAAATGAGTACGGAGTCAGCCCAGCTCAGCCCCTTCCCGCAGGCACCTCGTCCCGTGGCCGTGCCGCCGCTCTGCCCCAGACACCCCCCCCAGCAGGTGATGGTTGCCCCAGCCCCTGCCACCGCCGCATTTGGGTGACCAGATACGCCCTGGCAGAGCATCTCGGCGTCCCCGTTACCCACACTGGTGCAAACGCACGCTGGCCTGATGCAAACCCCAGCCCCTGCAGCTAAGCATCGCCCTGCAGCGTGGCCCCAGGCAAGGATGCTCCCCTCTGCGTTCCCCTCCGGTACGGGGCTTGCCATGAGCCGTGCCAGCCCAGGGCCCGGGGCTCGGCGCTCGCGGGCGGCCGGAGCCATCACTACGGCACAGCGAGCAAACGAAGATCAGGCTGCGGGTCCTGGAGCACTTACAGCATAATGTCAGCTGTGGAAATTCACCGTCCAAGTTATCGTCCCACAGGAATGCCTTGAAAATGTTTCCTAGACACAGTCTAACGGGAAGCAATATCCTCCGCAGCAGAAAATAAAATGCAGAATTGGCACATGCAAAGGCTAATGTTTAAAGTAAAGAATTTTACCCAAAGAGCATGTGGCAGATCCAAATCCCCTTCATCCAAACGTCATTATTTATTAATATTCACATTGTACATACTGTTGATTTGTAAGAGAGACGCAATCGATTGCTACCTCTCACAAAGCACAAAAAAAGGAAACCTGCTCTGCAGGATTAGGCTGGAAAACGAAGGAGAAATGGCAAGGAGAGCTTGCAAACCAGGCGCTGGAAACTGAAAGTGAAATTTCAGATTTTCCGCAAAAAAAGAAATGTGAATGATGACTGAAGTGTTGTAAAAATTGAAAAGAATAACCACGAGAGCTGTTCTTCTAAAGCCTGCAGTCAAATCCAGTCTGCAAATAGCACCTTCCTTGTGGTGTGCTGGTCCCCTCAGTGCGGCAGGGTCAGCCTGGGGCTGCGGGTAGAGCCCCTCCGCCGCACGGCAGCACACCCAGCCCACGGGGCGGGAGCACACACACGCACCGCAGCATCGCCCGGGTGCGGGTACCGCACAGCACGCACCGCAGCATCACCCGGGTGTGGGTACCAGGCAGCACGCACCGTAGCATCGCCCGGACGTGGATACCACACAGCAAGCACTGCAGCATCGCCCGGGTGTGGGTACCGCACAGCACGCACCGCAGCATCACCCGGGTGTGAGTACCAGGCAGCACGCATCACAGCATCGCCCGGACGTGGATACCACACAGCAAGCACTGCAGCATCGCCCGGGTGCAGGTACCAGGCAGCACACATCGCAGCATCGCCCAGCCTCGAGTACCATGCAGCATCGCCCGGATGCGGGTACCACTCAGCACACACCGCAGCATCACCCGGAGTCGGGTACCACACAGCACGCACTGCAGCATCACCCAGACACGGGTACCACACAGCACGCACCGCAGCATCGCCTGGACACAGATACCACACAGCACATACTGCAGCATCACCCGCATGCGGGTACCACGCAGCATCACCCGGACGCGGGTACCATGCAGCACACACCACAGCATCACCCAGACGTGGGTACCACGCACCATCACCCAGACGTGGGTACCACGCAGCACGCACCGCAGCATCGCCTGGATGCGGGTACCACACAGCACACACCGCACCATCACCCACATGCGGGTACCACACAGCAGGCACCGCAGCACCGCCCAGCCCTGAGTACCATAGAGCAGCACACCCTCGGAGGCAGGGACACGCCACCTCTCTGGGGTGACCGGCTGTCCCCTGCGGCCCCGCTCGGCTCGCCGTGGCCCAAGCAGCAGACTGGATGGTGGGAAGTCCCTGAGCACTAGCCAGGCAGCTGCGTCTCAGAAAGCAGCAGGAAAGGAAGGGTCGGGGGTGCTGGGACCATCCTGCCCACCGCCTGAGCACCCGGGGGGAAGCAGCACGTGCTGTACACGCAGGGGAGGAGGTCTCCCGCGATCCTTCAAGCGCAGCCCCCCACTGCGCTCCCCCGGGAGCTGCCCCAGCCCGAGGGAGGCAGGCCAGGGCCGGGGCTCGGCGCTGGCTCAGCAGAGCTCCCGCCTGCCCGGAGGATGGGGAGATGATGCTCTTTGCGGTTACGTGCAGGAGGGAGACGCCGTCTTTTAAGGGGAAAAAATAAGTGTCTTTCCCACTCAATTAAATGCAACTTAAGGCATTGGAAAAGAAAATGGGCTTCCATTTATGGCTTCGGGATGGCAGGAGGGCAAGCACTTGATAACAAAATTGTGACGGGAGCCCATTTGAGCAGAGAGTTGTTTGTTTAGCATATCGATTGACTTTTATCGCGCAAGTAATTAGCGCGCATTACTCAAACTCTGCATTTTTCTGAAGCAAGCTACTTCCGATGATATTTTCAAGCGACGCGTGTTAGCGGCTGGCAGCACTGGCAAAGAGCTGGAGGGGAACAGCAGCGGCGAGGAGAGAGCTGCGAGGCGGGCAGGGCGGCACAAGGACACGCCGAGGTGTGCTCCCACCCCAGCAGCTTTCTGTTTTTCGGGACTCTCGCCCCTCGTAAGACCCAGCCACGTGCACGCACAGGCGTGCTTCCTTCTTACCGGGTCCATGAGTCGGTGTCGGTGGAGCCAGGCGGTAGCCAGCTCATGGGGACAACAGCTCAGCCGCCACCGAAGCCGAGAGGCATCCTCCGCGGCAGAAGCTGCCCTTCGCCCTGCGCCGTGTGAAGGACGGCCCCGGCCACACCGCACTCGATGTTTGATGCTCGCTTGAAGCCCAGCCCACGCCTGCCCGCATCCCCCGAGTGCTGCCTGCTCCCCTGCCTGCTCCTTGCCCGCCCGGACGGGCTGCGGGAGCAGAAAAATCCACTGCCAGCCGCCCGGAAAAGGGCGATCTTTCAACTTCATAACGCAAAAGCCAGGCAGGTCGCCCCAAATCCCCCACCCCGCCGCAGCAGCTGTGAAGAGTGGGTTTAAGCCGTTTAAAAATCCATCTTCCGGCTCATTATTATGCAGACCAATTTTTCATTCATCGGGAATCTACGGCAGCATTTTAATGTGAGAAGCTCCCTACTCTGTTTCTCTTCCCTGAAGAAAAATAGCTTAATTTCTCCAGTTTGATAGATTTTCCTGATCCTTCAAAAGGTAGAAAAAGACTCTTGAAAATCGGTCGTTGAACTATCCACAGGCATTTTATAATGGCCGTAAATAGGTCTATACTGAATAGCTCTCCAGGCATCAACTTGAATGGTGTCCTTGACACTGTTATTATTATCCCCACTGAAAAAAAAAAAAAAAAAAGAAAGGAAGAAAGAAAAAAGAAAGTCTGGGAGCCTCTCCGCACCGCAGTTTGTATGGCTCTGCGTCGCGAGAAGGCTGGAAGAGCTAAATTCCCCTCACCGTATATATGCCCCCAGAGATGGGCGATCCGCGCCGTTTTTCACTTCCCAGGATTGTCATAAATTTCATGGAATTTCATGCATAAAAAAATCAATGCACATGAGAAATTTTGCAAACTCTGGAGCAAATGAAGTATCAGGAGGAGAAGTTTGGGGTAATTTATTTTCTGCCTTTTGCCCCGCTGCCCATTTTCAGTGGTCCGTCTAAATCCCTAGTTGGTTTCCACTGGAGAATATATTTTTATAACTTCTCTTGTCACACTGCTCTTTGCTGGTGAACAGCTACTGAACTCAGCTTTGGGGTGGTTACTCTTCAGGGTAAGCGCTTTACAGCGTTACAATACATCTCCACATTCAGCACCTGCAAGAGGTTTTCTGTTGCAAAACCCATTCTGGCTCTCCAGCACACCGCCTTCAACCTTCTCCCCTAAACCCGTCCTTTTAACCTTCCCTCTCGTGGGATTAAGTCTTACGAGAGACAGCGTGGAAAAGCTTGAGGTTAATCAGCAAAAGCTATTTTCTCAGAATAAATAAGGTGCTTTCATTTCTTGAAAGCTACTCTGATTTTTCCAGCCCACTCATAAGGCAAAAATAGCGTGCCCTAAAAATGTCACCGTGCGTGTATAGATTTCTCCCTGCTGAAAACGAGCGCAGCGATCACCTGCTTCTCTCCCAGAGCCGCCCGGAGCCTTCCCAGGCTCGTCCTCCGGAGCGAGGGGGCCTGGGACTCCCGGCCAGGAACCTCTGGACCCCTGGAGATGGACACGGACAGACAGCGTGATCCACCGTCCCACCTCCAGCAGAAGGAGAGGGGGCTCGGGTGGGATTACCCGCCGTCAGATTTTTGCAGACCGTATTTACCTAGGGCAGAAAATAGATTATAAATAGGAAATAGAGTGCAAGGTCAGGCTGCAGATACCACTCCCCAGAGCCCGCCTCTCGCTGCGGGCTGTCCCCTCGCCGGAGCACCACGCCGAGGTGGGAAGAACAGCCACAAAGCCAGCTCGGTTCAAAACACTGTGCACCCCTGGGCTCCCTCCCCGCGTCGTCCCCCCGCACGCCCGCCCCAGGAGCCGTCTGTCGGCTCTCACCGTCTCCCGTCCTCCCCACGCTTCCCAGGGACCGAGGAACGAGCGGCCGCACAAACCCCAGCGGATTCGCCACGGGCCGTGGTGGGGTTTGCCGCCGCGTTACATGGCACCGCTGCTTCTGGAAAACCCTCCTGGCTTTCAGCCTTCTCCCGGGTAGTCTCACGTGCGGACCTCAGGCTGAGGACCTCAGGGATCTGTCTCAAGAACGCGGGATCCGAAGGCAGCGTACCCATGGACTGTGCCCAGGAGCCCCTAGCCCACGGCGTTCCCTGCTCCGGGGGTCTCCTCGCTGCTCTCTGCCTGCAGCACGTCTTCTCCTCTTCCCCGACGCCGCAGCCTCTGAAACAAAGCATGATCTACATTTATTCTTCAGACAGCGAAAAGCGGGGCAGGTTTCTCCGGATTAATTCTGTGCACCCTTTTTCCCCCCCTCTCCCCTATCATGTTTTAGCACTGGCCAAACGCTGGATTTAAAGGCAACGGGGAGGCCCAGCGCCGCGGCCGCGGCTTCAGCGGGCACGACAAACCCTGCCGCGGCCGCTGGCTGCAAAGGCCAATGCTGCGGCGTGCGGCAGCTTCGCTACCTTCAGGTTTTTTCCCCATGCAAACCGTTTAGGAACAAAACAAGATAGCAAACACAAATCAATTCCGTTGTCCCAGCATATGACAGCTCGCCTTGCGACCTGCCTCATCTGGTACCCGACAGCGTTGTTTGCATCCCAATACAGCAGGTGACTTGTGCGCTGTTTATACGGAGCGGAGGGTCCTCGCGGTGACAGCTTTTGAATCATGGCACTTTCTTCACCACTGAGCCCCTCCGCCAACTGACATCGCAGCAGGGGTGTCAGCACACGGCGCAGTTCATCCCCCAGCACCAGCGATGCCAGCGGGGTTTTTCTTTACGCCCTTTCCGCTGCCCGGTCTGCAGAGCCGCGTCGCAGCGTTCCAGGCGCTCCGTGCCTCGCCGGCACAGCCGCCCGCTGTTCCGCTGCCCGCGGCCCGCTCCGGCAGACCCTGCTGGAAGGTTCACAGGGGATGTAACATGGAATCTAGCGTTGCTGGGAGCATCTGAAATTCCTTTTGTAGTAACTGGGGCTGAGCAGCATGCCCGGAGCGGGGTCCGTGCCTCCAGCCATTCTCTTGGGGCACCGTGCCCGTCCTGGGTGCAGATCACAGAATCACAGAATAGTAGGGGTTGGCAGGGACCACTGTGGATCACCCAGCCCAACCCTCCTGCCGAAGCAGGGTCACCCAGAGCAGGCTGCACAGGACCTTGTCCAGGTGGGTCTTGAATATCTCCAGAGCAGGAGACTCCACAGCCTCCCTGGGCAGCCTGGGCCAGGGCTCTGTCACCCTCAGAGGGAAGAAGTTCTTCCTCATGTTCAGACGGAACTTCCTGTGCCTCAGTTTGTGCCCATTGCCCCTTGTCCTGTCTCTGGGCACCACTGGAAAGAGTCTGGCCCCATCCTCCTGACACCCACCCTTCAGATATTTGTAAGCATTTATTAGGTCCCCTCTCAGCCTTCTCTTCTTCAGGCTGAACAAGCCCAGCTCCCTCAGCCTCTCCTCGTAGGGGAGATGATGGGGCAGAAGCTGCTGGACGCGCGGTGGCTGCGTGGCCCCGAGTCCCGCTGCGGGCGCAAGGACGCTTTGCACCCGAGAGCTCACTCCCGCACCCACGGGGCAGATAACCCTGCGTGGTCTCTGCTCTCGGGGTGCAGGCTGCAGCTCCACCTGCACCCGTGCCAGGGACCGTCTCGCAGCCCAGGGAGCAGGAGGTGCCCGCTGGAAGAACCGCGGAGCAGGGGAGATGGCCACCCCCAGCCCTCTGCCGAAGCAGAACTGCGGAGAGGCACGGGTTCGCGGCAAGGCTGAAATCGCAGATTCCTGACCCATCAAGGCTGGTGGGGATTTCTGGTGGTCTCCAGCCCAACCGCCCGCTCAGAGCAGGGCTGGCCTAGACCCAGCCATGCCTGGGCCGCCCAGGGGTGACCCTGCAGTCCGAAAGCTGCTGAGATGCCCGAACCCCTGCCCCGGGTGAGAGCGGCGGTGCTCCCCCCGAGCGGGGCCAGCGTTGGAGCTTCGGCCGTGGGCACACCAGCTGCCCCCTCCCAGCGCTGCCATGGGGCCAGCCCCCACCCCACCCCAGCACCGCCGAGAGCCCCCCTGCTAGGGAGCGCGCTCGCAAGCGACGTGCACGCTCCGCTGCCCGACGTCGGGCTCCCCAAACGCAGCCGCAGGGCGGACGCATCGACAGCCACGCGTGCCCTTTTGCCAATTCACAACTCAAGATCTACGTTTTTTCATCTCCTTTGGTTCCAGATCGCAGACTGTGTTAGAAGCCTCTGCCTTCTCCGTAGCCAGAACGGGTCAGATCCGAAAAGGGCTCCCGACTCCTCTGCCCTTCTGATCCTCGTCCCTGCGCCTCCGTGCGGAGCGTTGTCCCGGGCTGCGCCGGCGAGGCCAGCGAAGCCGAACAAATAACTCCCAGTCGCTGATGATCTGGCAGGTTCTAACTGCTCCTGTTTTCAGACTGCTCCTGCCCAGGCTTTGGACCCCCTCTCCCACCTAGGACAGTAAGGGGGGAGTAACGTGTGCGAGTTAATAGAGCTGTGCCAGAAGGGTGGTAATTAGGGTAAAACTGCTTCATTTTTTTGGACGCCTTCACCGTGCAGTAGCCAAGCCCGGGGGATGCTCCCCACCGCCTGCGCTTCCTGCGGCGGGGTGAAAATAAACACATCAAGATTCTACCTCACGCTCTGGATTTTAAAGTGAATAAAAGCGGCTCAGCATGGGGGGTGGACCTGGTCCCCCCCACCGCGGACAACAGCACTGAGCAAGGCAGGACCTGGCGGTGTGACAGGGTCCTGGGCGGCAGCGATGGCACCGGCAGCTCGGGACACGGCTCCGGAGCACCGGCACAGACGATATCTGAAGCTGCCCGTAAGCCTTGGGGAACGCCTCCTCCGGCACGGCCACCGCACGCTGCTCGGGACGCGGCTGAGGGAAGGCTCTGCTCTTTCTCCTGGCCCTGGTGGGGTGTAGAGACCGCCCAGCACAGCCCAGTACAGCCCAGCGCGGCCCGTGGTGTTGGTTCCGACGCACTGGTGCCAGCCCTCCCGCAGCCCCGGACTCGGGGCAGGAGTTCCCACGGGTGGGAGCATGGGGTCATCGGCTGAGGGCTGCCCCCGTGTTCCTCCGTGATGGTTCTCCCTGAGGAGAGTCGCTCTGGCCAGGGCTTCGACTTTCTTTGCAGCAGGTGCTTTGCCCTTGGTTCTGATGTTGATTTTTATGCCGAATATCTCCAGAGAAGGAGACTCTACAACCTCCCTGGGCAGCCTGGGCCAGGGCTCCGTCACCCTCAGAGGGAAGAAGTTCTTCCTCGGGTTCAGCTGGAGCTTCCTCTGCTTCAGTTTGTGCCCGTTGCCCCTTGTCCTGTCGCTGGGCACCACTGGAAAGAGTCTGGCCCCGTCCTCCTGACCCCCACCCTGCAGGTATTTAGAGGCATTTCTAAGGTCCCCTCTCAGCCTTCTCTTCTCCAGGCTGAACAAGCCCAGCTCCCTTAGCCTCTCCTCGTAGGGGAGATGTTCCAGTCCCCTCCTCATGCTCGTAGTCCTCCGCTGGACTCTGGCTACCTACAGCTCTTCCTTTCCCGACAGCACTGCTGCTCCTGCCAGCCCGGGGGCTTGCTGAGACGAACACACGATCCCTTTGCTTCCACAGGGATGCTCCCGTCCGCCTGCGGCTGCGTACAGCAGCAAACCCTCATGCTGCAACGTCGTTTTTCCTCTTGCAAGACGCTCCCAGACCTCTACCAGGCACTCCCAGCATCTCCCCTCTCGCGACACGCTCTCCCGACTCGTCCTGGCTGTTGTGGTGCGTGCCAGCCTCTGCGTCGCTCTGTCGCGGCTCCGAGCCCAAGCTGGGCACGTTCTCCAGCTCTGTTGGATCCTCGGCTGCTTTTTTCTCCCAGCCAGGTTTCGTTTCGTTCTGTGTTGTTTTAGCTCCCAGTCCCGTTAATCGCTGCGGCCCCGGGGCCCTGCGGAGCCTCTGTTACCCCCTGCCTGCTCCATCCCTCCAGTACTTCCAGCTCTCAGCTGGCATCATTAGGGTCTTCGTTCGTTAGGGCTGCCCCGGGCGATGAGGGCCCTCCCAAGCCAGCAGCACAGCAGAGCTTGGCTGCAGGGCATGCAGCGTGACAGCAACGCTGACCAACACCCCAAAGCCTTTTCTTGACCAAAAAGTTGGGCTTTTTTTCTCCAGAAAACGCAGATTCAGCTTTACTTTGCAGAAATGTGACCACCTAGGTTAACACGCAGCCGTGCAACGCCCGGTATCCAAACCAGAACCGGGGCTGGAGCGAGGTGGGCGAGACCCCGTGCAGGGGGCTGGCAGCGAGGTGCCTCTGTCAGCCCCCCGGTCACCCCACTCTGCACCCTCCGGGACCCGCTCCGTCCCTCTGCCTTCCCCCCGACTCCCCAGCAGCTTCTTTGGGGGATGGCTTCGCCCTCCCGACAGACGACAGCGCTTGATGCCGTGCCAGCTTGGCAGAGCAGCCGCCCTTCCCGTCAGCGGCAGCCGCTAATCGCTCCCGGTTCGTTAGGGAGCGACAGCCTCCCTCCCCTCACGTCGCACCCCTCCCCAGGGGCTCCGCAGCCGCCCTTCCTGGAAGCTTTTCATCCCCTGAGCCCCGCGTTTTCGCATCCACCCATCACTGATCCCAAGGTGTGACTCGTTCGGAGGTGCCACCATGCCATGGAAGCGGTGATGAAGGACCGCATCCTGACACCACCCGCGCAGCCCTCCCCCCGCGCCCGTTTTACACACCTGGGCGATACGTACGTGCGCATCTCTGAACAGAAACCTGCGTCCGGTGCGCCCGCTGCGCGCAGAGCGACGCGAACGGCGAGGCTCGGCGACCGGAGCGGCTTCGCTGCGAGACGGCACGTCCAGGCGGCCGGCGAGCGAGCTGCGGGTGGTGGCGGCGGATGCCAGCAGAGCCCCCGGCGTGCCCGAGGGACGCGGCTGCGGCGCCTGGCCCAAGCCCGACCTGCGGATGCGGAGCTGGTGCTGGGGAGGAAGGCTCCGGCACGGGGCAGTGGGGACACGGCTGCTGGCCAGAGCGTCGGCACGGGGAGCACCGGTGGCCGCTCCTCGGGGAGCTCAGCAGAGAGCAGGCTGTAAGCAACCAAAAAAGAATGAAACCTTGGCTCTCGCTTCCCAGGGATGCTGCGACAGCTTAGAACAGGCTTGAAAAGGGCTTGGGCAGGCGGCCGGGGCTGCCAGGGAGACCCCGACTCCCTCCGTCCCGGCCGCTGGCACGTGAGGACACGGCGCTGGCAGCGTCCCCGCCGTCTCCGGGGAAGGTGGCCCTGGGACAGGTCCCCCTCCACGTCCCGCTGCCACCAGCGCCGCGCCCGCCAAAGCCCCGGGGCCCCGCCGAGCAGGGCAGACGGCATTTGGTCGGGGCAGTTTAAGCCCCTGCCGGGATTTAGATTAACCCAGAAAGAAGAGGGGACAAATTGAGAGCGCGGAATTAGGGCGTTTAGCTGCAAACTATCAACTTTGGTCTAAAAATGGTTGCGTCGCGAACACGCAGCACAGCTACCCCAGCGCAGGCGGCAGGGCTGCCCTGGCTGAGAAAAAAGCCAAGACGGCTTTCGAACGCCGGTTTTGCTGCTGGTTGTCCTTCTTATTTCCCAAATTTGGGCCCAGATCTTGCAGCTCCCTATTTTCTATACGACCGGGAACTGAATTTTCAGCTGTGTCAATCCCCTGCCTTGCTGGGAAGCCTAACATCCCAAAATAAAAATCTATATTTAATCCCCTAAGCGCATCCAATAGTTACATAATTCACGTCTATTAGCTAAGTACAGTAATGAGTGCTCTGCATTTTTAAAACATCAGTTAATTGTCTCCCTCCTCCCTGGCAGCGCAGAAGAACAGACAGAGAAGGCACAAAACGAATCCCGCAAAACCACATGTGACAGGTTTAAAAATCTGTTTTCCTACAAGGAAATAAGGGAAGGATGGGTGATTAATGAAAGACTACGAAGAAAAGGTTTTATCCAGCAGATTAATTTCAAAGTGTGTTTAAATCCGTAGCGGAGCTGGACAAGATGCTCAGCGGCAAAGCCGCGGGGACGGCCGCCCTGCCCAGCAGACCCGGAGGGCGAAGCCCATCAGCCGGGCACCCACCTCTGACCGGCACCGAGCTCGGCTGGGCGAGAGCGGGTCCACGTCCACGCCGGGCATCGCATGGCGTCACCGGAGAGCTCCCACCCGGCACGCGGCCGGTCCCCGAGGACGCTGGCACCCTCGAGAGCTCAGCCCGCAGCACCGATGTGCCTTTGGGGGGATTCTGTCTTTTTTTCCCTGAGGGAAGGGGTGCGTTGGGTCCAAGGCGGTGGTGCTGGGGAGGGCAGCGGGGCCGGGGGTTGCCGGCCTTTGTCCTTCACAGGGCACGGCTCCGCTGAGGCAGCGCTGAGCAGGTCGGGCAGAATTTGTAGGAATTCTTAATTTTAAGCACAGTATTGGTTTACCTGGAAAATCAAGTAAATGTAACTAGCAATACTTTAACTTTTTAGAGTCAGCCGCTGTTCTAAATAACGCCGATCACGTTTTACAAAAAGAGAAATGTTTTTCAACATCTGCAGGCGTTGTCCCCGCAGAGACAAATAACGAGGGCAGGAGAATGAATCTGGCATATACGGAGGGCAATCATTTAAAGCTTTCATGTTTAGGGAGCAATTAATTATCCAAACCTCCAGTTTTAGAGAAGAAGATATTTAATCTCTTTTAATCCCTCGTGACTCCGACCTCTGACCTGAAAACGATGACCTTCGGCATCCCCCGCTGCCTCCCTCGGGACAGAGCCGAGCCAGGGCCGCTGTTTCGTACACAGCCCTTCCATAGATCCCGGGCAGCACTGCCCAGGAAAGCTCTCCCAGGATGGGCTCTGGCAAACCGACCGTGGGCGCAGGCGGCTTGGGGCACGGCAGCCCCCGCTGCATCCCAGAGCCCGGGCTCAGCTGCTGCAGCCAGCGGCCGTCAGACCCCGATGGGTGCTGTGTACGCCTTGCTCGTGGCACATTATCAGATGTGTCACTGACATCAATTCTGACGACTCGGACTGTCCCTCGCCTGCGTAGTTCAAAGCTGACGTTACCTTGTGCAAAATAAACCCAGGTACAGCTGCGTGGGGGCTGCCGCGCATCTGCGAGCCCAGCCCTTGGCTTGCCTGCTGCTCCTTTAGCTTACTAAAACTCACTATTTGTTGTTGGGTGAACACAGACTTTGGTGAATGATTGTAAAAGCTCTGGAAGGAAAACCCCAACAGAAATGTGGAAAAACGCTCAAATTTTAGGCTAATCTCTTTCAAAATAGCAAAAGGTGGCACGATCTGGTGTCTCTCCTGTATATTTTTCCCTGCATCCTCGTGGCACCAGCGCACCCGAAGCTGCAGGAAAGGGGATTTTGCCCACAGCTGCTGGGAGAGACTCGCTGGCGCCCGACCCACGCCCCAGGGATGGTGAGGGTTGGGGTGCTGAGGGTCTGTAACACTGTGACAGGCAGGTACGGAGCCATAATTCCACACCCCAGGGATGGTGAGGGTTGGGGTGCCGAGGGTCTGCCAGCACTGCCAGAGGCAGGTACGGAGCCATCGCTCCACGCCCTGGGGATGGTGAGGGTTGGGGTGCTGAGGGTCTGTAACACTGTGACAGGCAGGTACGGAGCCATCACTCCACGCCCCAGGGATGGTGAGGGTTAGGGTGCTGAGGGTCTGTAACACTGTGACAGGCAGGTACGGAGCCATCGCTCCACGCCCCAGGGATGGTGAGGGTTGGGGTGCTGAGGGTCTGCCAGCTCTGTGACAGGCAGGTACGGAGCCATCACTCCACGCCCCGGGGATGGTGAGGGTTGGGGTGCTGAGGGTCTGCCAGCTCTGTGACAGGCAGGTACGGAGCCATCACTCCACGCCCCAGGGATGGTGAGGGTTGGGGTGCTGAGGGTCTGCCAGCTCTGTGACAGGCAGGTACGGAGCCATCACTCCACGCCCCAGGGATGGTGAGGGTTGGGGTGCCGAGGGTCTGCCAGCTCTGTGACAGGCAGGTACGGAGCCATCGCTCCACGCCCTGGGGATGGTGAGGGTTGGGGTGCCGAGGGTCTGCCAGCGCTGCCACAGGCAGGTACGCAGCCGGAGCCATCACTCCCTCCCCAGCAGAATAATTACCAGTGATCGCAGGCGGAATAAATGAGCTGTCCCTGATAGGCGGCTCAGGGTTCCACGTTCACGAGACCCGTTTCTGCTCCTTCCAAATGCCCTGTGTCATTTGTAAGACAGCAGGCCGGTAGGGAGTTGGTATTATCCTTACCTGCAGGCTTATACGCGAAGATGAATTGCTGTACATAGCCAAAGTATCGCTTCTGCGGGAAAAACAACACCGGGGTACAAGCGAGGACAATGAGAACGCCGAGTGAGGCTTTCATTGAATTTATCCGCAGACGGTGCGATGCGCTGCCAGGAGCTGCGGGCTGGGGCGGGACACGCACGTAGGCCACGGTGACGTTGGGCAGGCTTTGCTCACCAACGCTCGGTTCGCGGAAGGGAAGCGTCTCCCTCCCGCAGCACCTCGTGAGCAGGTGGATGCCTGCAGCACGCGGAGAAGCACAGAAAATTGACACTGGAACGAGCAATCCCTGCGGCGCAGGCTGAAGCTCGCTCCGCTCCCCATTTCCCCCGGGAAGACGTGCGCCTGACCCTAAACTTTCCCCATTTTCCAAGCCAGTGCACTTGATGGGAACTCATCTCGCCGCTCTCCCCCCGCCTGCGTACCCCGCGGGTCTCCAGGGCTGGGACCGCTGCCCGAATCCGATCCCCTCATGCAGCTTTCTGCAGGCTGGGTTTGGGCTCTGGGCTTGATTTGTTCGGTTCTGCTCCTTGGACCTCGCCGGTGAAATAAATGCCGTTCGGCGTTGCCCTCACGGAAGACACAGATACACATCTTCAGTTTCCTTTAAAACAAACCCACGTTGGGGAACGACCGCTCCGGAGACGACGCTTTAGTGCCAGCTTTTTAAGGGGTTTTGCCCCCCTTTTCAATTTTTAGCAAGCTAGTAAAGATCAATAGGCCTGTGTTCCCATCTGTACGCCACCTCACCTCCCCTGGATGATCAACGGGCTCGCGGAGGGTCTCTCCGGAGCGCTGAGCGCCGCAGCAGACCGGGATCCCGGCGCTTCGGCTTCTTCCTCTGCCCGGTTGGGTCTTTGCTGCCGCCGGGCCATGGTGTGCCTGTACCCAGCCCTGGCGATGCCAGCAAGCGCCAGCAGCAGCTCCACAGACGCGTGTGGCCATCCGGATTCTCCCGGCGGCTCCATCCGCAGCGCAGCGGCACGCGGGCAGCTCGGCGTGCCGAGGCGGGGAGCGAAGCCCGGCTGGGGATGCTGCACAGGTCCCCGACCCGCGCTCTCCGGGCTCGGCAGAGCTCAAGCATTAAAAACCCCAAAGCACCCAGCGAGCCGTGCCATGGCTGGGCATCAGGCTGTGCCGCGCGGCTCTGGGGCCACAGAGCCACGACCTGGGGAGAACGGCTTTCCCAGCGGCTCCTCGGGGAGCGGGGATGCTGCCTGCAAGGAGCAAACCGCACCGAGACTCAGCCGAAAGCACGACCTCGCTGCAGCCGGGAGCCGAGGCGGCCGCGCCGGTGGGAGCACTGGGGCTGGGGTCCCGGTGTGCGCTGGTGGGAGGTGGGAGCATCCCCAGCCACGGTGGCAGGGACAGGAGCAGGGAGGCACCTCCATCTCACCTCTCTCCCGGCTGAGACGAGCGGGGTTTTATTTCTGGAAGCAATTTAATGGTTTGCTGATAGCTTTGATTGGTTTCGTGTCAGGTTAGCTTTTAATCTCTGCTCTGGTCCGCTTCGTTAACTAATTCTGCGATTCAGGGATGCCGTTCCAGCATGGCGCTGGCGTGCGGGCGGATGGCTCCCGCCTGCTGCCCTCCCTGCCCCGCGTTCCGGCTGGGACCACGCCTCGGCACCGCTCCTCCCGAGGAAGGACAGCGGGACGGCCTCGGAGGAAGGAAACCTGTCTGGGTGGAAGCGGGAGCAGAGACACCGATCGGTACTGCTCTGCAATGTGCGGGGAGCTGTACCCCCACCCCGGGGAGGGGCACCCCCCCAGGCACGGCCTCGCCACCTGCCCACCCTGCCCACCCCAGTGTTGGCCCATCCCCGCCACGGTCCCCCTCCGCTCCCAGTCCCCGTTCCCCTACCAGTTCAGAGGACTCTCAGGCGCTGGTGCATCCTCTCCAACTGCCGCCGCGCGCCCAGCTCCGTTTTCCAGGTCCCTGCAGTCAAACAGCCGGGCACCAGCACTGCACCGCGGTACGGCGGACGATGCTGCTCCTCCAGCGATGCTCCTCCAGCTCTGTCTCCCACCTCCCGCCTCCTCCCACGCCATCCCCACCCCAGGAGCAGGCCCTGTGCTCCCAGCCTGGCTGGGCTCGCCCGGGTCCCCGGCGCGTGTTTCACGGGCTGTGGGGCCCGACGGGCAGAGCGTGCTGCTGCTCGGGGCTGAGCTCCCCACCCCTGCCTCTGCCCAGGCAGAGCAGGATGCAGCCTTGGGCACACGCATGGCTCAACACCAGCACGCACTGGGAAGAGTTGGGAGTGATGGTTTCGGGGCGTAAGACCCTCCCCGCACCCCTTGGCGCTGAGCAGCCTTTGGGAGAGGGTGCTGCAGGCTGCTGTGCCTCTCCTCGGCCCCCGGCATCGCAGAGACCCCCCAACGTACCGCATCTTTCACACCCCCAAAATGAATTTTCTTCAGATGTAGCCTCCGTGCAGAAAACAGACCTGTTCTTCACCAACACACCAGGAGGGGAAAGAAAACGCCTGGGCCCACCAATGGGTCCCTTCACTCCGGGGCAGATGCAGATTGTGATCAAGGAGAGCGATGGCGAACGCTGACGGGCTGCAGAATGGAGCAGGGGCTGCTGGGGAGATGGACGGCTGGTGGCAGAGGACCAGGGGAGGTCAGGGGTGACCATCACCTTGGGATCCGACCTGCGGCTCGCCCCTCTGCGACAGATGCTGCCCGGGCTCTCACGGCAACTCCTGCCCTCCCGCTGCCTGACCATGGGCAGCCCCCACCGCCCACCCTCTCCCACGGCCCCGCGCCCCGCCGTGCCACCGCACCACATTCACGCACGCGCCTCGTGTGAGCGAGGGTGTCCCTCGAGCCGCCGTCCCCAGCAGAGCCAAGCACGTCCTTACCCAGAAGCTGCCTCGTCTCCTTCTGCGCTTTGCCCCCACCTTGCCCATCCCAGCTCCCCCGCTGCCCTCAGAGACCCCTTCCCCAGGCTCGGCCGCCCCGGAGCCACCGGCCCCGACACCCAGCGCTGGGGCTGCCCGCTGGGACCCCGGCAGAGGGTCTGGCGCGTCTCTGGGGATGGAGAGGGCACGGCCTCCCGGCAGACGGGCACTGCGCTCCCCCCAGCCGCCTCCTGCCCCTTGCTCCCCGCTTTCGGCTGCCGCGCTCTGGTCGGAAAGGTGGCACCAACGTGAAACCCGGGCTCGGACGCCCAGGGCCCTGCTCGGGCACACCAACAAACTGGGCTGCCTGTTATCTCAGAGCACTGGGGACAGCAAGCACTGGGCAAGGTTTTCTTCAGAGCGTATTTGCCGGTCTTTTCTCCAAAAAACGTTCCAGCCACGCAAAATGAGTGAAAGCTTCTTCCCGCCCTGCCGCACAGACGTCGCAGTCCCAGCGTCCTCTCCGAATTCGGGGAGGCTGAGGGCTGCCATCCCCAGCCCAGAGCATCCCAGCCCCTCGCCAGCCTCTCATAGAGACCCCTCCCCAGCGCCCCTGGGCACCCCTCCGCCTCCGGTGCCGATGGCGAGCGCCCTTTGCCAGCGCGCACGGCCTGGCTGCGCTGAACCGCATTTTCCAGAAAAACAGCAATTTGCTGAAACGCCTTTGCCTGGCCCGAGCCCTTTGGCAGAGCTCGCAGGAGGCCCAGCAGTCCGCTCTCATAAAATAACCATGACCCACGTTTGAAACCACGGCTCCGCGAGCCCGGGGAAAGGGCTCCGTGTGTCTCGGCAGAGCGTGCTGGGGTTGGGTTTGGCCCCGGAGCATCCGGTGCTCGCTCCAAAGGCTCCTGCTCAGCCACGCACGCTCGGCAGCCGCTCTCCGACGGTCCGGGTCCCTCTCACACGGGCGCTGGCTGCCAGGGCTGCCCCTGCTCCCGTCCACCTCCCTCCCGCCTTCCCTCCCCTGGCACCGGGCACCCCGGCCGCGGGCAGAACCACCGCTGCGTTTATTGCTGCAATAAACCCGGGACTGCCCCAAAATGGATTTTCATCCACTGCCTGGCCAAACTGCCAACACGGCGACAATATGCAGCCCCTCTGAGCAACTTCTCTGCCTTTACAGCAGAAATCAGTGTTTTTCGGGACTGTGCACCAGCGCTGTGTGTTGCTGAGCACGCTCCCGGCTGGCTCCGCACGCAGCTGCCGTGCTGCTCCCGCTGCTCCCAGATCCCAGCCGGCAACGCAGGTAACGCTCACAGACACCAAGGAGTAAGAACAGGGTCTGTTAGCGAGGAACAGAAAAAATAAAGCCAGGAACCTCTGAGATACTGAAGATGTCAGTTCTGTAACGCCGCGCCGGGTCCTGCGCGGGTTCCTGCAGGGCACCTTGGGTCCAGCTGCCCCCCCCACAGCGTCAGAGCTCCGTCACTCGGGTGTCTTCTCCTCGGCTGTGTCTCTGCAGACGGGACGCGAGCCCTGCGAGGACGGAGTCAGCCGGACTGCCTGGAGAGCAGCCCGCTGCCCGAGCCAGCCGCCGGCGCCTTCGGAGCCCTGGGCCGCGCAGAAGCTGAAGAAACCATCTTCTAAAAGAACCTTGCGATGGGCGAGATCAGAACGTGGATGCCGGTAAGTCCAGCACTGCAGACAGCTTCTCTCGCTCTCGGCTCTGGATAAGCTCATAGGAAGAAATATTCTTGCTAAAATCGCTCAGACTTGACCTCAGCGTTTGCTTTGCCCGCAGAGGGAGACTGATCCCGGGGGGGGACAGGCACGGCAGCTTTCCCCAGTGGGCAGCCCCACCCGGGACAGTGGGACCCCGGCTTGGCCACGACCTGGCTCCCGAGAGGGTGCCACCACAGCGAGGGGCAGGAGGCTCTCCTGCATGTCAGCTGTCAGAAAAAAAATTCAAAAAATCAAATTTAAGCTTTCAAGAGTGCAAATTCCACCCTCATTTTTAGGATAAAAACGTCAGTTTTCTTTTAGCGTACTGTAAATTGGGAGTAGCTCTACAGCAGCAAATAAACGCCTGCTTCAAGTCAGTTACTTCAGTAAATAAATACTCACCCCCCCACCCCCCATTTTAAGCTGCTCCAGCCCTTTGCAAACAGGTTTCCAACTTACGAAAATCAATTAAGATCGCGTATTTCAAAAATGACAACCAACAACGATCTTCCCGTAGATGTCATTCAGCCTTCGTTTGAAAATCAACATTCAAAAAGCTATGCTGCTGCAGCAGAAAGTTTCACCTTTTAATTTTTCATACAGGATTAATTTTTAATTTTCAGACATCAGAGACCGAGGGAAGTTCCCCAGGAGCCCTCCCGTTCAAAGAGCACTCCAGGCAGCTATTGCCATCAAGTGTCAATTCATCACGCTGACGGCTCCGACGCAGATTCCTGCTGGTGTTTTTCGTTCAGACAAAAGCGTTAGCTCTGCTGAAGTTCCGCTGGTTGCCAAGAGCCGGGCACAGCCCAGGCAGCTGCTGGGGTGAACAGCAGAGACCCCCATCTCCCTCTCTCCTCCGAACACCGGCCGGGCACGGGGGGCCTTCCCAGCTCCCTCGGCACACGGCGTGCCGGGAAACGCCGCTCTGAAATCCCAGCGGCACGGATGCTACCGCCCGCGTCCTCCTTCCAGACCCCAAACACACCAAGGACCATCTGAGAAGCTTGATTTGCCGACTGAGACGCTCTTGACTTTCACAGAGCCGACGTCCCGCGACAGGTCCTGACCCAGGGGGGCTGGGCTGGGTGACCCACAGAGGTCCCTTCCAACCCTGACCATTCTGGGATTCTGTGACTGGGGACTGGATGCCCGCCACCGCCCGTCTGGGTTTGCCGTGTGCTCCCCGGTGCCCGCCAGCCTCCCGCAGCTCCCGAGACAAACCTGGCCATCGCTTTCACTGCCTGTCCACGGGAGGCAAGGAGGAAGAGGAGCTTTGTCTGCGGGTCGGCTTTCCCGGCGCTGGAGACCAAGGGAGGGTTGCCAGGGCTGCAGCTGGCCAGGAGGTCTCCTTTCCAAGGGGAGAAGGGACCCAGAGCTTCGGGAGCCTGCGGGGTGATGTTCGGAAGATAAATCCGCCTTTGGGTTCTTCTGCACGTTGGCTGCTCACGGAAGTTCCTGCAGCATCCAGAGGACAAAATTGGGTTCTCTCCAATTCCTGCTCTTAATGCATTGGCTTTTAAATATGTAAGCTCCGGGTGAGCACGCTAAAGGCCTTCCGCTCGCACTTCTTCACTCGCGTACGACCTGTCAATTTGAGAAAGTATTCTGGCCACAAAAAAAAAAAAAATCACTATTTGAAACCCAATCCAGTCCACTCGCAAACCTCCCATGTTCCGAGCGCTGGCCTTACCCTGCCCGCATCGGCGGGGCCATGTCCAGCACGCGAGGCGTGCCCCGAGGAGCTGCCCGAGCACGGGTCCCTCGCCGCGGGACGGGCAGCCTGGCTCTCGGGATGGAGCGCGGAGGGATCGCTCACTCCCCTCGGCCTTAATGCCCGCTCTTCCAGCCGGGGAAGGGAGCCCCTTCCCCTTCCATCTTGTCTGCCTCTCCCTCCGCTCCGCTCTGCCAGGGCCGTCCGTCAGCCCGTGCCCCGCACGCCGCCTTCCGAAGGCGGGTACCGCCGCTCCGTCCCCGGCGATGCTCATCACGCAGAGCCGCCTCGCCAGGGTTTCACGCCTCTCGGCCGAAGGCGTGTTCGTGCCCAGCGCCAGGACAGGACGGGCATTCCCAGCCAGCACAGCGTGAAGCCACGCAGGGCGAGCTCTGCCGCCCGCGCCCTGCCCGGAGCCGCAGGCGAAAAGGGGCCAGCACCGGGCACCCGGGGAGTCTGCCCCGCTCACTCGCTTTGCCCATGCCGTGTACCAAAGGCGGAGGTGCCTGCAGCGCTGGGCACCGTAGGGATGCCAGCAGCAACACCAGGCACCGCAGGGATGCCAGCAGCAATGCCAGGCACCACAGCCAACGCCAGCAGCAGTGCCGGGCACCACAGGGACACAGGCAGCAGCAGCACAGGGCACCGCAGGGCACCGCAGCCAATGCCGGCAGCAGTGCCGGGCACCGCAAGGACACCAGCAGCACCGGGCACCGCAGGGACACGGGCAGCAGCACCGGGCACCGCAGGGACACCGGCAGCAGCGCCGGGCACCGCAGGGACACCGACAGCAGTGCCGGGCACCGCAGGGACACCGACAGCAGCGCCGGGCACCGCAGGGACGCGGGCAGCAGCACCGGGCACCGCAGGGACGCGGGCAGCAGCACCAGGCACCGCAGGGACGTGGGCAGCAGCGCCAGGCACCGCAGGGACGCGGGCAGCACTGCCGGCGCTGACACGGCTTGGTCAGACCCAACTCACCCAGCAGAAACCACAGGTGCTCGGCACCAGCGAAACCTCGGTCGAGGAGTGAAAGAAGGGCCCAAGAGCTTTTAACCACTTCGTGTCGGACCCGAGCACACTGCCAGATATTTAATTATCAAAAAATTATGCTGCCTAAATGAAAAAACTATTGATCTTTTTGTGGCAAAATGCAATCATACCAAATCAAAACCAATGAACGTCCTTGAACGCAGATACATAGGAGGAAATGGGCACATACTTTTTCTAGGTAAACTGCTTAAGGCGTAACGAGGCTTCAGTAGGTTTTCATTCCCATTAAGCGAGGAGAAGGCAGCAAACACCGAGCTGCCTGCATCTGCCCATCTCCCCACACACATCAAACAGTTTCTACGCTGCGAAGTAAACAGCAAAACCAGCGCATCCGATTTTTGAAATTCTTCTGGCTTCTCTTTTTGACCTCTGGTATTTGTACGTATCGACGCTCCCTCTAAACCACCGCACAAAACCACCTTGAAGTGTCAAGCTTTAAAAATGAGTCTTCTTTTCTCTTTCTCCCGTGCAGCTTGGATTATCTTGGCCTTGTCAAAATACATTCCCTAGTTAGAGGTTGGAAATATTTCCCTCCTGGCTCCCACGTATTGATTTTCCGAGGCTCAGCTCTGCCTGTCAGCCGAGGCGGCGAGAGGCGAGAGTTCACCCGGCGCTGGCCGTGCCTGCCGCACCGCCGCGCCCGCGGCCCCGCGTCGCCCACCCCCCGCGCGCCTTACCCGGCAGGCGACGCCGGAGCCGCTGGCGTTTCAACCCACATACCTCAAAAATCGGGCAGTCACACCATTCCTTGGTGGGTTTTGCGTCGCGGAGGCAGATGAGGTCACGTCTGACCCTCCCGGGCTCACCCCCTGCCTCTCTGCGGCTTCTGCTGACGGCAAACACAGCTGCACTGCAAAAATAACGGAGATGGCAAATCCCAGCCCAGGGACAGCGTCACGCTAAATACTTCTGGCAATCCTGCATTGCAGCTCAGAAAAATCCCCGTCTTGAATTTATTCCACCGACCTTCCCGGGGGGAATGCACAGCAGGGGACAGGAAGGGGCAGCCCCCCGCACACGGCTGTGCTGCTGGGTTCGGGACGACGAGCGTCCCTGTGTTTGCCTGGGCACACCGCTCTGGGACCTAACGCAGCTTTGCTCTCTGCCATCTCCTGCCTTTGTGGTTCGTGACGATGGCTGAAGTCCCTTCGCCGCGACCCCTGCCCACTCCGACAGCGACTGGCTCTGCCCTCGCTCGCGCTGATGGACAAACGAACAGAACGCAGCCCCTGCCACGGTGAGAAAACTCCCGGGTGGCGGCCAGGCGCCCCGCAGCAGGAAATCATTGACATGCCACCAGGCTGATGCCACGAAACCAACCCTCTCCAGTACAACTCAGTTTTATTTCACAAGTGTATTGACAGCGGGATGTTGAGTACATCCAGGGGCTGGGGATTTGCCACGGAGATGCTGGAGAGGCAGACCCGCGGACCAGCCACCAGGCATGGCGACAGCCATCACCACAGCGCTTTCACAGGGGTGCCTCGTCGTGTCATCTCCCGCTTGTAAACTGCCAGCCAAGCCACATACATCTCCACATTTACAAGGACAAGTCCAAACACAGTACTAACAGATCAATAAAGCGCTCGAAGCCCACGCTGGAGCGACAATACACATTTCGCGGCAGCGCTGAGCGCGCGAGGCTGGGTGGAAGTTCAGGACAGGGTTTAGCGGAGCCGCCGAGGCGGGGCTCGGGTTTAAGCAGCACACAGGTACCAGCGAGAGGAGAAGGCGTCTCTCTTGGTCACACCCCGGCCCCCCGCCCAAACGCGGCCAGAGCCGCGCAGCCCCCGGGCACACCGACCGCTCCTGCCTCCGGGGCTGGCTCTCAGGCCCGGGAGGAAAGCTGCCCGCTCCCCCGGGCGTCTGAGCAGACCCGCTGCGCTGCCAGCTCAAACCAAACATTTCAAAACATCCATAATTCGAGACGTTTGCTCACCGTGCCACCAAGGAAATCACTGCAGGGGCGCGGGCCGCGCTTCGCCAGCACGCACCCACGCGTACCCGCGGCGTGCGCTGCACCCCGGGGCACAGGGTCCCGCCACACCGCGGTGTCCGTACGGGTGCCGCCGCGCTCCCCTCGGCAGCCTACGCTGAGCACGGCAGGCGGCGTCCCGCAGACGAGAAGTCCCTGTTGGCTCTCCAGATCTCCCAGGTGACACGGAGGTCCGCACGAACACAACGTACGTGCACGCTGCATTAGTTCGCTGAGACAAGGTCCCGCTGTTCTGCGACAGAGCTCTCCACTCCACGCTACATCCCCGCCAGAGAAAAAGATGAAACGTTACGGCAGTTTGCCTTGAACATTCCTAATGGTCTTAGTTTCTTGCTCTTAGATTTATTTTTTTTTTAATTATTTTTAAACAGCAAACAGATATGTAGCTTCTGGAGCGCAAATCTCACTTTCATATACAGTGTACTACACAGACCACCAAAAAAAAAAAATCAATGCTTTTGATATTTAGAAGGCATTTTAAAAATTCACTTATTCCTTTTTGGGGAAGGGAAGATGCTATAAGTACCATTTTTACTCTGTTGTGTAAAGACAGCCTTCTTACTTCTGCAAGCTCTTCAGACAAAAACGGCAAAGAAAAAGCTATACAAACATATACATCAATATGTTTAAATAAAATGGTATTTTATAGACTTTTTTTCTTTACTGTGAGCATAAACCAGCATACTTCCACACTATTAAATATGTCACAAAATTAGATATGTAAGAGGAGGGGAACACAGTCACAGCTACCGTTACACAGAAATATTCCCACTGAAGAAAACGTTCCAGCACGTCCGCTCGAACAACTCGCCGCCCACACGCTGGCCGCCGTTCCTGCAGCCAGAGCCCCCGGTGCGGGCACGGCAGGAGCTGCGGCCGCGGCACCGGCGCAGGGGGCACGGCGGGGGGCACGCTCTCGCTGCCCTGCACCTCCCGGCACCGATGGGAGCGGCTTTAGGAAGAAAAAGCTTTGTGTCTTTTATTTTGTTAAATAAATACCTGCCTTGGTAGCGAAAAACACCTTTATATATAAATACTTCTTTTTTTCAAGTTTGCTATTCCATCTTAAAGAGATTTTTTTGTTTATTTTATTTACATGTGGACTACTGTTCTTCCTTCCAGACTACAGCAAACAGCGACTGGGCACAGCAGCACTCCCAGTTCTCTTGGAGACTGAGCCTTTGCCGAGGACACGTCCCCTTCAGACCCGAACACAGGCCGGCCGCCCTGGGCACTCCACCCTCCCCGGCCAAGGCAATCAGCCCCTCCTTACGAAACCCAAGCGCCTCGCTCCAAGACGCCTCACCCGCCACCGTTCAGTGGGCACTAGGAGAAAGTCCATGTAAACACGAGCCTTTTTGGTAAACACTGGGATTCCGTGAGAGTCTCTGCAGGGAAAAGGCGTCCCGCGAGGGCTGCTGCGCCAAGCCCGCGCCCAGCGCGGACGGGCCGGGTTCAGCCCGGCTGCAAAGCCTGGTTTGATCCCTGCCGCCGCGGGTCCGGCCGAGGAGCGCCGTCGCCGTGCCGCCGATCCCCCGCCCTGCTGCGCCACGCACGGAGCACGTTCCCCCCGCGCCGTCGCCTTCCTCCTCCCGGCTGCAAGGAGAAAGCGGCCGGCGTCAGCGCAGCCGCCCCGCAGAGCCCGGCCGAGCCCACCCAGTCCGCGGGCACCCCGTGTGAGGAGCAGAGGGACAAGACAGAGGGACAGCCAGGAGGAACTTTACCCTAGACCATGAAGCGATGCTCCTTGCCGTCGTGGGCCATGAGGATGACGTTGCGGTTGGAGGTCCAGATGAGCCGCGCCAGCCGGAGGGCGTTGTGGGAGCCCGGCGAGGCCGGCTGGACGGGGGGCACCTGGTAGGTTTTGATGCAGCGGAGCTGGGGCGCGGAGTTCAGCATGCCGATGCTCCCCAGGAGAGAGGTGTTCATCTGCAGAGACACCCGTGGGTGAGCCACCCTGCCCGTGGCTCCTGCGGAGGGTCACCACCCGCGACACGCGCCCGCACCTCCTCCCGGGCTTCAGCATCCCCGCCATCCCCAGGACCGGGCTGCCTCTAACCAGGCTTCGTTACAGTCATTAGAGCGGGGCCCAGCAGCTCTGGGTGGTCTGGCTGGTGGTCCATGACCACGACGCACAACCAGGCACAACGGCAGATCTGATGGGCTCAGGGATCAGACCTCACTGCGCTCCCTGGGGGGAAGCGATAAAGCCACGCTAAACATAAGAGTGCACAATCAGAATTTAATGAGAACCCATGAAATATTAACAAGACTATGGAGTGCATGAGGAGGAGTGTGGCCAGCAGGGTGAGGGAGGTTCTCCTTCCCCTCTACTCTGCCCTGGTGAGGCCCCATCTGTAGTGCTGTGTCCAGTGCTGGGCTCCCCACTTCAAGAAAGATGAGGAGCTACTGGAGAGAGTCCAGCGGAGGGCTGCGAGGATGAGGAGGGGACTGGAGCATCTCTCCTACGAGGAGAGGCTGAGGGAGCTGGGCTTGTTCAGCCTGGAGAAGAGAAGGCTGAGAGGGGACCTTAGAAATGCTTACAAATATCTGCAGGGTGGGTGTCAGGAGGACGGGGCCAGACTCTTTCCAGTGGTGCCCAGCGACAGGACAAGGGGCAACGGGGGGCACAAACTGAAGCAGAGGAAGTTCCAGCTGAACATGAGGAAGAACTTCTTCCCTCTGAGGGTGACGGAGCCCTGGCCCAGGCTGCCCAGGGAGGCTGTGGAGTCTCCTTCTCTGGAGATATTCCAGCCCCGCCTGGACGCGGTGCTGTGCAGCCTGCTCTGGGTGACCCTGCTTGGGCAGGGGGTTGGGCTGGGTGACCCACAGAGGTCCCTGCCAACCCCGAACATTCTGTGATTCTGTGAAGACTATATTTATGCTAGAATATTATTTATCAAAATCATAAAAACACCAGAGTAAGATATGCAGAATAGAGAGCAGTCGTCACGATAGGTACGAACAGAAAAAACCCCACAGCAAGAGCTCTTCTGCTGTCTGGTAGACCTGGAGGCCATTCCAGCGATCTGCCGAGTGACACTCTTCGGAGAGCAGGCCGGTTATTGCTGATGCATCTTGTCTAGCTCCACGTTTTTAAATATGAGAGGCTCTGATCTAACCCACCCAGACACACAAACTCCCCCACTTCCCGCAGCGCTGCTGTGCTCTGGCAAACCTTCCCAGCGGCACGCATCGCCAGCCTAGGACTCCCATCCGCAGGCGGCCGCATCCCCGAGACGCGCCCCACGGAGCCTTGGCAAATCCGGGGACATTTAAGGCGCGCTCTTGCTGACGCCACGTCCTGAATTCTGAGCAGGGCACAGCAGAAGCCATTACTTTTTCCTGGCTCTTCTCGGCAGCAGCGCGGTGTCAGAGAGTGTAAATCACGGCATCTCTAGCAGGGAGCATGCAAGCACCGCTGACATTTTCACAATTTAAATCATCTTGAGTAATAACCCTTTTAAGATGACTAATGTTACTGATTTTTCTGCATTAATAATAGTGCCAAATAGAACACAGAAGGGAAAAATCACTAGTGCACGAGGTCACATTTTAAAACTAAATGTGTAGGTAATATTTAACTCTTTATGTAAAAGCCACTTGAAAGTGACCATTCCTACACCCAGCAGAGTGTGGCAGGCCACAATTTAAAACTCACGCCTGACTTCTTTTCCTGCCAATTCTAAAAGATCTGCTCTGATTGCTTTCCAGATCTTCCCCGAGTACTTCAATTGCATAAACGCAGCTGATGGATGAAGATTCTTGCTGTTCTCATTTACTGTTTCTGAAAGCGCACGATATAGTGATGGATAATAATTTAGTAATTTTTTATGGCACCTGTAGAACTCCCGAATGACACCGAAAACCGGAGAGGCATGTTAAAGAGCACGGCTGGGACTTCTGGGGACACCCAGTTCTGTTTTGTAGTCTGATTGCTGTGAGACTCCATGATTTCCATAGCACGCATCGCTTCAGCGGATCAGTTGCTTCCAAATAACAAATTTTTAAGTCTAAAGCCATTTGAAGAAAGAAAAATAAATCCTGCTTAGGGGATGTAGACAGCAGCCTACAACTAACAAAATGTACTCCTACTGACGTGAGATTACAAAGACGATGACTGCTCATATTTTACAAAAAAGAAACCTCTAGACACTTCACAAAACGGTGGGCTGACTCTCCGTTTCTGCTTCTGTTTCAGACTCTCTTTCTGCTGTTTGTACCTTGGCTTCCCTGCTGTCAGTGTGGTTAGGGAACGTAGGTACTGGGAGCCAGTGTTTGCCCCGAGACTTCTGCATCAGGCTTACCAAAACAAACAGAAGAATAAATTAAAAAAAGAGGTGTTCACAAAGCTCGTTCTCTGTTGGAATTGATGGGTGAGTGACAGAACTCCACACTGAGGTTTCAGCTTCTGCCTTTGCTTCTGGGACCTGCCTGTTGTCAGTATGTCCTTACGTACCGCACCATTACTGAACAATTAAAGGAAGTCCCAGCCGTGAGCTCGTTAACGACGTGGGCGCAGCCGGCCGGCCGGTCACGCTCCCTTACCTGCCAGAAGGAGAGGTGGCTGTCGGAGTTGGAGTACGTGGCGAGGTACCGGCCGTCGGGGGCGAACGCCACCGCAGTGATGGGTCCTTTGTGGCCAAGGATGGTCTGGCAAGAGGGAGAGAACAGCAGAGGGTTCAGTGCCCGGCACCGCAACGGTGCGGAACAGACTTCTCAGTGACACAAACGCACGTGTCCATGAAGCCTTTTTTGGAAAGCTGAGGGTGACCATTAGTGTCAGTAAAAATTAAATACTAATAAATATGGAGGAGGCCCTTTCTGCGCGGCACTTGCGTGCCTCCGGATGACCCGCCACACGAACGCACGTCACTGGAACGTCCGATCAGCTGGGACCCAGGCACACGCCGCTCAGTCTTAAATACCACGGCAGTTTCTTCTAAGTGTTCTAATAGCTGCTTCGCCAATAAACCAGAATTAAATCATCATGTGAGCACACTCCCTGCCAAACCCAGTTTTTCAATCAAAGTAATCTGTCAGGTATATGAACATCAATGTGTCTGTAACGGGAAATTATAAAAACCATAATACTGGCCCTCCCCAGAGCAGGCTGTAAGTGGGATGCCCAGGAGCCTCCAGCTGGCTCGGCGGTGGGCAGGGAACGCCAGCGGCACAAACCCAACCCCTGCGTTCACCAGCACACCTTTTGCCACCACAAGATTTTCCGAGGCCAAGGAAGGGACTGCGAGCTCTGGACGACCACCGATGATATTTAACGCCACCCAGCCCGGTACCACCCGCTTCTGCGCAGCGCTACGGCAGTGGCGGGGTCCTCGCAGGCCAGGCAGGGGATCGGCACCCCCCCCGGCTGTGCCGGTGCCGCTGGCCGCTTCTGCCAGCTCCGCAAGCCACAGGGCCTTCTCACGCACAACACTTACAGCCCTGGTCTCACCAGCATTAAATACTTCTTTTGTGCAATGTCCAACAATATAAACGTGTATGTCAGAAACACCGTGAAAAATAACTCACCTGTTCCACGGTCAGACTCACCGCTAAGATCTCATTTGCTCGTTACCTGAGGTTACCTCTTAACAACGGCACGGGGCGTGGATGCTTGTCATGAGACAGACTCATTTGTATCACATCTTCTCTAGCACTTTGCCCATCTTACAACGGGCATACCCCGGCAGCTCACCCCCCCTCGCAGCCCCAGCCCAGCGATGCGAGCCCCTCCCGCGGCTGGGACCCCGCTCTGCCCAGCACCCAGGGCTGGTCCCCCCCCCCCAGCAGCAGCGTGGCTCCCCAGGACGGGCTGCCATCAGAAGCGCACGAAGCGCTTCTTCCAAAACACCCAGCAGCAGCTCTTTCTGCATTAGGAGGCTCCGGGCCAGCTTTGACTTGGCAGGGCTTCACTGGGCTGCAAAACTAGCAGCAGTGCTCCTGTGCCCATCACCGGGACGCTGGAGATGGAGACCTGCTCAGAACGGCACAGCACATCTGAAGCTGGCCGTATCTACGAGGAACCCACCAATATATCCACCCCTTGTTCCTCACCTAAAAGGCGAGTGAGCTTCAACAGAACCCCAAACCTACCTCTTGAATGTAATCACCACAGCTTAGGCTGAAAGTTTGAAAGGGCAATTAATTAGATGATCCGATGTTTAGACCCATCAAACTCTTTAGCACTTAACAAGCAAGTAATACTTGTCAATAAAATATGTTTTGGTAATACAAAGGTAGAAAATCAATAGCACTAGCACACTTGTTGCTCTTTTACAACTGAAAATGTGTTCCAATAAGTACGATCCTTGAGGGAATTAATCTGCTTTGTTATTTAAAGGAAAGGCTTCTCTAATTGATGCTAATCCTTTCAAGCCAAGATTTATTTTTTAGTGCACTATCTAAACGTCTGCTTTGCAATGCTCATCTTGCACTTCCGAGGCCAGCGAGTAAGCGTATCGAAAACAAATGATTGCTGCTCCTTCAAAATATTCTGCTTGCCCGCGTACCTTTGGTGCTCAGGCTGCCCTGGCTGGCACCGTTCTGCTGCGGTGCTGAGCGCGGCAGGACGGGATTACAGCACCAACGCCTCCACACAGAATGCGGGCTCTTTGGCACTGCTACCAAGTTACTATTCGCAATTTTTCAGCTCCAAAACGGTTATATTAGCACACAACGAAAAGTAGGCAAAAAATCTGTGCGATACCAGCGTGGAAATGGTCTTAATCCTGCACGGCAGAGAGGGTGGGACGGCGTGCAGCTGTTTGCAGCTCCCCTCTGCCCAAGCAATTGGTTTTTAATGGGCGGATGCTCCTGGGAGACCATTTGACTTCTGCACCTGCCACCATCACTGTCCTGTAACACATGATATACCGAAGCTATGACAATCTAATTCTAAGTCCAATATTTGGTGAACTCTACGTTGCGCTGCAATATTCTGTTAAAGGTGTCATAAAAAACAAATACTGTTTCACTGCAGCAATTTTATTTTCATAAATATACTGAAATGCATACTCTAAATTGATAAAGTAACTGATGTACTGCTATAGAGACATACTAATATTTTACTGTCTTTATTATTAGATACTGATAACCCCAATCTCTAGGGTTACCTTCACTAAAGCAAAACAAACCACCCTCTTACGGAGAAAGCCACGTGCCTAACGCACCCCCCAGCAGCACTGCCCTGCCAGCACCCACCACGCGAAAGACCTTCAACGGCAGAGGTCTGCCACGGCCAAGCAATGCCCTTAAAGAGATGGGCCTGCTTTTAGCGTGGAGCAGTACGAAAGGATCAGCTCCAACTTTTGCATGGGACACAAACCACCCCTGGGCAAGGAGCTGCTACCTGAAAACGGAGGAGGCGGCGATTCTGTGACTCCTCGGTGGATCAGCGAGCAGCCACTGGCAGTGGCTTCAGGGGCAGCTTCAGCAGCCAAGCCGGGGCCATCTGCTGCAGCCACCTCCCAGAAGTGTTCTCCAAAGCAGGTACAAATGCAACTTTATACGAGAACATAAACACATCACAGATCTAAAGCTCCTCACGCTAAAGGCAAAGCTTAATTTAAGACAGATAACAACTGAAATATTAAGCTGAGAATCATTGGTCTTGATGGCACTACTGAGAACACTTCCCCCTCCCCCAACTAAATCAAAGATCATGCACTTTTAGAAGAGATCTTACTAAGCAGAGCTCGGTCTGACGGATCAGCCATCCTTAGAAACGAGCCACGAAGAAAACCAGGCTGGCAGCGCCGCACTGACACGCACGTACCTCTCTAGGTTCCCTACCAGTGGCATGCACCGCGGGATTCCACATCAGGCAAACATAACTTGGCCTTTTTTATTTCTTTAATTAAAAGTTACAAGTTGGATTTTAATGCTAACGTAGGGTGCAAAACCCTGCAGAACATATACAGAGCCCAAACGGTGCAGAGGAATTAGTATCAGCCTCTGAGCTGACCAGAAAACCAGACTACGGAGTGACTCTATCCAAATCAACGCTCCGGAGCAGTGCCCCAAAGGGGAGCCCAAGCCCCGGGCGCCGGCTCGGCTGCTCTCACTCCAGCCGCAAGGCGATGAACAGCCCCTTCGCCGGGCTGCGCCCAACGATGCCCGGGACCCATTTGTCTGTTTGCTTCCCCGAACGTGCATCTCCTCTTTGCCTGCAGCAGCAGGTTGTGGAGAAACAAAGCGATGCAAAACTAAACGGCTTCACTTGAAAATATTGCTTCACTTTTCATACCAAAAGTAAATTCTTTCAAGATAGCCCTTCAAAGGCTTTTATGAATTCTTTAAAAAAAAAAGATCCCTACTTTCCAAGCAATTTAGTGGAAATATCTGAAATACTATTAACTTAAAACAGTTTCAGTATCTTTAATAACTTAATTTCTCTGTTAGTTCTGGGAATACTAATAACTGCAGTAAAAATTTCAGGATGGTACTGAGAAAAAGAGTATATTTGCATCTTTCAATTAATTTCTTCCTCTCCTTTAAGTGGCTTCTCAATAATATCAAGATAAAGTCCTAGCATACGTATTGCATTTTTTAAGCTTAGTAAAATATATAACTTAATTTTTAACCTTACAGTAACACAGTCGTGCATCAGCCATTACAGTTGCTCAGTGTTCAAACGCACCGTGCGTGATCTGACGGCAGCACTCGACGGGAGCAGAAAGTGCCCTTGAACGGCCATCTACGAAAACACATTTATCACGGAGCGGCAGGCCGGCTGTCAGTCAATATCTGCCTCTCATTTGTTAGGAGGCTCGCCCGCTGCGAGCCCCTCGTTACAATTTGCTTCTACTTCCTGGGCAAATGACAACCAGAAAATAAGGCAGCTCCTTTCTCCACCGAACTTAATCCAGAAGAAATCAGGCGACAGCTGGAGCCACCCGAGTGTCACGGGACGGTTTGAAACCGTCCCCAAACCGTCCGGCTCCAGCCCCAAGCCACTTCACGACGCTGCTACGCTCCCACCGCAGGAACGACTTGCACGTGGACCACCAAAACCCACACGCCTGTGAACTGCCCCCCCCAACCACACCACCCGGCCACTCCGCAGTATCAGCAGGGGTTTCTCCTCCGAAACTCACGCTGCTGTGCTTCATCGAAAGGTTTAGAACGCTGTGATGTGACCTCAGAATATTCCACGTGAGTGTGCGCTAGACAGCTTGGTGTTGTGATGGAGATCCACACCTCCTCAACAATCACCGTTTTAAAAGAGGTTTCAGCAGCCCATAGGCTCAGCTTTATGCTTTAGCTGCTAGGAAAATAATTTAAAACATGAATTCTGAGTATGATTCAGATGTTCTCACCAAAGAAAATGGAAGAAGAAAGTGCTTGCTGTTTTTTCTAGGTTTTTAAAGAGTATTTTGTGGGATTTAAAAGAATTGATTTAAATCCCTACTCAAAGGGGTATAACAATAACTACAAGCAGTTTATGTAAAAAAAACCCCACAACCATAGGTAGGAACCTAGACAACATTCACACTGGACAAACCCCAGGCCTCCGGATTTGCACAGGCTCACTGCGGGAAGCCCCGGAAAGCTTTAGATCTCGAACCACAAATCTCTGAAGGCCGACATTCAGTGGCAGCGAGGACGTTTGGGCTCCTGCCCCGGGGCCAGAGAGCACTTTACAGGGAGGAGAGACATTGAACGCTCCCCAAAAAACCCCAGCGTGGACCAGATTTACCAGTTGTTACACAGACTGCATCTAACCAACTACCAAAATGCAAATCACATCCGTAGTGGGAATGGCCGTAGAAATTGTTAAAAGACAAGATTAAACCACAATAAATGACAGCAATCCAGGCCGCGTGGTGTAAGGGTGATCAGAGGGTGCATCACAGCAGAGCCCCGCGCGGAGAGAGCCCAGGGTAGGAGCGCGCTGGTTCAAGGGAGCGCGAGAAATGCTTGGTGAAATTAATGTAACAGCTTTTCAATTTTAAAGGCAAAGTAAGTTCATTTAGTTAATTTTGGGGAAACAGTGCTCCCAGCAACACCCTGCCAGCACGGCTGCTCAGCCACGGGGAACACAGCCCAGTGATGGGAACCGAGCACAGCGATGATCCCGGCCACGCGGCTCACGCGTGAGCCGCGATTTTAAAAAGTGAGAGTGAAAATCAGAATTATTAAAACAGATTTCGGGAGCAGAACGGAGAGGTGGCCTTCTTTTCCTAGCAAGCACAGCAGTCTGATATGACTCTTACCAGGGAACTGTGCTGAAACAGCCGAGCTCACAGAGCAGCCTTGTTCAAACGTAAGAAACTTCGGTGAAGAAATAAACGGTCACCCAGATAACCCTGGATGGCTCACAGCACCAGCCAGTGATCAGACAGACAAAGAATGTGCTCTCTTACAGATACTGTTTGTCAAAACCTCGTAATTCTCATCAAAAACCAGCCTCTATTGAAAGAAAAAGCTGTTATAAAATCTAACTGGACCAAGGACAAGACGCTGCCCTACAGTGAGTTAACAGGAGACGGGAATACACCAGGCATCCCCTCTTCCTACGCAGTTACTCACCGTTGGGGAACTACTGCTTCATAAAGAGAGTTAAACCCATCAAAAATCTGCTTTTCCCCTGCCTACACACACTGACTTCTATCTGACAGCTGATGATCAGAGTACATAGCCGCTGGAGCACGACGCATTTCCAGCCCCCGAAAATTCTCCGGTGCCGAGCTAGACGTGGTCGCAGCAATCCCAGGTGGTCTCCTTTCGTATTCGAGGAACCATCACAAGATCTGCAGCCAGGCACAATGTTCCCATAAGTTTCCCACTCTTTCCAGTCAAAGTGTATTTTGCTCAGTACCCTTTGGCCAAAATTCCTCTCAGCTGTGGCCGAGACGGAGCTGTGAGAGCTATGGGATTCTTGGCACAGCGAGAAGTGCTCGTCCTCAAACAGTTCCGTGAAGATGCAGCTCTTCCCTTCCAGTTCCAGCTTTAGTCACCCAAATTTTAAAGAAAAACCAGTTAGAACAATGTCACGGTCGTATTTGGAGCACCAGAGTATTTTTAACCTTTGACTTCAGACCCTCAATGCATTTGCAAAACACACAAATCCGTAACCCTCAAGTGACCCGAGACTAAAGAAACGTGTTCAGCAACTCCAGCGGAGTCGGAAAAGCTAACGAGATCAGTGCTTCCCGCCAGGACAGTGGGGTTTGGGGACTTCGTTATCCTTCTAGAAGTGTCTTCTGCCCTGCGGACTCTGGGAAAGCAACTCTGCTGTCATTTTGAAGCCAGCCTTCCGACTCTCAGCGCTCCTCGCTCTGATTTTCTCATCAGCACCGGCCGTATTTCCAGATCTTCAGGGGATCCTCGGCAAACCATCACCTGCCGCAGAACTCCCCGATGCTGCTGGTTCTTTCCACAGTTACCATTCACATCCTCTTCCAAGGGTCACAAGCATCAGCAGCAGGATTATCAAAACGAGTGGAAACTTGGCAATCGCAGTCCTCAATTCAAAAATTTTTGGAAAACTTTTTCTCACAAGTCTAAATCTACACGGAGCGGTTTGTGTACGATGGCTGACACGTGGTGACTCAGTGCCATCGTATTTGAAAAACACAGCAGCTTTCTGACTTTGGTTTTTAAATTGTTTATGCCTTACCTAACTGGGAAGACTGGCGAGGCTCCCAGTGCAATACGCACGGCCAGGGATCTCCCCGAGGACGCCGTGCCGCCCGCTCGGCCCCGCAGCGGTGTTAGACAGGAACGCAGCGCGTAGGGACTCACCCTCCTCGCCGGCACCTCCCAGGTCACTGAGACAACAGTCCTCCAACTAACAACCATTTCACTCCTCTACCATCAAGCAAGCATGTATTTTCATACTACAAAGACCATGGACATTAGCATATTCCACAATATTTTGCAATTAAAACATCACTAAACAATGGTTGGGATGGGTGGAAAGTTAAGAGGATGAAGTGCTCTGGGCCTTGCAGCCAAAATGCACCTGGGTGTTCTGTGAATACTATCACGGCTGCTTAATTCACACAACTGCTCTACATTTTAGGAAAATTCACTCATGGTAACAGTAATCCCAGAATCCCAGCATGGCAGGGGTTGGCAGGGCCCTCTGTGGGTCACCCAGCCCAACCCCCTGCCCAAGCAGGGTCACCCAGAGCAGGCTGCACAGCACCGCGTCCAGGCGGGGCTGGAATATCTCCAGAGAAGGAGCCTCCACAACCTCCCTGGAGCATTAGATGCTGTTTTACAGCTATGAAATCTTAAAACAATTAATGATGAACAACTACCAAATAACTGACAAAGTATAAGAGACAATATGTTCACAAATTTTTCTGGTTATGAGTTATTAAATACGTTAGGGATACAGCTTTTCCTCGCTTGGTGCCCCGGCAGCAGCGTTCTCCCCGGCTTCAGCGGGTCTCGCCGAGTCCCTGCTCCGTCAGCGTACGGCCGTCCCCGTGGTGGGACACCCACCGCTCTGGTGCTCACGGCTGTGAGAAGCAAAGCCGAAAGCAGTCGGGCACAAAGCCTGAGCTCAGCACCATGTTTTTCCCTAACAGACAACAAACCCCTGAAAGCAAAAACGCATTCACAAAGGTCACGTCTAGCTTGGAGAAATAGGTCAGCTAAAAAAAAAAAACGTGTTAGCAACAGGATTTTAAACAGTTCTGCACGTTTACAGCGAGAGACTCGTGTTTAAATACGTGCTTGTTGGCCACGGGCAGCCCTACGGGGAGAAACCCCGGCTCGACCATCGCCATTTAATGCACATTAGTGCTCTATTTCTACTGAAAATATGGAAAAAAAATGAAATGTGATTTTTGAAAGTTATGAACATCAGACTTACACTTTGTTTCTCAACGGTATTTGCATACGCTCTTGTTCCAGCTTTTCTTCAAAGGCAGTGACAGTCCCTTAGGAAAAAGGACGACAGTTCTTACACGCAGAGGGGACTGACAACAAACGCTCTGGCTAAACGCTGCCAAATCTGCACAGGGGAACCTAGGGATTCTCTCTTTACCAAAAACAGCATTTCTGAGAAATTATTTCTCAAAAAAGTTATTAGAACAATGTAAAAAAAAAAAAAAATATATATATATATATCCTAATTCCCCTTCCCAGCTGGATGGTTCCTCGGGCAGCTCCAGAGATCTCCTTTAGCAGCACCTGAAGAAAAAAGCGTTTTGTACAGGGGAAAAAGCAGAGTTGAGGCCACTTTTTGTGGGGGAAACAGTGCCTGAATAGGAAGTAACAGCTAAATTAGATCTAATTTTAGATACATGGAAACTCAATTTTCTTTACAGACGTTGGTATAAAATCCGTATCCCTACTTTTCTGTCCCTGCTCGAAGGGATGCTACCAACTCAGCGCTGTAATAAATCTGTAACGCAGCGGGGGCCTTGTGGCCGCTGAGGCTGGTCAGCAAGTTTAATACCTTTTTCCAGTCTATTTGACTTTTGTATACAGAATTGTACCACTTCAAAAAGGAAAAAACCCTTAGTGGAACGGATTACGCTGTTGGCTCTCCACTGTGGAAGCCGACAGCTGAGGCGTAAGAGTTGCACAGAAAGCTGCAGCTGAATCGCTTTATAATTTCATTTTTACTAACTTTGATTATTCAGGAGCACTCCCGATGCCTGCGCCTGGACTCGCAGTCCTCCCCTGGCATCTGTCCCTGCCCTCCCGCTGCCAACAAGATGTCCCTGCACCTGCAAGCGCAGCACGCCCGCAAAGGCGGAACAGGCGAGCTGCTTTGAACCAGCCTCCAAACCAACGAGAAAAAAGTACAGAAAGAGAAAAACCTGCCTTTTAGCAAACTAGTGTTGCCGATGAGCGTGACCTAAAAAGCAAATTTAGTGATTCCCGAGGCCTCATTACTCGGCCAGCTGCGGCTGGGAGGCTGGAGTGGAGTTACAGCGTGAATTTCCAGCGCACTCGCTAGGCTGTACTCAGGACTCCCCGTCTGCGTGTGTTCCTCGCAGCTTAATGCATATATTTATATGTGCAAAGTAGATTTATCTGCAACACTCAGAGGCAGATTTGGCGCAAATCAACAACATCCAAGCGCAGAGTTAATGCGGAGGAGTCAGCGTGCTGGAAATTCACACCTTGGCTAAATCCCCGTCAGCCTCCTGCGCCGCAGCGCGTCAGCACGGTTTACTCTCATCCAGTGTGCTGCTAAATTACCAGCAGCTAACCAGCGGGGCGTAATTAAACACTGCTCTTAAAAGACAGCTGAGAAGCTTGCAAGAAGTGGCTATGTTGTTATTGCATACCTGGGATTTGCTGTTGATGGGATAAGCCCATTTCTTGTTCCAACAAAAAAGACTAAAATCCCTCCACTGTATTATGGGGCATGTTCGGAAAACCGGGATAAAGCTACTGCAGGCTATAGGCTTGCCTCCGTATCGACGAGGACATGAAAACACAAGCCCCGGGGCAGCCGCAGCACGGCCCCTTCAACCCCTGCCCCGCTTGCCAGCAAAGCGCTTGTTACCACCTTGTGTACGTTACTACAGAGTAACGTGCTCCGAGCAGGAGCACGCCGCCCCCGGGGCGCGGGCACGGGGGCTGCGGGCCTGGGGGACAGCACGGTGGCACTGGCTCCGCAGCCTGAGGGCTTCCCTTCCCGCCTCCAGCGAGGAAAGGATTTGGGCCTGTTTAAAAGGTTACACTCGCTAATTATCTCATACCTGTGGTTTGAGGATGCACATTTCCACTGACGAGTTTTCCTGCCGCATCTGAGCTTGTCAGCGCGACAGTGCCAGTACAGGCACTTACAGCTTCAGTTGCAGGATAGCTATGTTTCTTTTCCTCCCTTTAAAATACCGTATTTGAGAACGGTTCTTTAATTCAGTAATCAAATTTAACCAAAACGAGCCACGTGACATCAGCAACTCTTCATTCCAAATACAACATGAAATCATTTTGTGCCTTATTTAAGAATAAAAATTTGCAAAGGCATCTAGGTACCAAAATAAAATAATACTACGCACAATTCAATTACTGCTTTGACTGCTGAAGCTCTGATTTTCATTCTGCAGTGAGCCACATTAAGCATCCCGGACCAAACAGTATTGATTGTAGCCGATGTTTAACCAGCATCTTTTGCTTTGAAATAAACCGGACCAAAACTCAGGCTTCTCTTTAATCCTGCAATGAAAATGCCAGTTTTTACGTCCAGCAGGGATGCTCACTGCAGCGATGCCACGGAGGGGCTGGGGCTCCCCAGCTACGCCTGCTCCTCCGGCCGCTCTCCCCGCAGCCACCGCCCCGGCAGGAGCCAGCGCCAGGGCGAGGAGCAACGACAGAGGAAAGCTTCTAAAGGATGAGACACTACTCAGCTAAACGAACCACTTCTTTTCATGACAAGCCCTTTACACATCCAGTACTACAGGTGTGCAGGAGGTTTACACTAAGCATGGCTCACTTCAGTATCAGTTACAAGTATCTCTATGAAATGCAATTCTAATATTTACGATGAAAACCAGGATTTAATCAATGAATAAAGAGCATTTTAGGGCTTCCTTGACTGTGTGCTTTTCCCTGCATGCACTTTACCAAGCCATTCTCTATGTGCAGGGGACACAAGTCCCAGCTGGCGTCCAGACCCTGGGAACCCCTCGTGTACTTGGAACCCTGTCGGGGACAGCAATGACACTGGCTTCAGCAGGTTTCTTTACTGAAGACAAAGTTTTCACACATTACACATCAAAATATACAGCTGCATATACAACCCTGCCACATCCATGGCTCAATACTGGTGAAGAGCTTCTGTCTGCGGAGAGAATTCTCCACGCTTCCAAGAGCGGAGCCACCAGGCATGAAGAGTACCCAGGCTGAGGTCACCAGCCCAAAATCCCCTAAAACCGAGCACAGGACTGGAGGTAGGCTGCTCTCTTCCCATAACATCCCCGGACCTGCTCAGCAGGAGCCCTCTCGGGGGGAAGAACAGCGGCTGTATTTTCTGGAAGAGGCTCCAGCTCCTACGCTGCTACGAGGCGCGGGAGATGTAACAGCAGCCGGCAGCTTCGCTGCTCACGCTTTAACGTCTTTGACCAGTGACTCCGTCAGGGCCAGGCTCTCATTAGACGCCCAAACACACTCCTAAGCGAAAAGAAAAACCTATCGGATGGCCTGCAGGGATGGAGGAATCGAGGGATTTTTGGGTGGACTCTTGTTACCCAGCAAGAATTTACCCAACATAACTTCACACAGAGATAACGACCCAGGTTTCTGGGCTTCACGTACAGCCGGGGAGAGGCAGAGAAACTCCAAGACCTCGTGCCGGAGCTCACGCGTCCCTCTGCGGTCGATGCCTCGCACGAGTACACGAAATGCCTGCTGCTGACCTGCACAACGAGGGAAACCCCCGAAGAGAGAGGGTGGGGGAGATAATGCTTATGGATCATCACGAGTAGAAGTAACGACTAATGACACTAACTCTGGTTTGGCTTTAAAACAGCGCTAGAGACTCTGATCAGCAAAATATTATTAGGCAGCTTTCAGATAGGAATATTGTCCCATCATTCCAAAGTTAACGACAATCACGTATCCTAAAATCTAGTCACCTGAAGTATTCCTCTAGTCTGACAACACTGATTTCTGGTTCAATTTGGAAAAAAGGAGCAGAGTATCACTCTCTTTCTGTAGCATAGAATCATAGACTGGTTTGGGTCGCAAGGGACCCCTAGAGCTCATCTAGTCCAACCCCCCCGCAGCGAGCAGGGACACCGCTAACGAGATCAGGTTGCTCAGAGCCCTGTCCAAGCTGGTCTTGAATGTTTCCAGGGATGGGGCCTCCACTACCTCTCTGGGCAACCCGTTTCAGTGTTTCACCACCCTCATTGTAAAGAATTTCTTCCTTATATCCAGCCTAAACCTACCCTGTTTCAGTTTAAAACCATTACCCCTCGTCCTGTCACTGCTGTCTCTAATGTAATGTGCCTCCACAGAAAGGAATTTCAACTGCATGTTGATGGTAATTTACAGTCTTACGCAAAATATTAAATTGAACACGAACCTTCAGTTGCATTCAACCTGCTGAGACTGCTTCTAGCCTGGCAAAAATGACTCTGCATTTTTTCTTGGTTCGCATATTCTTAATAAATACATTTATTTAAAAATAAAAAAGCAAGAAGCACGTCTCCTGGGTCACGACTTTGTAGGTAAGTCGCTCCAGAAAACCTCAAAACTGTCAGTTTGTAGAAATCGATGGTAAAAACGACGTTGGGGATGGAAGCCTACCTCCGCCACGCCGGCAGCGGCAGGAGCAGACGCGGCGGCGTGGCACGTTTATCAGGAGATAATCACTCCCCGCGAGGATTAGCCGCACACAGATGAACCCTCTGCCACACAACACACTTGGGCTGTCATTAGCTCACGATAACCCCCTCCCTGCCATCTCCTATTGCTTAATTAGAGGTTACACAGGTTCTAATAGGACTAAAGGAACTCGGGCAAACAGAGCTCGCCGTGAGTGATACCTTGATCAATTCAAAACCGGGGGCTGCACAGGCGTAGCCAACAGAGGCGCAGAGATGGGAGACCATAAGCATGCGCTGTGTTCTCAGTTAATGAGCTAAAACTTCAGGAGAACGAAGAAATCTGGACACATGCTACGCCTTATTTTCCCTTAGCAAATTTCAACTTTTTCCAGTAGCGTTTTGCCCAATTCAAATGCCATGCATAAATACTCAAAAAAAAGAAGGATTTTAAGCTACCAGCTCACCTGAAATAAATTATCAAGCACATCCCAAGCAGCAGAACCAAAATCTCCAGGGTGTCTCAGCAAAAGCATGCTAAGCTAAGCTAGAGATGGGTTTGAGAAACTCCATCGTGACTGCAAAATCGAGCTGTGCTTCTCGGGGCAAGTCTTTTCTTTTTGGTTCGGAGCTGCCAGCCACGCCGCACCGGCGCGCTGCCTGCAGAGCCCCGCGGCCGAGCGCATCCGCTGCGATGGTCGGTGAACAGCGGCCACGCTCGCAGGTGGAGCAGCCGCCGACCTGCTGCACTCCCAGCTGTTTTCCAATTCACTGCGAAACATCAATTATCTTTATCAAATAACAGTATCTCATCTCAGTCCATTATCAAGATGGAGTCTTATTTTAGCCGGACCGCAGCCCTATCTGTATATCAAGGCTGGCCGCAGTGCCAGAGTGAGTGAAAGGCTGCGAAATAATCAATAATCATCATCAAATTGTGGTCGACAGGTTGTGAGGATGGAAGTTTTTGATGAGCCCTCAACCTTTTTTCGCGCAGCTGATAAAGCTTAACCTTTGCAATACCTGGTAACTGCGACAGGAAGTTCCGTCTGAACATGAGGAAGAACTTCTTCCCTCTGAGGGTGACGGAGCACTGGAAGAGGCTGCCCAGGGAGGTTGTGGAGTCTCCTTCTCTGGAGATATTCAAGACCCACCGGGACAAAGTCCTCTACAGCCTGCTGTAGGTGACCCTGCTTCGGCAGGAGGGTTGGACTGGGTGACCCACAGAGGTCCCTTCCAACCCCTACTATTCTGTGATATTCTGTGACTCGGTTGAAGGCAGCTCCGCGTAGACGTAAAACCCGCGACGGCGGGAGTCGCCGGGCCGCGGCGGGCAGCGCCGTCAGACACCCCTCGTCGCAGCGAGCCACTCAGCAGACACAGCCCCCGCGGCGGGGAGACCTCTGCACCCCCCGGCTCCCACCCAGGGCGAGCCACACGCGGGCCTAACGCAGCACCGGGAAAAGGTCAGCCTAGCAAGGACACCGGTACGTAACAACGAACAGCAACAGGAGAAAAATCGCCAGCGAGTATTTGTCTGTTGAAATGGACACAGCTTTCCACTAGCCAGAACAGAAGTGGGAGGAGATCACACAGGTACAGGAAAAAAAAAAGTACAAACACACACACGCGTTAGGCTAACTGCACAGCAGCCTTTCTGTTAGAGCTGTTATTCAGCCCTTATGATAATTTCTTTTTGAAATAGAAATCAGGCACAGAATGAGGCTGGAAACATTTCGCATTGGGTTTTCATTTCTGAGTGTAGCACGAGCAACCTGGACGTGAGCTCCCCGGGAGGAGTGGAGAGGTGATGCAGCCATGCGCTCTTCCCTTGCAGCCATCCATCAGTTTAGAAATGGAAATGGGAGGAAATTTGTCCAAAGTCACACGAACAAGCAGAATGGGAATTTTGGGCAGAGCGTACCTTTCTGATTTTCCGGGCTGGAACAGTGTTTAGGTAGAGCGTGGAAACTGAAGCTCTACCAGACAACCACGCGTAAGCGCAAAGTTTCAGCATTAGCCCTGGAAAACCGGCCGTAAAGCTCCGGGCCACCCCAAGGCGCCCGATGGGACGAGGCGGCCCTCACACTGCCTCGCTCGCAGCGAGTCCCGGCTGCTCCCAGGGCAATCCCACCAGCTCTCGAGCAGGGAAACTCAGCCAGGGCTCCCGAGCTCTGCAGCCGGGGAAGCCTTTGCCCGCCCCAGCTGCAGGGGAGGCAGCGACCCTGCCTGCCCACGCAGGACTGCAGCTCAGCTCAAAACCAGTCACTGGCACCCCGCAGGAGAAAAAAAATACATGCCTCTTGGGCATTAACTCCTCAGGTTTCTCTGGCCACGAGACCTGATGCCAATCCAGCCACCAGTTCAGAACACATCTGCATTTCCACTCAGGAAGCCGCTGCCAAACCGCCAGACCTGTGGTCCCTTCCCTACACCCAGTCCCTGTCACATCGCTTCGCCCCTTTCAAGGTCTCAGTCCCAACCTCTCAGCGACACACGCAGACACCGGAGGACTAAAACGATAATTCATGTCTTTCTGCTGGCAAAACCAGAGCCGACGTGCAAGATGAAAGACTTCTTCATACCCGCTGCCAGGTATTCTCAGAACCTGGCCTAAAACTGCTGAGCTTTCTCTTCACACAAAAGAACACACTGCAACAGAATAATCTGCAAATAAAAACCTCACGAGTAAGATGCACGCTGATAGTCGTAGCCAAACGTAGGAGCTTTGAGCGAAGCAGCCCGAGAGCCCATGGGCTGTTAACACAGCCTCCCACCGAACGTCAGAAAAACAAGGAGGTTCCACGGAAACCAAGAGAGCTTCTGGTATTGCTTGTACCTTAAAGAGCAAAGACAAAGACCTGAAGAATTACAGCCTTATTTACCTGATGTGAAACCCCACAGAGAAGGGCGTGTTTCATATGAATTGATACTAACTAAACATTTATATAAATATAAGCTATATTAATATATATAATATAAATAAGGTAAACACTGTCCACCGTGTAGCTTTACAGAAAAGCGGCCGTATCAAGCCAGCTGACTGAAATGTCTGGGTTTGACGATAAAAGTCCACACCCTGACGCAGAAGACTTCTGGACGGTGTTTGGCGCAGCCTCATACATTCCTGTGAGAAAGGCAAACACGACTCACGGACCAGGCTGGCTGACAGACGGACTAACCGTTGGTTCATCGCTGTCGTGTGGAATGCAGCCGCAAACAGAAGAACTGCTGACCTGGTGCCCTTCTCCTGGAGCCCCGCAAGGGCCCGTCCTATCCTAAAGGCTGCTGCTAGAGCCCGAGGAGAGCACGGCGAGGGGCTGGGGCTGGGCAAGAAAACCCGAAGGGCGCAACCCCCGAGAGCACGCGGGGCTGGGGGGGCCGGCCAGCGTCCCTGCAGCCCGGAGGGGCCCCAGCGGGGCGCTTGGTCACGTACCATGGCGGGACTTCACCCACGGTCCGCAGCAGCCGCGTGCAGAAAATAAACCAACAGTTTCTTCTGCAAATTAATAGTTCAGTGTGAAACAGGACCTACTGCTCAGAATTTTAGGCTCAAGCAAAGTCAGACTGGAAACAAAATAGAGCTTTAATAACGAAAACAACTGATTACTGAAACAAAGTATGATCATTCTGGCAGATTTTCCATTACTGGCAGATTTAAGCTCAGGACGAGACGATGCCCTGAAGACACCCATCGCCCAGCGGTGCGGGATTCAGGTGTAGGGGGTCAGACCTGGCGACCGCAGAGACCCTCAGCAGCTCCCTCCATTGCCAGTTTGCTTTCCCAAGAGAGACCATCACCTGTGAGGAACACACACCGAGCTGCTGGAGGCCGCTCCGGAGACCGCTGGTGTCACGCTGACGGACGCGGCACCAGGCGCTACGCAAAAATAAACCCTCTGCTCTGACAGGGAGCTTTGGGCCATCGTCCTCGCTCGGCGTGGAGGGGGCTCGGCATCTCCCCGAGGGCTGCTCCGCTCACCGCCGGCCCGGGAAAGCCTCCGCCGAGCCGTCACCTGCCCCGGCATTCCGTGGCTTGGAGGAGTTGAGACATTCTGGTCACAAACCCACTACTTCAGCAACAACGGAAAACGCTACGCGGATTCAACAGCAAATACTGTATGAAAATACACCGAAGTTGAGCTAGAATTTGAAATAATTCTAATTCAAACTTCAGAACGGAGTTCCCAGTGCGGCTTAATACTAGGAAATTGCTCATTGTGGAACAGTTCTTATGGGAAAAACAAAGAAGTCCCCCCATAGCAGCAGTTCGCAGTAATAATCTAAAGCACAGTGTAATATACTAATATAATATCAGTGTAAAAGATTAAACTATTGCAAAGCATTCCACTCCATAATCTCCTTCAAGATATGGCCATTTAACAGTAAATTATACCATAATATAATATAATAATTATACCATTATACTTACTAGCTAAAACAAAGCAGCTAAACTGTTGATATTTCTATTTGTCATAATTATTTTAGAACTTACTATGAAAGCATTTAGAATTTTAAAAGTGACCTTGACATTTTACATTGTCTCACTTGTCATAACAGGGTTGTTCGGTTTGGTTTTTTTCCTTGAAACCCACACGGATTCTTTTAATTCTCCAAACATTTCAAATGCCGTGCTGACGGAGCCTCACATAACCTTCTTCTCTGGGATTTGCGGCAGCGAGGCACCGCCGAACCAGCCCCCTCCCACAAGCCCGGGGCCACCGGGCAGGATGGAGCCCAGTGCAGGGCTGGGGCCCAAAGCCAGCCCCGCCGCCTCTCCCCCCGCAACGAAACGCTCTCCGGAACGGCGGCCGCGCTCCCCGGGCGGGTGGGCTGGCTTCCCGAGCTGCCGAGCAGTAAGATGCGATGTTTTATTACCAGTGTCATGGAGACGGCGTGAAAAATCAAGAGCCATAGGCAGCGCGCGGCCGTGGGTCAATACTGTTCCCCGAGACGTGGTGTGGATAATCAACCGCCCGGCCCCGGGTTCCCTGCGCGCTGCGCACAGCTGAAGGGCAAATCGATACCGCCACGGGGAGGGCACTGCCCGGCCCCGCTCCCCACGCCGCCGCGGGATCGCAGCCCGAGCCCCCGCGAATCCCAGCGTCGCTTCTGCCTAGGGTGGGGACGCCGAGGAACGCTCGGACAACGCTTCATCAATCACTGAACAGGAAAGAGAAAATGACAAAGAACCGAATCGCTGGGTTAAATTACGACAGAAAATAGGTAAAAAGAGATATGTGTTTGGAATTCTCCTAATGTAATACAAAAGGGCTGCAATTTTCATTCCAAGTTGATGTTTTAAAAATAAACGAATACCCAAACCCCCTGCAAGCAGATATTTGCTTGAAAGTAAGATTAAATGTAGAACAGTTTAAACATTATAACTGATAAACCATCTGTAAAAACCATCAGGAAGAGCCCACATGTTAACAGGCAGATCTGTACAACAGCACTAATGCAAACCTAAAGCAAAATGCTGAAACGGAGACAACTTTGGCTTTGAGGCAACATTTACTGGTAGTAGTAATAACTGACAGCTTGTTAAATAAGTGATACTAATATTGTAAATTTTACTGGAAAAAACCTATCATATATAAATGTTGATTTATTATTTGTTAAAAAAGGTGATTCTTGACATCCATCATTCTATTAATAATTACATCTAATTTCTCAGTCAGTACATACAACCACTTTCTTGAAACCAAAATAAAACTGTGCTGGAAGGAAAAAAAACCCACACAAAATGTTTTTGTTTCCTATTATTTCAGTTAAAAAGCCTCCCTTTTTTGTTTAAGCTGATGATAAAATTCCTGTCAATCAGCACCCTACTTCACCTATAGTGCAAAAATAAACGAACCGCATCCAGAGCCCAGATTTCGCCAGCAGTTTGCTCCGCTGCTGACAAGGACTACAAATTTTTCCACCAACTATAACCTGCGTTAAATCTACGACATAATTTCAGTAACACAAAACCCCACACGCTCGGATCCTGCCAGCACTGAACTTCAAAAGGGTTTTAATGTTTCTGAGCGTGGCTGCGTGACAGGAAACCCAGCGTTTTCAGCGTTATTTTCCTCCCCAGAACGATGCCAGCACGCGCAGTGCCCAGTCACCAGATAATATTGTCATGAATTATTCAACGCAAATATCACGAAACCCAAAGCAACCGCAAACAAAGAAATCTCTTCCTCTGAGGCGGATTTCTGCTGTCGGGCCTCTCCAGCGCAGCGTGGCTTGGGCGCAGCGCCGGCCGGTGCCAGGGACGCCCCGACGCCCGCCGGCTTCGCCCCCCGCGGCTTGGGAGCCAGGGGCACCTCTGGTTCCCGCGCCGAGCCGCGCTCGGGCCCGCTGCCCAGCCCCGCGGGGGGACCCCCAGCAGCTCCAGCAGACGCAGCTCCAACGCCCCATTGCCACAGGGGTCCCTGAGCTACCACAGCTCACCTGAGCTCGCTCTCCTCAGCTCAGAGATGGAAAGCGTCGCCCCGAACCGCACGTTTCCAGTGTGACGCGCCGGGGCGGAGATGCTGCACAGACTGGACTAGGAAGGAAAACATGTTCAGTTCTGGGAAAAGGCAGGCAGAAAGCCCTCCTCCGTCTCCAGAGGGATGGCTACCTTGGCACGTGACACAAATAAGTGTTTTGCCGAAGTAGGATGAAGGAGAGAGCACATCACAGAGTTTTTAGAGCCCTCTGCTCTTCCCACCTTTCAAAACAAAGGGTGAAAGCGAGCGTTAAGGCTGCCTATAAATAAGGCAGAAGGGTAAAAACCAAGGAGAGGAACCAGTTATTTAAACTGAAGGTCAGCGGTGGTACAAAGGCTCAGATAGCCATAACTATATTGGTGTGGGAATGAAAAATAAAAGCTTTCTAACCCTTGATATTTCAACGCATCACTATTCTGGAACAACCTCCCACTGGGTGTCAAGAAGCCCCAGGCCTGGCAGAGGGTGCCTGCTCAGCTGCTGCGGGAGAACACGCGGCACCGGCTGCAGCAGGAACGAGCCTTGGCCCAGGGAGGCCCCACCTGCAGCACCCACAGGTTGCTGCTCTCCCCTCCTGCTCATCTCGGCCTTAATCCCAATTAACACCTACCCTTAATGATGAGTATAAGGGGGGGGCAGCAGCTCCCCCTCTTCTTATCCGATAAGCAATTCTGATGCCTGATTAAAAACAGCTTATGTGTGAGTTATGATGGGGCAACTAATAAAAACTTTCACACTAGGGCTACGAGGATGGTGAGGGGACTGGAGCATCTCCCCTACGAGGAGAGGCTGAGGGAACTGGGCTTGTTCAGCCTGGAGAAGGGAAGGCTGCGAGGGGACCTTAGAAATGCCTACAAATACCTGAAGGGTGGGGGTCAGGAGGATGGGGCCAAGCTCTTTTCAGTGGTGCCCAGCGACAGGACAAGGGCCAATGGGCACAAACTGAAGCAGAGGAAGCTCCAGCTGAACCGGAGGAAGAACTTCTTCCCTCTGAGGGTGATGGAGCCCTGGCACAGGCTGCCCAGGGAGGTTGTGGAGTCTCCTTCTCTGGAGATATTCAAGCCCCGCCTGAACAAGGTCCTGTGCAGCCTGCTGTAGGTGACCCTGCTTGGGCAGGGGGTTGGACTGGATGACCCACAGAGGTCCCTGCCAAGCCCTACTATTCTGTGATTCTGTGATATCGCTAACTTTCACTTTCAAAACACTAAGATCTTTGCTAAACGCAAAATTATGTGTATGGCTTCAGCAAAAGATTCAAAGCATCATCTCTTTTTTAAAGGCTGAATGACTAAGCAATTTTTTGATACTACTTTTCTGGGAGCACTGTTGAAGACCCGCTACAGACAGAAACAGAACGAGCTCAAGGCCGGCGATGGCCTGTGCCAGACAAACCCTGCCCTCGGCAGCGCGGAAGCGGGAATGGGTCCAGCGAGTGGGTAGGTGCCAAGGGGAGAGCAGGAGGGCGGGCGGCTGCCCCGGGGCTCCAGCACGCCGTCCTGCCTGCTCCCCCAGCCCCCGCTCCGCCCCGACCCCACGGGCTCTCCCCCGGTACGTGTCCTAATTCAAGCTCCATTCAAACATACCGAGGCAATTCAACTATTTTGGTAAACATTCTGAAAGGTTTTAACTTCTGGAAGAAAGTAAAATTAAAAATTTGAGCTTTTTGCCCATTTCAAAACTTTTTCTTCTACACAATCCTGAAGTTATTCCGTGTCTTCCGAGCAGCCTGAAATCTGCAGCTGTGAGAAATAACTTAAAAGATGGGATCTGGAATAAGAAACCTGTATCCAATAGATGGCGTTGCCCCCTAATAATCATATCTGGCCCTCATCAAATTTTTCCATCTTACAAATAATGATAAATTCTGCAAAGGACCCTGCCCTAATTATCCCAAAAGCCCCTTCAGCCACCCCCATCTCCGCTTTCCATGATCTACGTGGAAGCTTATTAAGTAAGAAACCAAGTGCTGTGAACATTCCCCAACACATCAAATTAACCAAGCAAGTTATTTGGATAATTTACTGGTAGAAACCTGGAGCCAGTTCCAGGAGCCCCAGAGAACAGGCTGCCAGCCGACACGGAGGAGAGCGCGCTTCGGGGAAAAGGCTGGCAACGTCAGCGACGCACAACCCCCGTCGGACAGCGGGCAGGTATCACACTGAACCCGCTTTAAACGAACCAAAGGAAAAAGTAGAGACAAGAAAAGTTGGGTATTTCAGCACGCCTGCCACACCAAGGGCAGGTCAAGCCAGAGGGGTGATTTTCACGGGAGGTTGAGCCCCAGGCACACAGACACCTCCGGGCTTCCGCAGACCCGCTGCGGATCACCGGGATGTGCGAGACGTGTTGCAGACCCACACGGAGCTCACGCGGCGAAGCCAGACGTGCCGGCATCACCCTGTGCACCGACAAACTCCTCGGCTCCCCCGGGAGCCAGCTCAGGAGCTGGACCCAAGCACGAGGCTGCCAGCAGGGGTTAGATGCTGCTGCTAAACAGAGGACAGGTTTGGTCACCGCTCCCCGTGCGCTCTGGAAAGAGAGACGCAAGGAAGCGTACAGCCGCGCTCTTCCCCTCTCCCTCGCCAACAGCATCAGGAGCTCGCGATCGGTTTGAGATGCCAAGACCTGCAGACCCATCTGGACTCTGCAGCCTCCATTTTCAGCGCGATGACGCACACTGAAAGGGGCTGTGGTCAGCGTCTCCTAATGGCTGGTGGGAGATGTCCAGCTGGCTCCTCGCGCCGGCTGCCGAACGGGGAGGGGAGCAGTCAGGCAACACACGCAGGCAATCACGGGAACGTAGCTGGAGAGAGGGATGTGCAGAGCCCTGCAGCACAGAGGTCATCCTCGTAGGACTGCAGGACCGCAAAAATGCTCAGTGACATCGGATACGTCAATATGCGGCAGTTCTTGTGCACCCGTTTTATAGTTAAATTAATAAATCATGATCCAAATGACTTCAGCTAAAACAAGATAGAGCAGTCCTCACTTCCTATTTGCCTGCATTATACAGCTATTTATAAAATAAATCTGGCCATCTTGGCTTCCATAAGACAGCAGTCCAAACAATAAATACCAGCACGTACCATGTTGTCAGCTACTAGATTTGGAAAACGAACCGCAGAACTTCAGAAGAGAAAAGGAACGAGCCGTGTATAGCTAAGCACGTGGTTCTGCCAGCAGAGTACTGACACTGCAGATCTAGCAGGAAGATGCCTATGCTGCCTTCTCTACCATGCACACTTTGTATGGACTACTGATAACAGCTTTCAGAAACAACAAAACAAATTATATTTACACACACAAAAAGAATAAGGCAGATTCAAAATACAGGTATTTTATCCGAGCTTTACATACAGACTATCGAAATTCGATAAGAAATAATAGCTGATCACATAGTAGAAGGAATAACTAACTTCTGAAAATCAGATTTTTCATTTCTTTCAGACCAGGGGTATCTTTAGGCTTTCATTATTAACCCATCTGTGGCACCCATTCAGTTCCAGTGAATGAAGACAGTAGGGCTCTATATACTTTGAGCCCTTCATTAAACTATTGATCCCCTCAGCGTTATCCATAATGTTCCAGCAGCTCAGCATGTCAACTGATGCAGAGCTCGCTGCTCTTTCCTTTCAATAACTTCCACACTTTATGGGGAGGAAGTCACAATGATTTATTTACCTGACATTTCCCAGTCCGGATGTCGTAGAGGGCCACTGAACCATGGCGAGCTCCCACTGCTATTCTGTGACTCCGCTCGTAATAGCTGACCATGTAGAACCTGAATTGAACATTATAACAAGTAACAGGTGAGATATGAGCTGCTTGCATGATGTTCAAATTAATTTGCAATGCCACTGGGTAATTAACATCAGCGCTAGAACAGAGATTTGATCTAAAAATCCATCAGCTGCCAGGTTTCACAGTTGGCATTCAGCAAACAGAGCACACCGATGCTCGATAGGTTACTGCAGAATCAGAGCAGATTTATTTATTTCTGTTACACGGTGTCCAGCACTTCCACCAAGTTTGGGGATAGCCTGTGTGACACTGCCTGTCCGCGTGCGTGCCGTGCTCACAGCCGAACACCGCCACAACGCTGGGTGTCGAGGGGTTAAACAAGACAATCCCAACACCCCGAATGCTTCAAGAGCACTTCTCCTTGGGAATCGAATCGGGAAGAACGAGGGAGAGCACAGGGAACAATATGCAGACTCACAAACTGTCGTTTGGCATTAGGGGAAAAAAAAAAGAGGCAACTTTCTCAAACACTCGCCAGTCTAACAGCATCCTCAGGTGAAGGGGAACCGAGACGCACGCAACAGTCCTTAACGTTCAGGCATCAGTCTCAACCCAAACAACTGCAAAATTCAAGGAATTTCTACACCTTGAAACACAAGAGAATTAAAATCCTTGTATCAAATTCAAATATTTGGGAATACCATCGTGCCTTTCTTCTAAAAGGGGGAGCAGACCTGTGACGCTGCCAACTGCATTTCCAATTACATTTTAATTTTGCTGTCACGTCTGCCAGAGATTTCTAGAATCCCTCTATAAAAACATCTTGCTGACCATATTCCTGGCTTCAAACAACACATCTTACAATGATCTCTCTCCTTGTTCTTCAGCGTTCCCAGAGTGCCATAGCAACCGCTCTCACACAGGTATGATACACTTGTTTCTACAGCGCGGGATGGCAGTCACGAAGAAAAACAGCAAGAAACACGGTGTCACAGGAAAAAGGAAGAAAATCACTAGCTGTTCTGCAGCAGCAAGGGCGAGACTAAGCAGCTGGGATGCGCTTTCGCACCCCCGAGGCCGCCTGCCGTGCCCATCATCCCCCCGGCTTGCCGCTTCCAGCGTCGCTCTCGGGGCACCGTCCACGAAATATTTTCCCTCGCCCTTTGGCACGGTCCCCTGCCCTCTCCCAACAGCCCCAGGTGTGCCCGCTGTGAAAGACCTGGCAGCTCAGGTTGAGCCTTCCCAAAGCACACCAGTAGGGCGACGGGCAGCTTTTTAACACCCCCTTTTTTTGGGAGAGGGAAATATTTCCAGCCACGTACCGCCTCTGTTACTTTCTTTCGCTGCCAGCGTCTGCCTCGTCCATCTGCTTTTCACATTCCTGGTCAGTGGCGGCCATACAACTTATTTATTATTGAATAATTATAATAATAATAATAGTTTCTCATTTATTGTTAAGAAGACAAAAAGGAGCGCTCAGGAACCAACCCAGAAGCGGCTGGGAAATAGGGAGCAGGAGAGGCAGGAGCCGGTCACCAGCAAAAAGCAAAGAGCTAAGGGTGGGGGCAGGCGGGGGCCCGCAGGGTCTGACGCCCACCATGCCCGCTGCAGGGGGCACGGGCCCCAAGAGGACAGCGGGCCCATTTCTCAGCATTTCGTGCCAAACTGCCATCACCCGCACAGTTAAAGTGGTGCCTCAGGTGAACAGGGAGGGGGTTATTTTTAAGGCTATTTTCTATAACCAGCAAACTCAGGTTTTATATACAAACTAGTAAAAAACCGCAGGCTGCTTGATCATCACGGCTAGAATGGACTACAAGAACAGAAAGTTTCTATAAAAAATGTTTTATATGCCCATCAATTCTATCACAGTACTGAACGGGCACAGTCCACTTGTCTCCTCCAACAGATCTAGAAAGAGAACACCACACACTACTATATGTAAGCAAACAGCATTTCCCTCCTTACTGCATTTAAATGCCCATTTAGACAGAGTGCCGAGTCAGTGTTTTTCTTTGAAAAGAAGAATCCATCAGACTACATAACAACAGAGGGTCTGGGGGAAAAAGGCTTCAAGGAAACTGCAGCTTTTGAGTTTAATTTTCTAAAAAACATTACTCCTTAAGCAGACCTTCAGTCGTCAGCTCTCTAGCCTCATTCTTTACCTTTCAGTTAGCTTAGCACTGTTACAACCACACACAGATTTGAATGTTTTAATTCTTTGCATCCCTTTCTAAATCTCTATACCGCCAAGTCCAACAGAGAATGCTACGCCAGCACATATTCATATATATAAGGCTGTGCTGCCATTCAGCATGACCTGGATAGGCTGGAGAGCTGGGCAGAGAGGAACCTGATGAGGTTCAACAAAGGCAAATGCAGGGTCCTGCACCTGGGGAGGAACAACCCCAAGCACCAGTACAGGCTTGGGGTGGACCTGCTGGAGAGCACCTCTGCGGAGAGGGACCTGGGTGTGCTGGGGGACGACAGGGTGACCGCGAGCCAGCAGTGTGCCCTGGCTGCCAAGAAGACCAATGGCATCCTGGGGTGCATCAAGAAGAGTGTGGCCAGCAGGACGAGGGAGGTTCTTCTTCCCCTCTACACTGCCCTGGTGAGGCCTCATCTGGAGTACTGTGTCCAGTTCTGGGCTCCCCACTTCAAGAAAGATGAAGAGCTACTGGAGAGAGTCCAGCGGAGGGCTACGAGGATGGTGAGGGGACTGGAGCATCTCCCCTACGAGGAGAGGCTGAGGGAGCTGGGCTTGTTCAGCCTGAAGAAGAGAAGGCTGCCAGGAGACCTAATAAATGCTTATAAATATCTGCAGGGTGGGTGTCAGGAGGATGAGGCCAAGCTCTTTTCAGTGGTGCCCAGTGACAGGACAAGGGGCAATGGGCACAAACTGAGGCACAGGAAGTTCCGTCTGAACATGAGGAAGAACTTCTTCCCTCTGAGGGTGACGGAGCACTGGAACAGGCTGCCCAGGGAGGCTGTGGAGTCTGCTTCTCTGGAGACCCATCTGGACAAGGTCCTGTGCAGCCTGCTCTGGGTGACCCTGCTTCAGCAGGAGGGTTGGACTAGATGACCCACAGAGGTCCCTTTCAACCCCTACTATTCTGTGATTCTGTGATTCAGACTACCATACCAACGCATTTTTGCAAGCCCAGCTGGGGTGTCTGTATCCATCCTCAGTACCTTCATGCAGACCCTGCTCCGGGTGCCGCCCCGTTACCGCTCTGCGGAGAGACGTCTGTCGGCCAGCAGACTTCTTCCAGCTCTCGGAGGAACTCCGCTGGGACCAGCAGGATTGTGCTGCTGTTGCTGGTACCAGCTAACCCTCCCCACGAAAGGATGACCCTGCCCTCCTACCTTCTCCAAATGACAACTGGGTACCAAGCAAGAAGGATGGCCGGGCCTCCCGCTGTGACCACCCTCACCAGCCTCTCCCACACGTGCCTTCAGGCCCTCGGCAAGACCAACACTGTGGTTCAGTGAAGGCCCACCAACAGTTTTAAAGCCTGAATACAGCCATATAAACCACTTGTTATTCTGAATTTAACCTAGCTTCCCGTGCGAGACTGCACCGTTACACAGACTGCTCTGACTCCGTGGCCTGTACCAAGCACATGACCCGATCAGGCAGAGCCCACCAGGGACCCTTCACCTGTAACGCACCAGCGGCATCTGGGAAATGCTCAAGCCAAACAGAATTCTGCAGCCCTCAATATTATCCTTCACAACGTTAAAGAAATTCGGAAATATTTCATATTTGTTGCATTGTACTTCAATACTTGTTTTATTTTGATAAGAAACGGGTTTGCGCAGAGCACACCACAAGGTATTACGACCCTCTATAAAGAAGAACACTTCTGGGAAAAACAAATAGACACCATAATTGTATGCTGTAAGAACACGCTATCCAAACCCACCCACAGCGATGGAGTTACCCGAGAGGAATGATCACCAGGTACTTCAGCCCAGCGCCCCGCTCCTCCCAGCCCCGCGTCGAACGTTCTGCTGAAGGAGGAACGTCGCTTCCAAGAGACAGCAGAGGCACCAGCAAACATTTGCCGTTAAAGCCCCGAGTGGGTTCCTCCGTAACGCCCTCCGAGGAAGCAGGGCTTGCAGACCAAGCCCCGAGACACCCGAAGGATTCTGCCCCAACCGGGGCGCGCAGAAGGCAGCACAGCAGCGAGAGCGCTGCGATATTAAAAGAATTAACAGGACTCTGTCAAAGTGCTTCCACTTGGAAGCTCTCCAGAGATTCAACCATTTGCTAAAATCTCGTGAAAATTGCCACTGAGCTGAATGATCGCATCGGAGGGGTGCTGTATCATTTTTACAATGGCTATAACTATGTAGAATAGGAAATATTACTAGTAATTTAACAACATTTTAAGATAACGTATCACTATAAAAATACAGCAGGAATAGGGAGCTTTTTGCACTAATTCCCACTTACCCTTGCATTTACGTTTTAAGGTAAGCCTTTTAAAGCATCAGGAAGAAGGCAGGTTACCTCTGCCAGTATGCTACCTGTCAACAGGATAATCGGTCTCGTCTTGAAACTATTCAATATTTTAATAGCTTCTTAAATTAAAATTTAATAGTCCACAGATGATTATTATAACTTATTGACCAGTTTAATGGTATACCTGGGATACTTATCTTAGTCTAAAGATGCTGTAAATGTTCCCATTTTATAAATCAGATCTCACTGTGTCAAAGCTCCACCTCACCGGTGCAGCAGAACTGGCCCAAGACAAAGGCAGCTGATGCTGCTGAGCTCCCGCCGAGGGGCAGCGGGAGCCGGCGGCTGAACCGCCTCTCGTGCCTCTCGGCGTGCTCCCAGCTGCCAAGCCACCGACCACGCCAGCACCAGACAGCCACCACGCTTGTGTCTCCCTGTGGTTTTGTGCAAATCCACACTTGTTATCTCACCAAGCTGCCTGTTGCCACAGACGGAGAGCTTTAAACGCTGCCTACGACGTTTCCACGCGCTGCAGAGCGTGGGGCAGCTCTAAGCTAGCAGCAGGGCTCCCTACACTTGGTGAGGTTTAATTGCTGTGGCATCTCCTGCGCCCAGTGTAAGCACCCCAAAACAGTTTCTCAAACCACTGGGAGGACAGCCTCCTACCACGAGGCAGAGGGTGACGTTTGCTGCCTGTGACGACAATTCTGGAGCGCACCCTGCTCCCGTGGTGCCAGCCATGGAGCCAGTCACGGGGCAGAGAAAGCACGGCTCTACTCCAGGAAGGCACCTACTCCAGGAAGGTACTTTCTCTTGCTTATCATCTGCGTTTCTCCGACCCTTCCCGGGGGATGCACTGCTCCGCACCTCTGTGAAAGCTCAGAAGGACTTGGAAGTGCCTGCTCAGGAGACAATCTCCAATAACTACGCTCTACTGCCAGCTACTAGGTGGATTATAGCACTCAGCTATTACCATAAAGGAAGTAATATTTCTTCTCAAAATTCTCCAGTAGTAGAGGATGTTTTGGAGAACAAAACGAAGCCAGGCTTAGGCTTCCTGAGAATGAAAAGTTTACGTGCTCTTTGGCTGAACTGCTGGTGTGAGAGCATGCTTTGCTGAAGGACCACGCTGCTGACAACAGATCACGAAACGCAAGTAAAGAGCTCCTGCTTTGACAAGCCCTGGGTCCTCAGCACCCTGGGTCCACGAGATTACACAACATCTTCCTCTTTCTGGACTTTGAAAATATCCAGACTTAAAGGAGTTGTTCACGCTTTTCTTTGCTGATCCACATCTCTGTTGGATGCCCAGAGAACTAAGAGCCTAGGAGGGCTTGCAGGTGAGCTAAACACACTCTTCACATCTGTTGTTTTAAGGGGCGAGCATCGGGTAAAAGACTGTTCCACTGTTAAGTACGAAATATACCCTGCTGGTGACCTTACAATTCACTTCACAGTATTGCTGGAGGAAGAGCTCACCTGCAGATGGCTGGAAAGCATTCCTGAAGACCCTTTTTCTTAACTAAAGATCCTTCAAGGCAGTACATGATGATGTCCATCACCTGCGAAACAAAAGTTAGAATCATTTGATGCACCATATTTCATGTTTTGTAATAAAAGCTCTAACAGGCAAAACTAGAGAATTTCTGTGCTGACCGTATCTTTGACATCTAACTTTGAAATTAAAAACAAAGAAAAACTGTCTAGCACATGACAGAGTTTAAAACAGCAATGGTACTGGCAACTGGAACCATTCAGAGTACCCAAAAACTGCTATAAACCAACAAACTACTGGTAAACATAAGCTGGTGGAGCTCTGCAAGTAGTTCAGGTGTGAAAAAGGCCTCCGGGCATCAGTATCCAAGTTACAACTCTGTTACATCATCTGTACCATTCTTCAGCAATATTCCTCAGCACCAACAGACACAAGAGATGAAGCCATCGATGCGACCCCCCAGTGCATCCAAGCACCAGCGTGATGAGCACACCGTACTTCAGCAATTCCTCTGGCTTGGGGTTTTTTCCCCACCAATGCAATTGAAGGCAATTTAAGCTTTTAAAGTTCCAAAAACGAGCTAGGTGGTGTAAGGCAAACCCTCTTCGCAGACAAAAAGGTTTCTGATCCACGCAGAAAGAACTTCTACAGTTTGACTCCAGGCCAACACGCTATTCACTGCTGCATCAAACCCAAAGCAGACAGGGCAGCAGCGCCTTACCTCCACAAGCAGGTCCACGACGTCGGTAGGCATCTTCTCGATAAGTATCTCAATGACTCTCAAGATCTCTCCTTTAGCCCGGGCAAGAGTGGTGGTGTGAATGTTCTGCTGAGACTGCGTGTTCGCCGCGAGGGCAGTGTGCCTGTGCACCTACCAACGAGCAGGGTTACACACGGGGACGCAGACTCTCCAAACACCCTCCGTCTGCGCTTAGTCATACGCATACGTTACGTTAAGAGAGTCTGTACTGTGCAGAAGGCTTGGCTTCACTGTCAGACCTAGGGATTACTTCTCCCTCCCCCACTACTCAGCATCAGCAGAGCCAGTAACAGTTATCTGTGATTTACTTTTTGAACAAGGGCTTGCCTGCTTTAAGTAATTTCTAATCTCATAAAACTAAAGGTCGAGATAAGCAAATGCCTGGGTTTGATTACATAATTTCCAGGTACTCGTGTATCTTTAGGCATTAGATGGCTCCTTTCTAACGGGCTTTTCTTGGCCAGCCACTGAACGTGGCCCGTCCTATTGCGTTAGCTCAGCCGAAGCTCCAGGCTGTACCCGGGGTCGCTGAGACCGACCGTGCCCGGCTCACCCCACCCTCACCGCAGCGTCCCTTCCTCCTCCCCCTCCCAGCCGCCAGCCTACGTCTCCACTCCGCTTTAATTCGTACTTCATGGGGTCATGTCTGCCTGGCATAGAGAAGGCAGGATTTTACACGCTGCTGCTGGAAGCGTACACAGCCAGGACACACCACATTCAGACAGACCGACCTCATCAGACTCGGCTAAATATCGCTCCTGCCACTAACGAGGGGTGATCTGGATACCCGCAGGCATCTGGCTATCGCACTTGCTGGCTCCCGTTTTGGGGAGGAAGGGAGGGCCGCCTGATCCTCTCTGTCTGTCCGCAAGCGCCCGCGCTCCGGGCCGCCCGGCCCGCTCACCTCCTTGGCGATGGTGGTGATGAAGGCGGGTGGTCTGGCGGTGGCGATGAGGGAGAGCGCGTGCCGCGCCGAGCGGGCCGAGTCGGCGGCTGGGCTCAGGGGCAGCCCCATTGTGATGCTAAACGGGCACCAGACAAAGAGGGGAGAAAGAAAAGGAGCATTAGAAATATAGAGTGAAAAGATTAGAAACAGCTTATAATGTCAGTTCAAGGTCAACGGGAGCACTCCGACAGTTAGAATATAATGGACTCCCAACAATGAGCAGTGATTAGGAGTCAGGGTGTTCTGTCATCAAATACAAAATCGAATAATTAACCATGAAGATTGGAAACAGTATGTGCATCTGTCCAAAGTGTTAAAGAGGCCTTGTTAACAAATTATCTGTATGTGCTGAATACATATCACCCAACGGAGGACAAGGCAAACACAGAATGTCTTCCTACGAATTTATGGTTTATTCGTTTACAACATTTCAAAAGCAGGCTGAAAAATACCCTGTTCATGGTAATTCTCCTTAATTTGGCTAAGCTCTGGTTATAGGAGAGAAAAGCAAGAAGCTTCTTGAAGAACTAAACCCACCAAATCTATTCAGTTTGATTTTCTTTGCTGCGTGACTCAGTTGCAGCAGCATGACGAGATGACAGGCAGCCCCACACCTTCTGCTTTCTAATTACTGAAATTCTTTAAAAGCTCTTTAGAATTTCTAACACTGAGGTTCTAACTACAATTCTCTGAATAACAGTAAAGGATTAACCAGCATCTCAATTTTCCATACACAATTCTTATTTGCTATGACAAGATAAAAGCAAGAAACAATATGGTAGTCAGTACCCAATAACTACATTAAGCAAAAATAAAATCTAGTATTTAGTAATCAAGGGCATATGTACTTGATAAAGACGATGCACAGGCTAACTTCTATCTGAAAACTTCCTTTCTTAAAAGTGTACTATTTGAATGACCACTGCTGTGCACATCACAGCAGAGCCCAGCTTTGTTGGGCTGGTTGTCCATTCTCCAGCAACTCCAAAACCCTTCCTGTGCTCCCACCCACGGGCCCAGAGCCACAGGCCCCTCTCCGGGCTGACAGCTTCGTGCCTTCGGTCAGCCACCCAGCACACGCACAGATACCCGATCCGTGCCGGAACACCAGTGTGCAGAAGGCACCGGGACCACGAGGCTCACGGCCGAGGGAAGAGCAGCGCTGGGGCCAGGCAGCGTGGCAGCGCTGGCTCCGACACGCACGCAGCACGGCCGGCACGCAGGGCTCCCCGGGCCAGGACGCTTCGCCAAGGGGAAGTGGCAGCAGTACAGCGGGAAGAAACGGTGGGGAAAGCCCCAAACCAGCTCGAAAACATTTGAAACTTTTCCTGTGAACCTGTCACAGTGAACAGTCTGAGCAACCCTGCTGCTGTGACCACCCCTCCACCACGCAGCAGCACTTCAAGCCTTTTTAAATAAGAAAAAGACAAAACCAAAGAAAGATTGGTTCTTTTGGTCATTCCTGGTATTGGTCCACTGGTTGAGTACGCCGCAATTCCCCACGGATTTTGCCAAGTCATGAAAAATCATGTTTGGGAAGGCACTGAAACCCCCCCTCGGCTACCCCTTCTCTTGGCCACTTCAGAGCTCAGGTAACAGGTATCAGCCTGTAAACAACACCTACACGTTTATTTTCTTTCTGCAGAGGTGCAGCACTTTTCTGCACACGACGACGCGCAGCAATCGCTGTTCCCGAGGCTCGGAGAGGGAGCGGAGCCTCCCACGCCGCACAGGAGGATTGCTGCTCCCCAACACGTCGAAGGGAGCAGCACCAGCCGGCTGGCACGGAGGCATCGAGTTCTACAGCCAGTTCTGATTCTTAAAACAAGTGGAGGAGAACAAGCTACCAGGGCAGAGCTGTAGGTCACACCTAGGATTCTCAAAAGAAGTGGAAAAACACAAGCTACCAGGGCAGAGCTATAGGTCACACCTAGGATTCTTAAAACAAGTGGAAAGGAACAAGCTACCAGGGCAGAGCTGTAGGTCACACCTAGGAAAAAGGCAGATGGAAAAGGTTTTGATGGCGATGAAGGGAAAATGTAGCACCTGGATCTCTACGTTTCTTGACTTCCATAAAGCAATGCCAGATGAAAACTTCACGGGACCAAGAATGGGAATTCTCTGCATAAAAGGTAACGATCCTGACCGGTATCTCTCCACTAACTGGACTGTGAGCAGGCAGCTGAGCGCTGACGCAGCGGTCGCGCGGAGATCCAAGAGAGCCCTCACACATACCCCAGGGATCTGCTGAAGGGCGCAGAGCTGGGGCCATCTCGCCTTCCGGGGAAAGCCGCTGCTCTCCCAATGGACCTTCAGCCGCCCTTCCCTCCTCTGCTGGGAGACTGCGCTTTCATGCTCTGAGTTCAGAGGGAGGGGGAAAAAGGGAAGCTGGGTACATCCCATCTTACTTAACAGAACCCTTTGCATCAGTACAGCTCAGCAACGCTCCTGTTGGTACAGGCAGCCTTGGAGCGATGGCTGCATGAACGGGAGGAACCAAACTGCCCCTGCAGCACAAAGCCGGCGAGCGCGGTGCTGCTCCTCCTCCTCCTCGGGCTCGGCGAGAGGCCGCAGGTGCCGCCGGCCCACTGCCCTTGCTGGGACACAGCTGCCACGCATCCAGCCTGGGCTCCAGCCGCCCGGCACCAGAGCTCTCACCCAGAACTGACACAAACCCCGCTGTTTCCAGGGTTGCACCGTTTCTGTGCGCTAACTTGCCACGTCAGCTCTAGGACCGAGCACCCAGCTCACGTTTCTCCTTTCAAACCCTCACTTGCAGCAACTGCTCAGGCAATCTTCGAAAAATGTTGCACCGTACTTGGAAACTAGGGATGCCCCTACTATATATCCCACAGCCCCACAGAAGCCATAAGAATATAAAAGTATAGTACAGTTTTCCACTAAACACAACCCAAACTGAAGAGATTTAGCCCAATTATTTTAGTACCTACACACATACATAAAAACACATGGATTGATTAGATCGAAATTTGCTAATTCTGGTATATTGTATCTTCATCTATATCAAACTGTAACTTGTAACGCAAAGAGCAAAGATAACGGCCAGCACTGATCCCTATCGTCATCCACGCCAAGAAATCAAAGCCTAATAAATGCTAGAGAAATACTCTTAATCTTCACCACTGAGCAGTTTCATTCTGCATGGCAGGCTAGCGCAGGATAATCTTCGGGGACCAGGATGAACTGGGAGAGCGGAGGAGTTATAAATACCAGAGTTTTGGATAACAGCTCAGATATTCATTCAATTCAGAAGGGAAAAAAGAAAAACAGAGCTATTATTTTTTTTTGGTCAATAAATGTAAAGCGATTTTTTTTTCTTTTAAAGCAGAAGCCTGACATAAAAGCTCTTTCATACAACGTTCTTAACATCAGGGAGAGAAGCCAGGCAGCTGTGCGCTGTTATTGTGTACACGGTAAATCAGGCACAAAAAGGGGCAGCTCAGCAGGGCACCGGGAGGGTAAGATGCACACTTAACCCCCTGCACACGTTGCTGCTCTGTTTCTTTCCATCTTCGGCTGTCTGCAGTCGGTACTGTATCTGTCACGAAGGTAACAGGCCATTTTCAATCTAAATCTTGTTATGGATTAATAAGCAAACACTTTCTCGCTTATTATACAATTTATCATGATGAAAATTGCATTGGGCTCCTCAAGGCTACATGCTGATACATTCATTTATTCAGTGCTCTGTGGAGAGAGAGCCATACTAATCTTTATGACAGCTAAGGATGTAATGGCAAGATGAAAATGACTTTCTGAAGAACGGCGGTCGCTCGGCTTCTGTAAGTCTGCATTTACATACAGTGGGGCTCCGGAGAGCCTCTGCGCAGGCACGACATCCTGGCTTCTTTTGTCACACTACAAGAAATAACTGAAGTCCAGACAAATAACAATATTCATCCAGTGTGGACACATTTCTCCATTAACACCGCCCCAACACACGGCGGTCATTCACTCATTCTTTAAATCTTGAGGGAATTAAAACTGTTCTATAAAATGGGCAACATCTGCCGCAGTATGATGCGAAAGAAAGCCCGAAGCCTTAACACCTCCACAGATGGCACGAAGACAGCCCCGGTCAGTTCCTTATTGCTTCTGGCCTTTCAAGTGGGTGTGTTTATAAACAAACATTTGTAGATACATTTGTAAAGCGTGATTCATTCATAACAGACCAGTTTTCAGAAGTGTAAGATTTGAAACTGAATTCTAAGCTCAAATGCTACGGGCGTGTAAAAGTGCTCATGGCTTTAAATGTTATTGCTACAAGCAAAAGAAATTGATTAAAATAGCAAAGTAACTAAAAATATATTTAGGTATATAACTACATAGTTCAAACACCTGACTAATTCTAATTTTAAGGGTATTCTACAGTTTTGTATAGTGAGACAGAAAAGACCAGTGTTCACTACAATTTAGCAAACAATAGCCTCAGACCAAACCAGAAAACCCGTTAATTGCTTAAGGACTGGTTTTTAATACCTAAAATAATATTCTTACTGCAAGGCTGTTAACAAGCTGTGGGCTGAGCCAAGCCCCTGGCCCGCTGAGCAGCGTGCGTTAGGGGCAGACGAGCAGCCGCCTGGCCACCGCCGCTCTGCAGCCGTTCTCCAGCCCTGCAGACGCTGCCGCCTCCTCGCCCGCCCGCGTCGGGACCGAGCCAGACCGCTCGATGGACATCATCTTTGAGAGGTCCTGGAGGACAGGAGAGGTGCCCGAGGACTGGAGAAAGGCCAATGTCACTCCAGTCTTCAAAAAGGGCAAGAAGGAGGAAGAAGAGAAGGTTGCGAGGGGACCTAATAAATGCTTATAAATATCTGCAGGGTGGGTGTCAGGAGGATGGGGCCAAGCTCTTTTCAGTGGTGCCCAGCGACAGGACAAGGGGCAATGGGCACAAACTGAGGCACAGGAAGTTCCGTCTGAACCCGAGGAAGAACTTCTTCCCTCTGAGGGTGACGGAGCCCTGGCCCAGGCTGCCCAGGGAGGCTGTGGAGTCTCCTTCTCTGGAGATATTCCAGACCTGCCTGGACAAGGTCCTCTACAGCCTGCTCTGGGTGACCCTGCTTGGGCAGGGGGTTGGGCTGGGTGACCCACAGAGGTCCCTTCCAACCCCTACTATTCTGTGATTCTGTGATCAGCAACACCATCATGCAAAATGCCACCTGCTGAAAAACGAACCCCTGCGCTTTGGGCAAAGAAATGCAGGAAAATTAACACCTAAATAATCAATTCTGATGACCTCGGCGACTCCAGACGCTGCGGTGCGCACGGGCTGACCGTTCCGTTTCTGTTCTGCGCCGAAGCTGAGCCCGCCAGGACAGAGCCAAACCGCAGAACGGCGAACGCGCCAACAGCCGATGCGTTCAGGAACACAGAGTCGCTTAACAACAGCCACCATCGACGATTTCTATATTTCATGTGATGAAAATTATTATGGAATTTAAATATTTTTAGTAAGTCATTTTCCAAACGGATGCCTGCAGAACCTTAGTAGTACAGTCCTAATTGATACTGACAGCCAAATAAATAGGAAATCTCTACTTGCTGAGGGCAATCCTCCACCTGGAGCAGGAGCAACACGTTTCCTGTGTCCTAACCGGGGACTAATTCGTTCCTATAAAAGAGCACTGCACCTACACATGAAAATCTTGTCTCCGTGGCACCAATGTCTGCCCCTTTATATTATTCAATGTTTGCCATTAAAAGCAGGAAGCTTGAAATAGCCTTCAAAGCCAATTACAAAAAGAATAGCATCATTGTTTTATTTCATATAAACAGCCTACTGTGGTTGCTTTTTACAGTGACTTTTTTTTTTTCTTTAATAATACATAGAAATCAGAGCCTCTCCTTCTGCAAGTTCAACTGGTTTGCTTTTTTTAATAAAAACTACATAGCGAAAAAATTGTTCAGAGAGATTTAGAATAAGTTTCAGACGAGATGATCAATTTTACAACGAACAACAATAAAACCAAGCACTACACTGCAAAGGCTTTTCCTGTGCCAACAGCCCTGCTCTCATTAATCAGACGAACGGTGTGAGTACAGACTGTTCGCCTGAGAGTCGGGGCCCCGCCTGAGATCTGCTGCATTGAGGCCTCAGATCACAAAATCTGTGGCTACTCAACAAAAACGCTGCTCATGCCCTGCAAAGTTACACACATTGAATAACTCCCAAACGCTAATATCCAAGAATCCCATTATCTGCACACAAAATGCATTAAAAATCCGGCCAGACGCTACCTTTATTACACATGTCTTAATGACTTCATGCATTTAGCTGTAATTATTTGATGTGGCCATAATTATTTGATGACGTGATTGATAATACCTGGCACTATCAGGTGTAACAACTGCATGCATACTTGTGTATATATAACTGGGAGTCATACAGTTGTAGTAATTTTTCAGAAATGGAACCAATATGCACGTGGAGTTCCACGCACCAAAAAAACCCCCACAAAACCCCCCAAATTACATTTTTTCCGTGCATTTTGCGTCAAAGCGTCAGCCATCCTGCCTCCCCCAACCTCAATTACAAATACCTAATTGAAAGAAGATTTTCTTTCAAAGAGGTTAGAACAGAGGTACAAGACAGCATAGCATATAAATCGTGATTCAGGACACTTTAATAAGTTGTTCTCTGACCCTGGAGACAGGCTGTGGTCTATTGAGTTTATGATTTCTTCGCAGCCCTTAAACCTACAAGTTACCTTGCCGCTACGAATAGCGATGCTGTTGCTAAAATAACCGCCTCTGCGAAACAGCTCACACCCTGACGGGACGGCTTGTGAAACCATGGAACAAAAATCCACGTGTTCAGACACGCAGGTGGAAAATACCTTCTGAGAATACTATTTTCACAGTTAAGAAAGGGTAAAAAAATAGCGTGTTAAAGATGAGACAGACGTATTTTAGATATAAAAATGTTTGACTAGCTTCTGCTGTCAAAATCACAAGCAACGTGACCAGATCAACGCCGCATGGTCCCAGGCAATGCCCACCGAGCGCTCGGCGTCTCCCAGTGTTAGAGGGGGTGACTCCCTGTTCCAGGAGAAGCCGGCTCGGCAGTGCCACAGCACACGAGGGACCACACCTCTCCCACCACAGCTGAGCTGTCTCCTTCCTGAGACCGCCCACCGGAGCCGCCCGAGACGGCGCACCGAGCCAGACCACAGCAGACCCGAAATGCGCCATTAGGTGGGACTGGTTCGAGTGCCAGACCTGAAGCAGGGAGTTATCCCTTGTCCCACCTTCTCGCCAAGTACCACGGCCGTCAGGATTTGAAGGAGCTGCTGCAAAACCTAGAGCCACGGGTCGGAAACGACGCAAGGAAGCATTTGCCAGTGATTAAACGAGGCACCTACTTTGCAAGCTGTTTCTCGGCGTCCGCGCAGAGCTCCAGCAGGCCCATCAGCACGGCGGAGACGTCCATGTAGGGCTCCCAGACGGTGAAGCCGCGGCCGATGAGGTCGATGGCGGTTCGGCGGATGGTGCTGTGCGCGGGCAGCTTGGGGCTGGGCGGCTGCAGCAGCAGGAACGTCAGCGCCTTGCCTGCCGGGCAGAGCGGGAGAGAGCGCGACAGTGAGCAGGGAGCGGCAGAACCGGGTTTGCCTTGCTGTTTCCGGACGCTTGCTGCTGAGGAATGCACAGTATGGAAACCTGGGCCGAAGTCACCATACTCAGGCTCTATCTCACCCAGACAGAGCAGAAGCTTGCAACTGCAGGGCCTCTCCAAAGCCAGTGAGCACAGCAAGGCGTGGTTCTGCGGGTATCACAGAATCACAGAATGGTCGGGGTTGGAAGGGACCTCTGTGGGTCACCCAGCCCAACCCCCTGCCCAAGCAGGGTCACCCACAGCAGGCTGCACAGCACCGCGGCCAGGCGGGGCTGGAATATCTCCAGAGAAGGAGACTCCACAGCCTCCCTGGGCAGCCTGGGCCAGGGCTCCGTCACCCTCAGAAGGAAGAAATTCAGGTGATGCCCAGAGACTCCCTGGGCCATAGGTTTCTTACAGAACCCAGGACGGCGGCCCACAGCAGTCCTCCGACACGGACACCAACGCCACTTGGACAGGCAGGGGATGCCATGAGCTGTCTCGGACCAACGGTATCCACGCTCCCCGTCACCACGCACAGCTCCACAAGCAGCAGAACGCAGGGGGGCCGTTCTGCATGGGAAGCGTGCACCCCGTTAGCGACGCTGCAACCCTGCCGGTCGCTGCCTGGGAGAATTTCACGGCGTTCTCAGCAGCAGCGAGGGCAGCCTGACACCGGACAACCAGGCTACACGGCACAGTGATCCGAATCGAACAGGCCCATGCCTGAACACCGTCCAAAGAAGGGAGAACAAATCAAAACGGAAAGAATGATAAAAAAATTCCCTCTTCAGTCGACGCTTTCTGAGAAAATGGTGAAAATCTGTAGTGATATTAACATAGGTAATAAAAGGTCTTCAGAAAAAAAGGTCCACAAGGTCCTGTGCAGCCTGCTCTGGGTGACCCTGCTTGGGCAGGGGGCTGGACTGGGTGACCCACAGAGGTCCCTTCCAACCCTGACCATTCTGTGATTCTGTGATTTTGAAAGGATGTCCAAGAAAAAAAACAAGCTTAAAAGATCAAACTTGGGAAAATCAGTTAAAATAAACAATGCTGAGATGACACTCTAATCAGTATCTTGGCTACAGCTCGAAGCAGCTCATGTTAGATGTGCTTAACTGAGTGAGAAACAGCAAAAATAAGTCACCAAACCAACTGCTGTCGTTCCCCAACGTGCCATGCCCCTGCATTCAAACTGGAGATGCACTTAGCCCATTTTTTACAGGCCCACTGCCAGTCTGGTCTCACACACATCTTACACGAAGCACGTCCTAAACAGTTTTTAAAGTTGTCATTAGCGATGCAGTGCTCTCCGGTTTCTGGGCAGGGCAGCTGCAGCGCTGTGGTTTGTTTTGAGCCGTGCCATTTCCCTGTCCCAGCGATACCCAGCACTGGTGGATAAAGCAGGCAGCTCTCGGGAAAGGGCAGAGCACGCCCTGTACTGGGGGAGGCTCCAGACCTCCAGACTGAAGAGCTGCACTCTGCATTTTTAAAGAATAAGCACTGCTGGACACATCTCCACCTTTGAAGGACTCAGTATGTCAGTTAGAGGTGTAAGCGCAAACACTTATCTCCTGCAGGTGAAGGAACTGAATTTTGGGTCATTTCTGTCACATCTGAGTCCTGCCCATTCAGACATTTCTGGAGAAGAGAGCCTCTGCCATCAGCACTGTCCCCTCACGTCACCTCCTGCAAGCAAACAGAAGCTGGCAATGATCCCCCTCCCTGCTGAAAGCGTACGGGGGGTGGGAGAGCGAGAGAAACGATGTCTCGGACAACTCCAGCATACTGAATTCTGACCCAGGTGCTGCGCATTGAGGAAATGCGATTAATCATTTCATTTAATAGACTAGTTTTTCAATAATTAGATACACAAAAATGCAAAGGACGGCTACAACAAGCAATGCTCCCAGATAAAGATAATTCATCATTACCTCTACATAATTCTTTTTTACCTCTTAATAATGTTCATGTAGCTTGCTATTGTGATAAAGATAACCTATTGATTTCAACATGTTTTCATAGAATCATAGAAAGTTTTGGGTCAGAAGGGACCCCTAGAGCTCATCTAGTCCAACCCCCCCGCAGCGAGCAGGGACACCGCTAACGAGATCAGGTTGCTCAGAGCCCTGTCCAACCTGGTCTGGAATGTTTCCAGGGCTGGGGCCTCCACTACCTCTCTGGGCAACCTGTTCCAGTGTTTCACCACCCTCATTGTAAAGAATTTCTTCCTTCTATCCAGCCTAAACCTACCCTGTTTTAGTTAAAACCATTACCCCTCGTCCTGTCACTGCTGTCTCTACTAAAAAGATTGTCCCCATCTTTCCTGTCGGCTCCCTTTAAGCACTGAAAGGCTGCAGTCAGGTCTCCCCGCAGCCTTCTCTTCTCCAGGCTGAACAAGCCCAACTCTCTCAGCCTGTCCTCATAGGAGAGGTGCTCCAGCCCTCGGACCATTTTTGTAGCCCTCCTTTGGACCCGCTCCAACAGTTCCATGTCCTTCTTGTGCTGAGGGCTCCAGAGCTGAACGCAGGGCTCCAGGTGAGGTCTCTCTTTTTCTTCAGTTTTCGGAACTGTCCGGTATGAGTTGCTCGTTTTATTTTCTAAATAAACTGCCTGGCATTTTTAGCACTCAGAAAAGCCAATGACACACACGCTTTTCCAGTCCATTCACACTAACCCCTTACACAAGTGCAACAAAAAACCTGAAAGGTTCTTTCCAAAGTGTATAGCAAGCCACGAAGCTCTAACTTGTGTGAATTTTACATCCCAAATATAAGAACCTTCTTAAAAAGCGTGACTCCCCAGGCGTTACTAGAATGAAATACGCCTACCTTTCTCATAAGATCCTCCTAGCACTGCTCCTGCTCACACCTACCTGGTGAAAACGGAGCTAAGGCAAAAGATGAACGAAACAAAAGTCCTTCTGCTGCCCGTTTCTCAGCCCGGACATCTTTGTTTAAGCTTTGACTTGGCTTAAATGAACGAATTAATATTGACAAAAACATCAACTAAGCTAATGAGTTGTTAGTTAAGGCAATAAACACGTCACATGAGAGTCAGCGCAGTAAAGAGGTAATTAGCCCCGGAAAAGCTCTGCGGAGCGGGGCTGCCGAGAGCCTTCGCTCGTCACCTCCGAGTGGCCCAGCCGGAGCAGGACCGGGCGCAGCCGGGGCTCGCAGGCGCCCAGGGCAGGGCCCCCGCTCACGCCGGGCGCTGGCACGGCACCCTCCAGCGAACCCACCCGCCCGCGCTGCCCTCAGACCGGCAAGGGCCCCACCGCGTCGAGGGCTTTCGGCAGCAGCCCGGGCCAGCGTGGCGGTGCGACGGCAGGGACCCTGCCAACGCGGAGCCGGACTGCTCCGCCTGCCTGCGGAAGGGCTCGGCTACTCCATGCGTACCCAGACCCCTATAAGCAGGGGGGCTGTCCTTCTTGCTGGAAACCACCATCAGAGTCTTTGAAAAAAAATAATTAAAAATCTGCCCTAGCAAAGACTAAGTTTGGATGATTTACATGTACCTTCTGTTAGAAAAAGTCATTAAAAAACAAACCGAAAAAAGCTCCTTTTGTTAAAAATCAGGGTGCAACTTACCAGAAAGAACTACTTGAAGAGGCTTTGATCCTTCTGTCCTTCTCATTAATGAAAATGCGATATGAATACTAAAGCTTATCCGTTATTTTCAATGCACGTAGTCCCTTGCGTTTCCAAAAAGTCTTCCCTTGCTGAGTCTCAAGAGCTTCGACCATATTACATCAGTCAGCATCGTTATCCCCATTTTGCCGATAGATTTAAAAAAATTAAATAATTTGCTCAGGAAAATCAATAGCGCAGGCATGAACGAGACACTGATAACTCTGATTCCCACTCTTGTAATTTGCCACGAGATCAAGTTCCAACTAAATGATGGACTCCAAGAACATGATTTAACTTGCTTTGCATCTTGCTCCAATTTTATTAAAAAAAAAAGAAGAATCATAGCTCTATTTTTTTTCAGTCTGCCCTCTCTCCGTGTGTCTGTGGGCACAACATTTTTCTACAAGAAATTAAACCCAATTGTGACCCTTTCTGGAGGTTTTTTTCCTGATTTGACGTATATCTGTGTGAAATGTCCACAGAAAGACAGAAATATAAAAAATTTGGACAACTGGGTTAAAGTATCCCTGAATCCCTTCCTACTTCTAGCACAGTAAATTTTTATTATGCATCTTCTCTCATCTTTCAGACAGGTATAAAACCAGAGGATATTTTTAGGCCTAAATTAAAAATCAGCTAGTCATATTATTTGAAGAAGTTTTTCTAAAGAAGTAATGATGAAAAGATTTTTTTCTTCCCCCAATCACGATGTCAAATTTCCCAATTTTTACAGAATTCAATTTCAGCATTTTTCCTGGTCTTGAATATAATTCTGACGCTTCCATTTTTTCAGCTGAACTTGGGTTAGGAGAGGCTTCCCTTTTGCTGACGACCCCCTCCAGCCAGTTAAGCACCACTCTCACAACAGATGCAGTGCCTGCAACTTCTAAGGGCAATGCCAGGACTGCCAGGAGTCAGTAGTCAGGAGCTTCTCGGCAAAAGCAGGGTCTCACCGTACGCTCGGAAGCTGAGCAGCTACTGCAGATGACAGCAACGAGACTGCATTTTATTCAAAGTAAAAAAAAAACAATTTAGAAATGCATTTGAGTTGCTCCTGGATAAAAGGAGAAATAGAAAGAGGCTGAAAAATAATAAAAGAAATAACTGGTTGGTCCCGGCCAGCCCGAGGGACAGCGCCGAAGCCCGGCAGCGCTGCCCGGGCGGGAGCAGCAGGGACCTCGCAGCCGTTGTGTCCTGCCCAGCGGCCAGGGCAGCGGCCAGGCTTCTCCGGGCGGCTCGCTGGATCCCGGGGCCGGCCGGTCGCCCGGCGCTGCTTCACCCGCTGGGCAACGACTCGGAATTAATGCTGAATATTCCCGATGCGGTGAGGTTTCCCGGGGCGGCCGAGCACAATCGGACATTCGCCGTGCCGGCGATCGATAGCCACTGCCAAGGGAGAGACACAGCTCCCGCTCCCGGGCTCGCCGCTCCGCACGCAGCCGCCGGAGCTTCGGCTTCGCGCGGGGCCGAGGGACAGACCCTTCCATCAGGAACATGCAAGAAGTAACAGAGTTGGAAAAATAGCTAAAGGAATCCCTGCTTCTTTTGTCGGGAAACCTACGTTGTTACTTGAGGCTCTCACGAGCTGAAAAACGAGAAAAAGCTGGAATTAGCAAAAACGTACATTTAAGATGATATTTATCTCCTGCTGCAAGTCCTTTTTCTCACTTGGATCGAAAAGGTGAATGTCTGCAGAGGTACAGATGCTGGAAGACGGGTAGCTGGAGCAGAGATGATTCTGCAGCCCCTACGCCCGCGCTGCTGTCCCACCGTGCCTCCGGCTTCCTGCCCGCCCTCCGTCCCCACGAGGATGCGAAGTTTGCCCTGGAATCTATCACAACCTCGCATGGTTTTGAAAATGGTATGGATCTGCGGCAGACAGACAACTTGGTGCTTTACAGGACAGTTAAGATCTCATTTTTTAACAATATAAGAAAAAAAAAGTCATTTTCTTTGCCTCGTCTCTGATGAGAACGGAAGCGTCCGTCCACTGAGAAGACCTAAACACATCAGTAATGTTATTTAGCAGTAAGGGGAACCTTCTCTCCGCGTTAATGATCTATGTAAATTCCATAAATTTACCCAAGGTTTAACAGGTCAGAAGAACCAATCCTACACGCAGTAAATCCCCAGCATTTCTATTAAACAGCGTAATACATATTGCTTTTTGCATTAAGCGAGCAGACAGCAAAGAATATTTGTGAGTGGGGCCAAACGCTGCCCCTCTCAAAATTCTGCAAGATTTTACAGAATGCATTAGGAAGGCAGGCAGAGCAAAAAGCAGCAAGTGTTTCTAAGCGCTGGTTTCCCAGCCTTTCCAGTCTCACTCCGGCCCAGTTAAACTGGCCTAACAACGCCATTTTTCTTCCTCTCAGAATCTGCAGTGGGGGAATCAAAGGTGAAAGCAAGATCAATTCTGTTCCAAGACAGTAAATGAGTTTCAGATCAGACTTGTTTCAATTTACAGAGAAAACCCAACTACGCTGGCTCAAATGCATTCTTCCTCTAACTATGAAATTGTATTACAGTGCTATAGAAAGAGTAAACTATCGTTATTTTAATCCAAAATTTGTTTATAATCTAGCAGGAAGGAGAAAGCCAATATGACTCGGGTCATAACGGTGCATTAAACTTTGTATTTTCATTCCTGTTAATTGCGTAATTCCATTAAACCACGCTATTTATTTTAACCTAAATTACATAATGTTTTCTAAATAAAGCTATTTCCATAAAAATGACCATCATTTCATAGGAAGTAGCTGTTTTTTTCCATCACAGTGATGACCAAACTGTAGTTTAACCTCAGAAGTTTTCTCCTGTTACACACAATTGTAATGAATTTTTGTAAGCAGTCTGGACAACCTGTGACCTACGCGACAGTGGAAGATGCACAAGGACAAGAAAATCAGTCAAGTCAACGCAACAACTTGTAGGAGTCGGGGATCACAACCTAACCTTCTCCACAGCACCCGTGTCCGATACCTAAACGTACCCGTACCAACACCGATGTGTATTTTACTCTCAGCTACGGCCAAGCCACGTGAGCCCTACGTGGCAGCCCGACTGTTTTCGGCTGCTCCCTCTCCCCAGGCTCTGCCACCCCAGAGGTGCCTGTCCCCTCACTTTTGGCAGCACGCCTACAGCAGGTCCACGTTGCAGCCGATGCCATCGTCACCAGGGTCTTTACAGGGCAACTCTAATTGATGCAACCAGATTTCTTTTTGGACAAAATAAAGTCTGAGTGCCCGGGCATTCCTGGAGCAAGGGGTTACGTCTGTGTGTACCTGAGCAGTTTGGAAGCTGAAATCAAAGCTCTCCAAGGGTTCCTGGGTTTTTTTGGCTATTGTAGCACATTTTACATTACCACCTGTCCAAGCCACAGCCTGAAACAAAGATGCTGGCAATAACATCTCTTATGCTAAACCAGTAACTACAGCAACAGAAAGGTAACGGCAAACGCAGCGATCAGCTGTCCAACACACCCATCTCCCAAAGAGCTCACCGCGGTGTCACCCCGTGCTGGTGCTGGCGGATTGCTCAGTTGAAATTGTACTCCTAGACAATGAGCCATCCTCTTTACGCCGCGAGGGACACAAGGGCTAGGTGAAGGACTGGCTGAAGGAGTCGGGTCTCTTCTCCCTGGAGATGAGCAGGCTCAGGGGGACCTCATCACAACGTTCCAGTACTCAAAGGGTGGCTACAAAGAGGACAGAAGGTCTCTCTTCACAGGGAGCCACATGGAGAAGGCAAGAGGCAACAGGTACAAGTTGCACCATGAGAGGTTTTATAGTGACATAAAACAGACCTTTTTTTTTTTAAAAAAAAAAAAAATGAGAAAAATCCTTCACTGGAACAACCTCCACAGGGACACAGTGGAGTCCCCATTGCCGGAGGTTTTCAAGATACAGCTGGACAGGGTGCTAGATAGTCGCATCTAGGCTCCTTTTCCCACAAAAGGTTGGACCAGATGCTCTTCCAAGGTCCCTTCCAGTCTGGGCTGTTCTATGATTCTCTAATTTTTACTGCTGTTCTTGACAGCAATTTACTCCAAGCAGCTGTGAGCCATCACCTCGGAGATGATGCCCAACATGACACTCACGTCACACACGTTTGAGTTGACTGTGTGCTCTTAGGCTATGACATTTCACAGAGATAAATGCAAACGCTTATGAAACATAAAATTTAAGAAGTTCGAAGTGAACAAGGGATGTATACACTTAAACAAGCCCATAAGTGCTTAGTACAGCCAGCTGCACAACGATGCAACTCTGCTGCCTACCTGGGAAGAGCACATACACGATGAAAAGTTGGAAACTAACACTGATACACTACGTGTAAAATAAAACACTTCAAAATTTACAGTCACACATATGCACTCGCATACGCACAAAGACAAGACGTGCCACTTTGGATGACTGGAAAGACTGCTCATCCAGGATTATCGCCGTAAGCCACTGATATTGAAACAGGCCCTGCTGCAGACAAGCAGAGGGGGGAACTGCCCCAAACCCCTGGGCTCCCATTCCCTGCTGGTCAGCAGGCTGGACTGCATGAAGGCTTATAAGCTCCAGCATCTCCTACATCTACTGGAGTTTTCACTACTTCTTGTTAGTCCATCAATGCCCAACCCTGCTGACACCTTCTAGCAACGAGCTCCCCGGGCCAGACCCACGTGCTCGGTGCTGGAGCAGTGCAGTGACCTGGGCGAAGAGCTGGAGAAGCAAGAGGGGAGCGGCGGCAGCCCCCTGAAGTGACCGCGTCCCTAGCGCTGGCGGGGCTCTGGCAGCAGGAGCACAGCTTGGCACCAGAGCCCTCCTGCTGACACCCGGCTGGTGCCGCCCTGAGGGACAAGGGCAACAACACGACAGCTACGATACTCGCACCTTTCCTACTCAGCAAATCCCACCTTCTTCCCAATGAAAGCAAAACCTCTCAGCAAAGGCTATGTATTAAAGAAAAGGTCCAGGGAAACTCCAAAACAGTTAAGAGAAATGATTTCCAAGGTTTCTAATACTAAGCACTAACCCATCCACCCATTGTAAACCCAAATCCCTGCTGGCTGCCTCAAAAACAACAACATGCTGATTATTTTCGTACATCTTCTCCAAATTTCTCTGTCCTAAAATGAGTAAGTCTAATGTCTCACAGGTGTTTTCCTGGGTTTGAGGTTATTCTTATCACACATCTCTAAGACAGTACAACTCCGATTCCTCTCCTGTTTTTTTAAGGTAAGGATGCTTAGCTTGGCGCCTGCAACCCTAATGAGGCAGTAATGTTAATTCGTACGGTGAATTCAATCAGTTTCTCAGTTTCTCTTCATCTCGCTCATTACAAAGGCGAACACAGACTGATATATTGACTTGTCACAGCTTATGAAGCAGCAGTTCATAAAAAAGTTACTCTAAAGTGTTCTTTTGAAACATGCAGACTATTGACTGACAATGTTTGGGCACTGTTTTCTTAGATGCAGACACTGAACAGCCAAAAGCATACGTAGTTTGGTTTTCCTATTTGGCATATGAAGAAAACATATTTTCAGTTGGTAATATTGCACGTAGACGGTGTAATTGAATCTTCAAACACAGTCTTGCTTGCTGGTTGTTTAAGCCCTCTGCAACATTTAAATACAACTCACCTGCCGTGACAGACACCATCTTTAAATGTGACATTAATTTAAGAGCACGTATCAGCCACACAAAACACAGCAAAATAAACCAACGATTTTTTCAGGGAAAGAATTCTTCTTTTCCCTTTAGGACAGCTACGCCAGCTAGAACACGTGTGACCAGTATGGAACGGTAACCTAGACTCTGCACATGATCTGTCTTACTGAGGACTGTTATTGCTTGTTGTGCCATTGACAGCACTCAGTGCATTTCATCAGCCTCCCAGCCGGCTGGCTGTTTGTGCAAAATGGAAATTGTAATCAGATTCCACTAGAGAGGACCTTTCACCACCCACCTCAGGAAGGAAAGAATGAATCTCAGCTGATACACCCGATCACGGCGCTCTGCGGCCAGAAAACGTCTATTGCAATTATGAACCACGGCTGCAAAACCTAAAAACGACGAGGTCCTGTGCAGCCTGCTGTAGGTGACCCTGCTTCGGCAGGAGGGTTGGACTGGGTGACCCACAGAGGTCCCTTCCAACCCCTACTATTCTGTGATATTCTGTGACCTAGCACAGACAACAGGTAAGCACCCCTGCTTTGCTTCCCTGTGTTACCTGTCCCTGGCACTGCAGCCGTACCTTCCTCCAGCTGCGCACAGTACTGGCAGCATCAGTTCTGTTTCTTAGAGAATAAACTTCTCAACAAAAAATAAGCAAAAAAGCTGTGCAAGTAAAAAAAAAAACAAAAAAAAACCCACCACAAAAAGTATGAATTTTTCTGAATTTCCTACCTAAATGCAAAAATTGGGATCACAGAAACAGCTTTTAAATGTTCAGCTGCTCCGAGGCAAGGACTGCTGATAAAGACAGTCCCTGGGGAGACGGGGAGGAGCGGGGAGCCCCGCTGACGGGGTGGGCACCTCTGCTACTGCCTTGGGGTGGCACACAGAGCAAGCCTGGCAGGTCGGGAGAACCGCTCGCCACGGGGCTGCCATCTCCACAGAACTCCTGCTGCCAAGCAGTCCAGACACACAGACATAAAATGTGGAAATAAAAAAGCATTCCAATTACTCGTGGTGCGCCCCGCTAGCCTGATGTTATGTTTACTGGGGCAGGTACTCTCCTCTTGAACCACGGCCGCTTCCCGTACACACATGTCCCTCAGGACATGGAAACGCGTGGCTGTAAGCCTGAAGTTATAAAAGTGTAAAGCAGGAATTACACACCCCACAAAGCCGTGCGGCTTCCAGCAACGTTACGTGTCTCACTGGGCTCGAGGAAGGGCTGTGGAGAGCAGGGGGCTGGACCTGACCCCACAAGGCTGATCCCTCGGGTCCCGGTGCAGCACGAGGCACTCCAGGCACATTTCGGAGCACGGGGGGCTCAAGTCAGACACGACTGGAGCAGGGAAGGGGTTCTGGGACGTCAGCAGGGAGCTCTTGTGTCCGGACCAAAATGAGAGGATCCCACTTGAACTGTCTCTCAGCCGTCCACCACCATAAATCCACACCACCAACGCCACCACGCCTGTGCTCTCCGTACCTCTCCATCGGACATTACACAGTCCCCGCACCTGCCCGACCACCCATTTTCCCAACAACTGCAGAAAACAACCATCTCTTGACTGTGCTGGCAGCAGCAGTGTCTTCAAAGCCTGCGATGCTCTGTTATATCTTCATGATATCAAGTATCTGAGGAGTCATCCTCACATCTTTCTACAAGCAAGCCTTCTGTTCCTCATCTGTAAAATGGGAATAACATTGTCCCTTTAAGCTTAAAAAAACCGCACTCGTATCTGACATTTGTAGAGCAGATTTTTCAGGATATTTGGCACTACACCGAACCTTGCACCTTAAACAAGGTACTTGCACATTAAACAAGGCACTACACCGAACCTTGCACCTTTCAGGACAAGGGGCAGTGGGCACAAACTGAGGCACAGGAAGTTCCGTCTGAACAGGAGGAAGAACTTCTTCCCTCTGAGGGTGCCGGAGCCCTGGCCCAGGCTGCCCAGGGAGGCTGTGGAGTCTCCTTCTCTGGAGATATTCAAGACCCGCCTGGACAAGGTCCTGTGCAGCCTGCTCTGGGTGACCCTGCTTGGGCAGGGGGTTGGGCTGGGTGACCCACAGAGGTCCCTTCCAACCCCTACTATTCTGTGATTCTGTAAATCAGCTTCCCCGAAGACCTGCTGCTCCTGCAAACGCTCAGCTGCTGGCAAAGCGGACCCGAGCCTCACCAAGGAAGAGCGCGGGAGACAGGGATGGACCCGCGGTGCTCAGCGCGGGGCCCGTGGGCAGCGGGCACCAGCTCCAGGCACGGCGGGACACGCACGCGCCTGCCCACCCGGCGTAAAGCCCGCTTCGTGGCACGGCGCCGGCTCGCCCCGAGGACGGGCCCTCTCCGCTCGCTTAACGGGGTGAGCGTGGGGATCACCGTGAAACCGCAGCCTGCGACCGGTGCGACCCGCGGAGGAGCGGTGCTGAAGGCTGAGCTTGAACTGCTTGGATTTACCACCTCGGTGTGCGTCAGGCGACAAGCCTGGGCTGGTTTAGACAAAACCGCAAGTGTTCTCAGGTGGATGGGGTCTCGTTTTGCCCAGTATTTGATACGAGAGGCTGCGCTTGACCGTTTGGAAACAGAAAGCCGACAAAGGCCGATGAACACAAACGTGGTTACGGCCGGCCGTCACCAAGACCCTTCTCGGCAGGCTCATCCGAGCAGCCTGCAGCCTCTGGAAAGCTGACGGTGGAGGACAAACACAGGAACTGGAATTTTTATTACCCCAAACGGGGTATCAGTCACCAAGTCGAGCCTTCGCTTACGGAGGCGTCCAGACGGATGGGAAACATAACTGCGGGGTCTCGTCTGGTGCTGAGCCTTCCCCATAGCCCAAACCCAACAGAGAGAGGTTTCCGTTCACCGAGACCCAACCCGCTACACCAGCTGGGATGTTAAAAACACAGGAAGGAAATGTCTGAATAAAAAAATAGAATTCATGTCACTCACCTTCTGTAAGATTTGGGGAAAAAGCTGAACTTCATTTTTAAGATTTGATTTTGTTGCTGAATCCAAAAAACAGATTTAAATTCGGGCATAATATCTGCCACAAAGATTGACCGTTTTCTGCCACGCAGACTGACTATTTTTTCTAAATATAATCTCTGAGGCTAAGATATAGATTTTCATAAAGCACCATTTTTCCTTTTTTTTTTCCCCCCCTTCAGGGACAAAATTCTGCTCAAGACACTGATCTAATCACACCAACTCAGGAAATAGCACGCTTTAGACCTACGAGTACACTGAATTTCACAGCATGCTGACTGAACCGTAAGGCCCCAAATAAGGAGAATAACGCCACGAACCACAGGATCCATGCAAATCTGAGTAGCATAAAATCACAGCCGACAAAATGGCACGCAGGGTTAGCAGGCTCACTGTGAGCAATAAAATCAGTTCTTCGCTTTAATCACGCTGTTGTGGTTTTGTTTAAATTAAGTTACCGAGCCAGTGTGCCTAATGTGCTCCGAAAGGCTGCTGTTGAGGTGCTCCGCTGATTTATTGCTGCTGGACGCGGTGACGCCGCGCTCGCCCGTGCTAACCGCCGCTGCCAGCTCAGCCCGTCGGCTCCGCAGCCTGCGGGAGCCACCTCCTCCTCACAGGGCTTCTCTCCTCCTCGCCGGGAGCGGCGATTTCAATATTGTCACCATACGGAACTAATGGATCAAGAGACATCTGAAACTGTTACAGGGTAGCTGACCGAGTAAAAATATCCTATGTTCCCCAAGAGCTCCAAGTTTAGCCCGCGTTAAATTCTGTTTTCAGATTAAATACGTTTGGGACACTACACAAAAGTGGCTCTGTAACGGAAAAAGCATCCCACCACCAGGCACCCCTACACAATTATGCAGATGGGTGTATTTCTATTACAAAATTTCACTTGGTTTCCCCCTGGCCCAACAGCCAAGGCGGTCAGCTGCGTTGAATTTGAGACATTATAATTAAAAAATGAACAACGGTTCCCTGAGCCTGCGCCGGGAACCCAGCCGCTGGCGAGCTGCTTTACCCCAGCAAGCAGCAGAACCCGGGCGACTGCCGCGGGTTCCGGGACACGGAAGCCCCAGCACCGGCTCCGGATGAAGCTCGCACACACAGCCTGCAAAAGCGGTATCACTGCCGTCACGCCGGGAACGCGCTGTCGCACGTGAGACCGGCTGCGCGAAAGGGCAACACGCTTCTCATTAATAACTACACTGATGGCAGATGCTTTGAAAAATACGCCGCAGTAACAACAGAATCAGGTATTTTCATATTCAGGACAGAGCAGTCATTCAGATTTATCAGCCCATTAACTTCATAAACACAGCATTAGCTGCAGTTTAAGCGCGATGTGGTGCATCGGTAATGAGATATTCTCTGGGTGCCATTTTATAATTAAATATCTCATGAACTATTTGTAAGGTCAACAGAGATTAATGCGGGATGTCAGGCAAGGTCACCACGTGGATTTCTAGAGAATTCCACCCTCTCAAAAAGGCACTATCACAACTATTATTTTTGTAAATACAGTACAGCACAACGTGCATGATTTGTACAGCAAAAACTCTGTATATTTTAACAGTGTAAATGAAGCAATTCATTTTGATAACTTCTTTTGAAACGGAAAATATTGTGATTTTAGGCTTTGTGCCATCTCCCCCATCACTCCGGACCCCTCACAGCATACAGCTTCAGTTTATGATAACAAAACATGATTCCTAAACAGTATCCCGCCTTCGGCCGACGGGGAGGAGCGGCACCCCGAGCCGCGGCTCCCGGGAACGCTGTCACACCGGCGGGCAGCAGCCCCCGGCTCTGCCCACGCCAGCAGCCCCTGGCAGGGCGCCGAGGCAAGGACGCACTGCTCGAGAGGGGCTCCAGGGCAGCCACCCAGCACGGCCTGTCCCCAGGCTTCTGAGAAACACGGCTCGGTCTGTGCAGCGCTGCACAGCCAGCCCTGCACGGCCACACCGTCCCAGCCAGCACTGCACGCTTCTCAGGAGCGAGCACCGTGCGGGGCCTTTCCTTTGCCGTTCCAAAGTCAGCGGAAGCAGCGCCACGCTCCACGGAAGATGAATTCCAGCCATGTACTGCGTGGAAGATGGAGGTTGTGCCTACACCAGTGACTTCAGCAGTGCTCCACGAAGCTCTTGAGCTTCTGAGCACGACCTTCTGCAACGCAGTGGAAACGGCTGCTAGCCCCGTGCTGCTGGTGCCAGCTAACACCCTCCCTCCCGGCCAAGCCCCAGGCATGGCGCGGAGCTGCGTGGGCACGGGCCCGCTCCCCGTGGGCAGGCTGCTCCCCACCGCCCTTCCTCGAGGCTAAGGGAGTCAATCCACACAGGTGCACACCACCCCATGCCACAGGCCTCAGCAGAATCACAGCATGGCAGGGGTTGGAAGGGACCTCTGGGGGTCACCCAGCCCAACCCCCTGCCCAAGCAGGGTCACCCACAGCAGGCTGCACAGCACCGCGTCCAGGCGGGGCTGGAATATCTCCAGAGAAGGAGACTCCACAGCCTCCCTGGGCAGCCTGGGCCAGGGCTCCGTCACCCTCAGAGGGAAGAAGTTCTTCCTCATCTTCAGCTGGAGCTTCCTCTGCTTCAGTTTGTGCCCGTTGCCCCTTGTCCTGTCGCTGGGCACCACTGAAAAGAGCTTGGCCCCATCCTCCTGACACCCACCCTGCAGACATTTCTAAGTATATATTAGGTCCCCTCTCAGCCTTCTCCTCTTCAGGCTGAACAAGCCCAAAAGGGCACGGCCCACGATGCGTTTGAGCAGTAGGTACAGTAACGAAGCTACGCTTACCTACCCTGCTACGGTACTACGCTAATGTGTAAGTAAGCAGGCAGCACCTTCCCTGCACTTCATTAAAACAAAAATACAAAATCTGTCACCATTATGAAACTCACAATCTGCATATTTTGTAGGAAAATGAGTTGGAGTAAAAAATGACTAGGAAAAAAAAACAGAATAAATTTTGCACTTTTTCTGACCAGACGTCTTTGCAGCCTGGTACTGACACTGGAGTGAGACTACTCTCCAGTACAAGCAGCAGAAAGGTAAGAAACAGAACCAGCCCAAAGCACAGTGTGCTGGATGAGGCCTTCAAGACTCCTGGTGCTCAACAGACAGAACGCTGCTCTGTGAGACCGTCAGCGTTCCTCCAACCCCTTCTCAGCCTTGATGCACTGCACAGTGCTCCTTGGAAGGAAGCGTTGCAGCTCGTGTGACCAGGGCTCCCGACGGCAGGACGGTCCCCTCTCATCGTTACTACCAGCGCTCCCCCCGTAACAGCTCTGAGCCCACACAATACACTGGCTTGCAATCATTTTTTTTTTCCACTTCTCAAAGGCACTTGGGTGTTGGGTGAAGACTGAACTAGTGCAGGAGGAGAAATCCACTGCTGTGGAATTGTTTTATAGCTAATCAGATAGTGGATGGCTTTCCAAGCAATACCGGCAGCACTTCAGAGAGATCTTACAGAGATGACACAGGGGACTTCTGCCAGACTCAACATAAAACACACACACACCAGCGTGCTCAGGAACCTGGCCACAAGCATCGTATGAGCACAGGGCACTGCACTTGCGTTTGCTTCTACTAGATTTTTCAGTGCTAACATTGAATAACCAATGCACAGGCATGCAAGCACCTTTGACAAGGTCGCATTTACTAAGGATATTTACAGCAACACCACGGTACTAATCCTGGCAGAGGACCACAATGTAACACTGTGTAGAGCACACCTCGAATTCCACCATTTTCTATTAAATTCACCTGTCTGATTTTTACATCAGACACCTTGCATGGTTCCCCCGCCCTCATCACCAAGTATGTTTGTCTCCAGCCTGCGGACCCACACCCCCCAAGGCGCGTGTGGGAAGACAGCAAACTCGCCAGTGCTCAGTTACTCGGAGAACGACTCCACTCAGAGCAAGACCTCCCAAGTGCTGAAAACGAAGCCTCATCAAAGGAGCAGGCAGGACTAGCGCTGACGGTCTCCTCCCTCTCTCTCAACTAACCCAAGGAATGTTTTCAGGATTACAAAAACAAAGAGAAACAATTACATAAATGCAGTCTTAAATGCAAGTGTTTCGGTTTAACTGGGAGACGAATAAAGGACGTCAGAATTGCAGCTGAAGAGCTGGCCCATGCCAGCCGGTGCCGGACCGGTTTGCCCACGGTCAGTGCCTCCCTCCCAGCAGCACCACTGCAAATCCCACGCCCAGTCACCAGCTCCACCGCTCGCTCCACCAGCACTGACTTCTTGGCAGCCTCCGATTATAGCGTTGCTCATTGTGTGTTCAGAACTCCTAATCTTGATCTTTTCCAGTGACGGGATATTTTAAATGAACTGAGCTGATAACACCACACCCCTTCCTGCCTGTCTGGCCCCAGCAGCAGAGCAAGGGAAACCACTGCTCAGGATACTCACACGTGTGTCTTGCCAAGGAATAGTTCGATCCACCGCTAGTCAGTCCAAATCCCTCGGGAATTTGACTGGAACTACGTGGCCGAGTGAGAAGTTTTGGAGGTTCGATTTCAGCTCCAAATTCTGCTCCGATCACCCCCAGCAGGACGATGGCCGTGGCTTGCTTCCGCCTCTCTTCATAGGACGTAGATATCTTTTTTGTTTGTGGGAGACCAGAGAGACAACCTAAAATGAAAAGTAAGAAATATGATAAAAATCAAAAGGAGGGATTGTTCTTTAATACTCCAAACAACACCATGTTTCCCAGAGAAAACAAAAGACGTTTCCGTTTAACTGAAATCACGTCTTCAGGACTGTTCCTGCTGTTGCCAGGATTTTCGGCTGCTGGAGATGATTCCATTCCACTTCTGCAAGCCTACAATGCATGGGAAAAATATAAACACCCCCCCACTGGACAATCTGTCTTCAACCAATCCCACCCTTCAAAACCGGTGAAGATCTCAGAGAAAAGAGCCACCAGAAAACTGTCCCATTTCACGGTTTCATTTGCTCGCTTGATAACAGATCTGTGGAATTCTGTGCCTGTCTCCTTTCTGTGAAGGCTGGTTTTTGGTTTGCTTCTTGTTAATTTTGAATTTGCATAACAAGTTGTATTTAAAAAAAAAATAAAAAAATTTTTAGGATAACTTATTTGTATTATATAAAATCATCTTTTTGGTTTAGGAGCTACCATCACATTCAAATTCTTACTGAATTTCAGCACAACAGTGTATGCCATTAAACAGAAATAGTGTTTTTGTACGTTACAACACCACATACAGTATTTTAACAAACATTCTCAAAAACAGTGGAAAAAGCCCACTGTTTTATGGATTTTAAACAAAGCTGAAATTTACCTCATTAGACTAATACAGCCCAGGGATTTTTAATTTCACTAAGCAGATGAAGTTTGGGTTTTTTTTTTTTTCAGTAAAGAAACAAAATATTAGAAGAAATTGACTGCAATGAAAATACTGTGTTCATTTACTCTGACAAGCAGAGTTCACTTTTACCTACAACGCAAATTCAGAGCATACTAGGAAACGCCCTGCTACACATCCTACAAAAATACTGAAGCCCTAATCCTCCGTACCGCACGCCGCTGCTCAGCCTTTGCCGAGAAGTCGGAAGGCACCACCCGGCACTGAGCGAGACTTCTCGGCCCGGGAGATTAATGCCGGGTGAATTAGGGAGTCACACTACGGCGCGCTCTGCTAATGACATTCACGTGGCTCGACAGCAGGCGAAACCTTCCCCAGATTTCAGAAGCTGCGTTAGGAGACCACCCTTGTCCGGGCAACCACGCTGCGGCTGTGACAGCGATGTGCCGGCCAAAAGGAAAGAAAAACAACAGAAAGCTTAACAGTGGTGGGGGAGGAGAGAAAAAGAAAGAAAAAAAATCAATAGTAACTGCCTTCAGAGGAAGGGGGATGAAAACGGGCTGTAACAGACAAAGCAAGAAACGTAACAGTTTTAATTGCTCAGCCAGGGCTCGTCCCCCTCCCGCCATCTGCAGCCCCCAGCTTCTCGTTAGCATTTGCATACGGCCGCCCTGCGCGCTGCGCCCGGCTGCAGCAGCCTCTGCCCCGGCACCCGAGGGCCGCCAGCGGGTGCCCGGCAGCCCCGCTTCCCGGGGTGCCCCTGCCGAGGGGCATCGCTGCCGGTGACTGATGGCAGCTCCCGGCCCAGGTGCTCGCACGGAGCCCGCTGTGACATCTCGGATCAAGATGAATTGGCACCAACTCCCGATCCAAGATGGTTTTATACCATTTAATTTAGTTTCTTCCCCTGCTTGGATGAGCACAGCTCTGGTTATGGATTTCCATTCCGCCGCGCGGCAGCAGGCGCCGGAGCGGCCGGCGGAGCAGATGCTGGAGCAGGGGACGGCGGGATGCTGATCAATAGGCGAGGCGCTGACCCCGGCCGCGCTGTCCACGCCAGCCACGGCTCCCAGGCGAGGAAGAAAGGAAGAGCGAACACAGGTGCTGCTTCCAGGAGGAAATTAAACCGGGGGGCCCGCCGTGCCGTTGACGACAGCGATATGACGTTAACCCTTCGCTAGAACCCCAATCTTGGAGCATCCTTCACACCACCCGCCTGGCTCAGCAGAACTTCCACGTCCCAACCCGAACCAGCGCGCCCCGAACCAGCGGGCGCCCGCAGCTCTGGCCCCGTCCCGCGCGGGGACGAGCGGCGTTGCTGGCAGCACGCGGCGACACCTTGGGCCGCCGGCAACCCCGGAGCCAGCGCGGCAGCAGTGCCTCGGCACACAGGCTCGCAGCCAGGCGAACGCCGAGCGCTGACCCCGCTGCGCCGGCACCCAGATGTCGAGGAGCTAAGGCTTTGTTAACCACACAACACGCTCCAGCCAGAACAGGGTGGGAAATGTTCTTACAGAGTTGCATTCGCAATCTGGCGCACGGCAGTCGCTCTCCGACTCACTGCTGCAGCGTACGATTTTCCACCTCAAAAAAACCTGAAAACCAAGAAACTAAAAAACCCCCAAACCGCCACCACAAAAAAAAAAAACCCCAAACCACCACCACCAAAAAGAAAACCCCAAACCACCACCACCAAAAAAACCCACCCCAAACCACCACCACCAAAAAAAACAAACCCCAAACCACCACCACAAAAAAAAAAACAACCCCAAACCACCACCACCAAAAAAAAAAAAACAACCCCAAACCACCACCACCAAAAAAAAACAACCCCAAACCACCACCACCAAAAAAAAAAAATCAACCCCAAACCACCACCACCACCAAAAAAAAAACCCAAACCACCACCACCAACAAAAAAAAAACCCCAAACCAACAACATTCCACCCGTCGCCCCCCCCAGCAACATCCCTCCTCAGAATCTCCAGGTGGGAGGGGGAAAAAGACCACCTTAAATATTTTTGCCTTCCCCCCCATTACTGGTGGAAGCGCAATTAATTGCAATGTTTTCCTACAAATAAACTGACAGCCATTTGGGAGATTTTAAAATGAAATAACGTCTACAGAAGTAGTCCTTTCTACAGTTTCATTTGTCTCATGAAAATTTGGTATTTTCTCACAGCGACGTGCCTCCATTTAATCATGCGAAAGGGTGACACAGAGATCCATTTTCTTGACAGGACGGTTGATCACCCTATCACAGTAAGAAAATTAATAACCTCAAAGAGCTCTGTGTGGAAAACAGAAGCTGCACTGATGAAAGGACAAAAACGTTCTGCATTTCAGTTGTAACAATACCACCCTTCCGGATCCGCGCCAACGGAGAAACCGATCATGCCCATGCGTTCGCCCCGCGGGGTTTTCTTCAGGCGCAACGACCGCATGAAATATTTCAAAATATATCAGTTTTTGAAACACACACGCTGCTGCTCAGAGGAGACAGCTTTACAGATCCCACGAAGCGTATTTATGAAGTGTTTAAAATATAGGTAAAATATTTCAGAAGTTCAAATTGTTTAAAAGGCTGCGAGATATTGATTACTTCATTTAAAAAGCAGTCAGAGAGTGCAGCCATGAGGTCAGGATAAATTTAACAGTTTGAAGCACTTTACTAAATAACTCTAAAGATCATGTTAATTGGCTTTGCACAGTTCTTGGGTAAAATTAATTTTATCCTAGCTTACAATAAAAGGATTAAAAGACAAATTAAGTTCTCCAGGTTTAACTGGAATAGGAATCGATGGATTTGAATTAAGGCTGCAGGCGGTTTTATGAGAGATGGACTGCTACCAGGTACTTCAGATCTGCTCTTAGGCGCGTGCTGATGGGGCTCCCGTACTGTAGTAGGAACTAAAGCCTGCAGAAGTAGGTGCCAGACCCATTTATTATCACCAAACACATTGCCTGAACGCGTTTCAGCACAGAAGGGCAGCCTGAGGCAGCCCCAGCCCTCTCCATCAAAGGGCCACCACCACGGCGAGCCACCCAGCCCCAGCGTGCGGAACCACAGCCCACCACAGTTAACTACGGGGTTGCGATTACGCCCAATAATTTCAATGTGTCATCCCTGAGATTTACTCACGACATTTCATGTGCATAATGTTCTTTAAAGTGAAAAAAACCCAGGAAAGATGTTGCAGCAGCCCCACTTCCACGGCCATACGCTCCGACAGCCGAGAGCTGCTCCAAGACAGCACAGACGAACCGCGTCAAGCGTGCCACAGCAAGGCTCTGCGGGCTGTCGGTGGCGGTAAGCTCTTCAAACCGAGAATACTTTGAAAATATAGAACATATTTGAAATGAATCAAGTAATTTGCTCGAGACCACAAATGTACTTCATACTAAGCGTGGCATAGAACTCAGACCTCGCATCCCAATCTGCTGTCTGGAGGGTACAAAGAAAACTGACAACCAAAGCCCTCTCGACTGCTGTCACAGCTCACATTTCCCAGCGCCGAACGGACACACTCAGAAGTTGCTATCTGTAGATGAAAGCTTGCACACTGAACTCCATGAAGGGCACCATCACCTTTCCCTCCTGCCTGCCAGGTCCCCCTCTCTGCCCTGCTTTTGTCGAGGTTTCCATTTATACATGGAGCGGAGGTTTGTAACCGGGCAGGCTGGGATGAGGATTTCTGTTCTCCTTCCTTTTCCTCTCTTTCATGCCTAAAAAAATATACAGTTAGATAATACAGAAAATCCTCACAGTCCTTTCCCAGATGCCAGGGAGGAAGTGAACGCACACCAGACTGTGGCAGGGACAGGACTTCTGGCAACGGCCACTGAAACTGCTCGCGTTTGGAATGGTAATCGCTCCTCTGCGCTATACGGGATATTATACCAGACCGCACAAGGGCTGCGGGGGGGAATGCAGTTCTGCTTACATTCATCTTGGCTGTCAACAATTTAAAATATTTCTTCGTGTCAATTGACTGTTTTCCTACACTAAATAAATTTGTATAATGTTCTGTTTGTAACCTAAAAAGGAAAAAGCAAAACACTTTAAGAAAACTAAATCCTAAACATGCCTCAGAGATACTCACCCTTAACTGTCTGGGATTCTTCAACCAGCCAAGGCCATGCTATGAGCTTGTCTGCATTTCTAGTTCTTAATATTATACACAGAAAAATAATTACAGTCACATCTGCACCTCCTGACAGCTTACAAAGCCAGAGAGCTCAACAAACCCAAACTGAAAAACGTTCTGAAGGACTAACACCACTCAAAGTGACCGGGGGGATAAGGTGGGAAGAGAGGAAACAACGTCCATCACCTCACCCTTTGCGACCTGCGCTGACCGATTGCCAAGCTGGCCGCGCAGCGCAGCCATTCCTGCACGCGCAGCTCCCTCCTCCGGCCCCGCCGCGCAGGGCCCGCCGCCAGCCCCGCTCGGCCGGGGGTGCTGCCGGGGACCGGGGGTGCTGCCGGGGACCGGGGGTGCTGCCGGGGGCTCCGGCCGCCTTGCCTGGCCCAGCTCCCGCCAGCTTACCCCCAACGCACCGCGAGAAAAACGTGAAGTCACTCCATATGGTCACTTCTCCTCTCAACAGTTTGGCTTAGTTCAGAATAACCACCTGGTTTTGTATAAAAAAACCAAGCACCTTCCCATCACAGCAAGAGCAGCAACACAAACCAAACCACCAGCACACCCAAACCCCCCCAAAAAACCCCCATGGCTTTTGGGCACAGGTCTTTCCGACACAGGCTGGTAACTCCAGATACATTTTCCTAAATATTATCTGTTCCTACTATCACAGCATAAACGCAACACGCGTGAGAAAATCTGGTCCAACAGCAGGAAAAGTAAACCTGTGCCCCCGGCCACCTTCCCTGCGAGCCCTTCCGAGCGTGCAGCCTCCCTGCGGGAGCCAGAGCTCCTGCCCGGACGTGCCAACACCAGCGGAGGGTCGGGAACTTCTCCGGGCGAGCTCTGCCAGCCCAGTGCCAGCACAGTGAATTCTCACAGTGCCTTTCCCTATTTCACAGAATCACAGAATGGCAGGGATTGGAAGGGACCTCTGTGGGTCACCCAGTCCAACCCCCTGCCCAAGCAGGGTCACCCAGCGCAGGCTGCACAGCACCGCGGCCAGGCGGGGCTGGAATATCTCCAGAGAAGGAGACTCCACAGCCTCCCTGGGCAGCCTGGGCCAGGGCTCCGTCACCCTCAGAGGGAAGAAGTTCTTCCTCATCTTCAGCTGGAGCTTCCTCTGCTTCAGTTTGTGCCCATTGCCCCTTGTCCTGTCGCTGGGCACCACTGGAAAGAGTCTGGCCCTGTCCTCCTGACACCCACCCTGCAGATATTTAGAGGCATTTCTAAGGTCCCCTCTCAGCCTTCTCTTCTCCAGGCTGAACAAGCCCAGCTCCCTCAGCCTCTCCTCTTAGGAGAGATGCTCCAGTCCCCTCACCAGACACATTCCGATCACCTGTGCTGAGGACAGTGCTAAATCCCAGGGAGAAACCTCTTCACGTAGAACATCGTACAAAGACAAGCTGAGAAGGCACGCACGCCGAGGCGAGATGCGTCACCAGGTGCGTGCCAAAGCCAAAGCTACCTTTGTCAAGCTGTAACTTCTGCACTCATTCTCCTGCCTCTTACAAGAAAAACACAAATCACAGAATCACAGAATGGTAGGGGCTGGAAGGGACCTCTGTGGGTCATCTAGTCCAAAAGCTTTTCTCTGCGGAGAAACTTCTTGCTATTTTCAGCCTTTTGTTCATTGACAGTGAAAAAATATCTGTGAATACGGAAAAGTGACACATTCCTGAAGCTGTCACCCTTACCTCTCGTAAGCCAGAGCAGTTCCAGTGTCTTCACTATAGTGATGAGATTTACATGAGCGCAGACTGAAAGCTCACATATTTTGCAAAACTAATATTATTCCCCTCTCACATTAAAAAAAAAAATAAAATTCCATGACTGCCGCCATGACAGTCAATATGTGGCAGGTGAACACCACACAGAAATCTGGCACCACAGTGGGACAGCGGGTAAGGAGACTACCTGCGATGGCCAACTCCAAAACCTGGTATTTATCTTCCATGCTTATTAAGCATTTTTTATCATTTTCATTTTTGCTGTTTTCATAGTACTTCCAATTGGGCTGTTCCAGCAAGCACACAGGAGAGGGGAAAAGCAAGCACGATCTCAAGCAGCAGCTTGTCGATTAAGGCATCACACCTTGGGTAATCAATCTTTTTACTATTCCTGTAACTGAGAACTAGAAAAGATTAAAAAACAAACTGCACCACAGCATTGTCCATATGTAGTTGAGATGCACACTGTTTGAATAAAATTTACTCATGAAAAGAAGTGTAAGCATTTTAGTGCCGTAACAATTCATATTTCTAAATTCAATCTCTTGCTGTGTTTTATAAAGATATCTGCTAAATAACTACTATACAGGGCAGAGTGCTACGCAAGAAAACACCCAATACGTTCCATGAAAATTCCCTGCACTTTATTGTTCTCACTGATAAGGTACATGTTTTAAAAAGAGATAGGTACGTGCTTAGATAGTGACAGAGGACTTGATAACACCATTTGAAAATAAATTTAGGTGAGGATGAGCAAAAGAACTGCTCTGGAATAACAGCAAATGCTGTTTCTCGGGGGGCTGTGGGTTTTTTTTGGTTTTCCTCCCCAAAGGTCTCCTCCCTACTGGCATGCTGAGCTGATTTGTTTCATAATGCCTGGCTTGGTATTTTCTTCTCGTGTCTGCAGCAAAGTATTTGGAATAACGGAGCTTTGTTACTACTCTACAAACGTGAAGCGTTTAAACCTTATTTTTTTCAATATTTCATAGGAGATCTTACAACAGACAATTTTAATAACTAAATACCAGCATGTCACATAGCGCTGTATGATTAAAGGGAGGATGTTTCCTGGTTTGCTGGCTGATAACCTATTCCCTGTGTAATGTCAGTAATGTGGTTTACGCAGGTAGCCAGCTGCAGCAACTCTGACAAAGAGGAGAATCATAAAACCTCCCACGGTGAATAATAATTCGTATTAGGGTAGTGCAGAGCATTCTTTTCAGAAAAGACTGTTGCAGCCATCCAAACACTTACAAAAACTGAAAAAAAGACAAACAGCTCATCTTCGTTGAACGTGTCATTTCAACCCCTCTCTCAAACCCCAGGGCCTGACCCCTCGGCTGACCCCCGGTCAGACCCCCGGGGCGGTCAGAGCCCACGCGTAACTCCCCAGCGCTTAGCCACACAGGGCTTAGCCCCACAGGGCTTAGCCCCACAGGGCACCGCGCAACACGCGCTACCGAAGCATCGCGGCGTGCTTGTTAATTAAACCCAGCAGTTTTCAGGAGAAGGAAACCCGCCAGGAATCTGTTAGCCTCCAACCAAAGCATCACACAGCAGCTATCGACAGCCTGAAGGGTTAAGGCCCTGATGTTCTTCTGCATAGGTGGTGCTATTTTAAGCCGATAGTGTGTTTAAATCCACCCCAATGAGATCAATACAGCACTGCTCTACTCAAGGTGAGACCAAATGAACCTGTCGGAAGCGCTGAGAAATAGGCTTTGCAGGACGCACCGAGCGCTAAGTGCCTCTCAGCCCAGAGATCTGCCATTAAATAATCATTAGCCATCACTCATTCTTCCTAAAAAGCTGAACGCCTGAGCTTGCCGGGCAGCCACCAGACATCGCTGCGGCCCCCCGCGCCCCGGGACCTCCCGGCTCTGCCGCACCGTGCCGCCGCGGCCCAGCGCGCCTGGGAACACCGCTCCCCGCCGGACAAGCCCGGCGCGGGCACCGAGCACACCGCAAGGTTTACACACAGTGTGTAAGTGACTCGGCTTTATCTTGCAACAAGGCAAAAGCCAGGTGCGTAGTGCAGCTCTACTCGTGCTTACCCACGCGCACAGGACTTACCACACACGTTCTGCACCCCGCAATGCTGAGCTGCGCTGCCTAAAGCCCCGCTGCTTCTCCACGCGGGCAGATTCCTACTAGCGAGAGGTGGCACGCATTAATTACTCTCATACAGTTACAGGTTCTCATCTGGCCTCGCTGCAACTTCTTCTGCAGTAGGAAACATGAACTTGAGCGCCAGTTCTTCCTTGGTAACGGGGCTGCACGACGCCAGCAGCAAACCGATTTCACCTACGCAACTGCAAATGCCGAAGCTGCCGTCGTCAGTCACTGCCTGGCTGTAAGGTGCTAACGAGAAAACCCCACCAAAACATCCAACAGTTACTGAATACCTGAAGCAAGTTAAGCAACAATAAATTTCATTCCGGAAAACAGAGGCATAGAGGTTACCCTGTTTTCTCCTAGCAATAAATGTTCCTTTTTTCCCCAACGCTTCGTGAACTCTGCGCTGAAAATGTCCGTTTGCTTTCAAACAGCACGCAAACAGATTAGCTGTTCTCTTCGGTACGCGTGGGTTTTCACCAATGACCTCGACTAAGCAATCATTATCTTAAACTGATTTAATTCTGTCAAAAGCCACATAGCCCAAAGTATCTAGTAACTTGAGAATAAATTTTACCACAGTGACATTTCATTGTTTCATACCACATCCGAAAACCACAGAAATCAGTGATGTAAATATTAGTTGTCCTCTAACCTTGCTATTTCAATTTTTAGATGTAATTTTGTGCCATAATTTCCAGAACTCTGTATTTCTTTTCATTACTGTCTACATAAACGAGTCATAAACAAAAGCATTTTAAATGTTCAGCATACCTCTTCAAATTTTTGATTATAATCTCTCAGATATCACTTCTGATAAGGGAAGTTTTGAGACATTTAGTCAGCAATCTAAAACCAGCGAGTCACCCCAAATCAGAGGTGCCCGACCCCCCCCACCTGCACAGCAGAGAATCCATTTTGTCTTTGACTGTCTCCCTGCTCTCGGCTCTGCGAGGAAGCAGCATCCTCACCCATTTTGTGCTCCCAGACCTGCAGCACTGTGAAATATTCTGTCATAAAAGGAACAGCACAGCAGCAGAGAAAATTCCAGTAAATGGCAACAGATCAGACTGGTGGCTGCAAAAGTACTTATTCTATGTAGAAAAGCATGTTTTCTTCCCGAGCCCAGCAGCCTTATGAAAAACTGGAGTGATGTCTGTCTGAAAGCTTTCTAAACATATGACAACTCTGAGCATTTAAATAATTCTACCATTAAATTATATGCAATTTGTAATTCCACCAGGGAAACCAAATCTCACAGAACAGTGGAAGGCTGCACTGCTAACACTGGGATGTAACCAATTTGCACAGAAGTGAAGCCAGCTAAATGTAAACGTCAGATATATTTTATTCAACAGCATTTAATAGGCTGCTAATAAGAGACATTAAAGAAATTTATTGTTGAGTTTCATCTCTCCCTAGATAGAAGTAGGGCTTCAGTAAAACCGGTGCCGATCCGGACTTCGCGTTCGGAAGTATGATGATTATTTTATTGAAAGGAACGTTAAGAGTAAAGCTCTTTTACATTACAGTCACTTTGAAACCGAATGGCAACTTTTCTGATGCTTTATGAAAAGATGTTGTTCCTATTGGAAATCAATAGGAAGGCAGAAGAAATTAGATAGCTATGATTTGCCAAGAAATCAATAAGAAATAGAGCAACATCAGAACCCATGTTCTTTAACTTCTACATATTAAAATTTGACATGGATATGAACAGAACTTTAAGAATTTACAGGAGAAAACACGTGAGGGGCCATTATATTTTTCTGACTTACCTATCATATCTTGTCTGACAATTGGAGGCATTTTGCTTTTAAGACCTTTCTGATTTTCACAGATGAAAATGCGTTCCCAATGCTTAAAGACACTATTGAATTTGAAATTATTTAATACATACTTAAGAACATTCTAGAACACAAAAAACCTCCACCAAATGTTTATTTGCAGGCATCTCCTGCGCTGCTTCGCCCCCGCCGTCCCCGGGAGGGGCAGGCGGGGCTTTCAGGCCCCAGCCTGCAGGTGGGGGACTGGTGGAAGGATGGCAGGTCGCGTTGAGCAGCACCCCTCAACAAAACCAGTTCTTCTAGACAGAAGTATTGAGGGAAAAAGAAAAGCCTTCAGCAGCATCACAAAGAGGATTCGGACTGAGCTGAGGTTACAATTCATCAGGAATTTTCCCCCAGGTTAACCCACACTGAAAGGCTTCCAGCCCCGGTCCAGAGCCCCCCGTACAGGCTCTGCGCTCCAGGTATGCCCTGATACAGCAGGATAGCTACATCAACACATTTCAGATCTCCCCCTGCGCCTACGGATGGACAGGAATTCCACTAAGACACATTTTAATATTTATTTGTTGCTTGTTTAGCCATCTAGAGAGTCTTTATACGAATATTCTTTAACAGGCACAAAAATTTTATTCAAGCTATAGCAGACTTTACCTTCCGGTGGATCATTTCAACCAAACAGTGAAAGCAACACGAGGCATTTCTCGTTTTCTGGTTCACTGTCCCCTCTCACAGCTACAAACGGGAAAGCCAAGCAGCTCCTCGAAAGGCAGGTTTGTGCGGGAGGGAGGAAGCCCCGGGGCAGTGCCGGAACCGCGCCGGCCACCCACAAGCCGAAGGCCATCCACCGCAGGCCATCCACCGCAGGCCATCCACCACGGTCGGCGCGATGCGCGGCGCCGCGAAGGGGTCCCCACCCTGGCACGGGCCGAGGGGGCCCCGGCGCTGCCTTCCAGCACACGCTCCGGCGCTGAATACAGAACACACTCTATTTGGCTTTCAGTCAATTAAGCTTTAAGCTGTCAGCAAACAAGACTTTTCAGTTAATTTTGAATCACCACGAATCAAGTTGAAGGTTGTGAAAGGGCAGGCTCACACGCCGGCATGAAAAAAGGCAATTTAATTGCCTCTGAATAGCTATTATATGCTGCAATTGGCCTATTGAATCCGCGATGATCTATTTATTTATCAAAGTGCAAAGACCGATAAAAGAACAAAATGTATGAACTTTAATCACCTTCCCCCTTGCTTAAGTAGCTAAAGTTTGTGCATATAAAAAGTACTATTGAAATTATAATCTTTTAACAGTTCAATACGTTTGCATTATGTTTCATTTTTTAATAGTTACAGCTGTCCAAACTACAGCTGAAATATGAAAACAATTTCCTAAGCAATAAGGTTTTGCTTTTTTTTTCTAAACCTCTATCAGGTTTTTCATATACAACGTAGACAATTGACGTTTTGAACCTGCTAGCTTGAAAACCTGACTATCCAGAAGAAGGTACAGAAAAATGCTACAAAATCAGCTGCTATTAAAACATGTTGCAAAACCCCACTATAAATTTCAAAGCAGATGTCTATCTTCACAAAAAATACTTTCGTTCAGAATAAACTGCCATCAGACAGCACCCACAGGAACGGGTCTTCAGAACTTCCAAGTTGTTTTCATCAATCAGCGGCCCAAAGCCAGGAGCCTACAGGTGCAGACTGGTACCCACCGCTTGCTGTTCTAAATGCCAGCCTGGCCCCTCGTACAGCTTTGGCTTTTCACTGCTGCTGTCACCCCAGGGGAAGATTCACCATCTAAAATTGTGGTAGCAGCTCCCTGATCCACTCAATAGCGACCTCAGTCCACACCCTCCATGTTTTATGTTCCTCCTGTCATCAGGCCCTGCAAAACCTGCGTGAAGTAGCGTGGTTTGCACGTAAAAACTGAAGAATTGTATCTATCTAAAAAACGCCTTCAGAAAAATTATTGAGAACTCGTGAAAAAGATCTGCCAGTGATGGAAAAGTTTACTCTCCCAGCACTGGAAGAGACCGCAGGTAAAGGAATGCTGTGGTCACAACTACACCTCTCCTTTCACGGCTGCCTTTAACCAAGCTGCTGCTCAGGGGGAAGCGGCCACTGCTACGGCGACTGCTTGGGCTCTGCGGGGCTGGAGTACGGATGGAAGCATCTCCCTGCTACACACTTCAACGTCATTACGCTACGATCACAACCAAAAAAAGAAAAGCCAAAATGTGGGAGACTTACGAAGTTTTTGGTTGCAACGCTAGCCAAACATGAAATGTAACAGAATAAAAAACCCAAAATATGAGGACTCTCCAGAACACTAGAAAAAAACCCATTTTAAGGCATTGCTTTTGGCACCTGTGCCTCTCAAACTCCCCTTCTGTGCCTGAAGAGATTATTCTAAATAATTTTTTTGACTGCAGTAACAGTTCAAAAGTCTTTGACCAAGTGAAAACATCACACTGAAGCATTTCTGCCCCACGTCACTGAGAAAAGATGAGCAGCCAGAACACCACAATTAAGGTATAAATGTTTTTCTAAGACAAAGAGAACCAACTTTTCCCAAGTTAATACGATTTTTCAGAGTCACGGTGGCACAAAGGGAGACTGCACAGCGCTGGAAGAAGACATCTGCCATCAAGACAACAAAAGAAGTTCAGACAAGAGTCCCAGATGGATTTTCACAACGTACTGACATACCACGCACACGCTGACCCCGACTTCCCACTTTCCCACACAAAATACGGCGGTGTAAGGACTGATACCACTTAGACACACCATGCAAAGCTTTGTATTAAGCTGTATACCACCAAACAAGTCCAGGTATCTGAAAGTGTACAAAACTAAACGAAAAAAGTTCTCTTTCAAATGCAGAAGTAAGCATTTGTAGATGAATGTGTGTTAAAGAGCGCTTCTTGTGCTCCACTAAAGAGACCAACATCCAACACAGCCTTTCTTCAAAACCACCCTGTCTGCAAGCGCAGCTTTCATGCAATATACCGCTTTCTCGCTCCCGTGATATAAGTTGTGGCCTCTAAATTAGTACACCACACCACAACCAGAAGCAGAGGAAGTTCCAGCTGAAGATGAGGAAGAACTTCTTCCCTCTGAGGGTGACGGAGCCCTGGCCCAGGCTGCCCAGGGAGGCTGTGGAGTCTCCTTCTCTGGAGATATTCCAGCCCCGCCTGGACGCAGTGCTGTGCAGCCTGCTCTGGGTGACCCTGCTTGGGCAGGGGGTTGGACTGGGTGACCCACAGAGGGCCCTGCCAACCCCAACCATGCTGTGATTCTGTAAACACGTAAGAATAGAGAGATAGTAAATGCAATTAGCACAGAGAAATGCCTGCTCTCCAGGCACAGCAGCTGGGCCCGGTTTGCACCCTCCGCGGACTGGGGCTGTCATGGAGGCAGGCAGAGGGGCTGGGCTGTCCCAGCACCAGCCAGCAGCTCTAATGTCTCAACCTCGGCTACACATCACCTGCTGCAGACCAGCGACCACAGTCCGGGGTCTGCACACCCCCTGCGAAGGGGCTCCCGCGATGACCCCTTCCAGCTGGCAGCCCGCTGCTGAACAGCACCGCGCTGGCACGCCCGGCCGGGCTCTGCTGCGCTCAGCTCAAGCTGAAGGAGAACGGATGCTGCTTCCCCACGGGGGACAAGGATCTGTAACGACGCTGCAATCCGAGTTGGAGCTTAAAACCTACCTATATTGCCTTTTGTTAAGCAACTAATATTGAAATTTTTATGCAAGTCTGCTTGCTTTTTCACCCCAGGCACTCTGAATTATTTTTTCTCTTTTTCAGTCTACGGTCATTTTAGAAGTGCCGGGTACAAGCGCTGTAGCTGAAGCGCGGTTGGCAGCCCTCGCCCAGCCCCGGCTGGGACGGGCACTGCCGCCGGGCACCGCAGCGCTCTGCTCCGCTCCGCTCACGGGAAGCCACCCCGCCAGCCCCCCGAGAACCCCGCCTGCGCGGATTAGCTCTTCCCTAACGACGACCCGAGCGCTCTCCCAGCGCTGACAGACGCCGCTCAGACAGATGTCAAGCCCACAACCCCCTCACACAGAGCAGGGCTCTTCATGGCGCTTACGGGGCGACATCTGCTTGACTGGCAGATGCCCTATCTTTTCAAACACATGCAACTTGGCTGAAAAAAACCCCGTGTTTTTACATGAATTACGTTTCCTTTTTTTAAGGGGGAAAAAAAAGGAACAGAATTTTACCACCCATAACTTCATGCCTCCTTGTGGACTATTACAAATTGTAGGAACCGAGATTCCCAATTAACTGGGTATACATTTATCTATTAGACACATTTCTCAAGGTGCTTCAAAATTCCTGTTAGTACACGCAAAAACTCCCATTAAAAACAACCTTTACATGTTAAATAACCTGTATCTGTGAATTCACATTCCATTTTTCATTGTAACAGAAAAGACCGAGTGACAGAAATGAGTCAGGGTGTATTCTCTCTGTTTTCGTAATTAGCATCTGAAAGGGATAAAGTTTGCTTTAGATGATAAAACCTCACTTTTCTGGAGTTTTACACAACAGTCAGTGCATGATACGGTAGACAGTTTTCCAGTGAGTGATTAAATATAAATTAAAAGCTTCTTTGATCTCTCAACGGTGGGCTTTGGAGATACAAAAATGTATGGGGACAGGGTTTGTGGAAGGTGCCTAGGTTCAGTCCAACCTACTTAAAAGAAACCCAGCAGGAGCCTTGTCCAGCGACTGACTCTTTTGGCACCCGCATTGTGCTGAACAGCGGGCCACTGGCGTGTTTGCTGGGGATGGCAGATGGCTGCGTTTGTTGGGTACCTCCACTCCACCCCAAGTTTTCAGTGGAAGTCTGGCTGGTAACGGGAGGGACACAGTGGGCAACGGCACCTGTCGCTCCTGCTTCAAAGAAGTCCAGCTCCAGCAGCAAGAAAGAGGATGAAACTGAATCACCAAAGTAGTACAGAAGCTCAATATATCCTCAAAAATTTAACAAAAGAAAAAAAAGCCTAGTGTATGACTTCACACATGACTGTCCCCAACTTCCAGTTCACAGTTGGTTGAAATATCTTCTCCTACTCCAGTGTAGGCCTTTGAATAAAAAATTGTAATAACACACAGAGAAAAATAAGACATCACCTAATTTAAAACTACTTCAAACAGACACACACACACACACAAGTGCTGTCACCGATTAAAGAGCCATTTTTCAGTTCAGAGTACAGGTTAATCCAGCAATATTTCTTGCTTCTGACTTTGCCAGTTAAAGGATAATTATTGCTTAAAAATACTACTCATTATGCACAAAAATAGATCTGTGAATATTGGCAGAAGAGATTTAAAAGATTAAATTTTCAAGTTGATGAACATTAATCAGTAGCATTCCTAGATTTTTTTCTTTCCTCCCATTGTGCACTACTGACTGCTGGCACCCTCTCGTATCAGCCATCGCAGTGTCTGTACAATGCACAAGTCAGACGTAAGAGTCTGCTTGACCGAGACCCCTCTTGGTTACACAGCCAAACAAAGAGTATTTTTAAAGCATCTGTCTGCTGCCTTACCCCGCCACAAGACATTTTCAAACAGATCTTTCTCTCTCTGTGCAAGGGATCACCAAGGGACAAGGAGCAGGCTGACCATTCTTTCCTCTCGTTCTGTGCACTGCTGTGTCACAGCAGCATGCAGGAGAAGACAGGCTGGACCAGACAGTGAGCCTCATCTCTGTAGCTAAAGCAGGTCACATTCCCTGTCTCCCACCTTTTCGGACTGGCAGATCCTTCGGAATAAACTGCATTTCAACTCAGTGCCCACTGACTGACTATGCCACATCACAGCGCTTCCTAACACGATAAATGTTTATGTTGGCTCAAGTGGAATAGAATGAACATTGTATCTGTTACTGCTTTTATTTCTAGAAATACCAAAACAGAATAACTGGTCCAGTAACAGTGTATTTAACTTTGTTTGGTTACCTGTCAGGCCACCTGCGGGAGTGTTGTCAAAGGGAGCTGTCAGTGCTAGGTTTCTGTTCCTCGGGGCAGAGCTCCCTCCTAGGAGCAGGCACAAGAGCAGTCACAGCAGCCTGTGCCTCGAATTTCCCACCCACCGACATTTTATTTTCATACAGCTATTCAAAACAAAGCATAGAAAAAACATAAACTGTTTACTGTTTAATAGCAGACAACAGATTTTGTAACCAAACCAACCAAGGGGCACAAAATCTGTTGGCTAAGGTCAGAACAACACTCCAAGGACATCTAACCCTCTCTCCCATGTCTTACACAAAACTCCCCCAACTCTCTCAGAAGCAGACCAAACCCTCCAGCACAACTCCTGGGGCTGGCGACCGCTTCCGCCTCGCACACACACACGGGGCACCGCTGCTTCGAACCATGGCGAGAGCAAGGCCCAAACGAGTTCCAGCACGTACCTTCTCTCCCACCACAGCACTGCAGCAGCAGCGGCTCGGCTGAGCTCGCTGCAGGGCGAAGCACGGGCGATGAAGCCATCCACGTGCAGATTTAACAGTCAGAGAGGTGTATTTCGAAAAACTTGTATCTAGAAAACCAAGGCAGACTGCACTTCTCCAGCCTTTGCAGCTGAGCTGGCTGTACATGCCATTCAGAGTTCACAGAAGGGGAAAAAGTATTTAAAAAAATCCACTGTTTAATTAGCACCAGGAGTGGGTTTGTGCTTTGCAAGTGTCATTGTCAATACTGATGCGAATAAGGTCATCGCTACAAAATGTGATTACGCAAAGCCGAAGAGGCTGGCGGTGTTGTCTAAACTCACAGAACAGAGCTGAGAATCAGCTCTTCATGGCGAGCCTTCTTTCATTGTGCATGGCACCATCAGCAGCAAGGTCTTCACCGAAACTTGGCATTCCTACCCCAGCAATACCGAACGGCACCCACGGGGCACGCGCGTAAGCCTGGGAACGCCTACAGGTACCCTGGGAATTCATTACAACTGAAGCAATCCTCAACTTGCTACAAGTTTCTCTTGATTAGGGATAAGAGCAACCCATACAATATTCAGAATATCTATATCATATTGTGCCCCAATACATTATTTATTTCCATTACTAAGCTAACGTTGCACAGCTCAGAGGCAAGCACTTCTGCAAGCTAAAAGTTACGTCCTGGAAGTTCTTCATGTCCAGACCAGCTCCACAGGGTAAACTTGGTGGATTTTTAAAGACAGTCTGTTTATGCTGTCCTCTCATTTTCTTTGTAAGTAAAAAAATCTGTCCATAAAGGTAGTGCTGCACTACAGGGCTGCCTTTTCCACAGCCTCCGTGACATTGGGTCATTTATCCCTGCCACCTCAGCCATGCCCGTGTCACACGACCCCCATAGGTGCTGCGGCACTTGTGTCGAAACACAAAGACAGATCTCTGTATTTCCAAATATGTAACAGTACTGTGTTAGTGGTGTTTGTTTTCTTTTCTTGTATCTTGCTCATCTTTTTTCCAGTAAATAAAGGAAATTTGGATTTCTAAAATAAAATTTAGATGCTATCTTGGATCCTAAAATCGCACTGAAAATAAAGCAGATTGCAAATTACAGGATGAAAAAAAAATTTGAAAAATCCAATTTATGATCGTGATTAATTGCAAATGTTGACCACTGAAGCCAGTAGATCTTATGCCCAACTAGGAAAAAGTGCTGCTGTTCACATGTGAATTATTTACGCACATTTGCTCTACTTTCAGTTATCCAGAAAAGCCTTTCAGGCATTACAGACAGCAATAAATACTCCTACTACATCACAAGACTATTCTTGAACGTGTTTTCAGTGCATTTGAAGACAGACCCAATTTTCTAAATACCTCCTCTGTGTGTATTTTAAAATGCTTAAGAGGCACCGTAGTGTATTACTGAAGTATCTTCCAGAAACAGGCTTCAGTGCTTTTCAGCCAGCTAAGCTAAAATGCTTTAATCTCTAAAAGGACCGAAGTGAAAGTGATCCTTTTAAAAAATTGTTTGGATAAATGAAAGCATTTGGTGAATTTCAATTTGAACTGAAAAAATCCTGTTGACCACTGCACACCAGCAGTACTTTGTGCAGTCAATCAATAAATATTACCTTAGTAGGACCACTGTCGAAACAAGCTGCACCATTTTTTGAAGATAAGGTTAAGTTTAAATTGTCTCAAAACTTTTTTTTTTATTCTACCAGCACAAAACTAGTTGTATTCAGTTGTAGACCAAAATGTCATCTTTACTGAAGATACTTTTTCAAAGCTCAACTGCTTTTCGTAAGAGAACCGCTTTCTCTGTAAATAAAGCTGTTGGCACCAGCAGACTGTGGCAACGTAGCGGACGCCTTCCCCAAAACCTCAGAAGCCAACCGCCTAGCGCACACCGCACCGAATTTGGAGCTTACTCCGTTCAAGCATCCCAGCTTCAGTCTCTTTCCCGTGAAAAGAGCAGATGACATCGAAGGGCAGAAAGCTGTCCCAGATACAAACAAGCATGTGTTGTAACTCTGCTGTTGCTACAGCTTCAGAAAAAGAGCCAGAAGGCCTCTAACAGATGTGGAGCCAAGGAGACGGTGTAACGCTCCGAAGGGAACACTGACCTGAGTACGCTGCGGAAATCGGTGTTCCAGGGTATGCCGAGCCCATTCATTCACTGATTTCTTCCGAGGGTCCATGCTCTATTTGTTACTTTTTCTTGACAAGTCTGGCATCGTCCCCCAGCTGCTAAAGACGTCCCCAGCATCCTACCTCCCTCTTGGCTGTTCCCAGCCAGCCTTTCACTCCCAGCCTGTGTTCATGCTCCCTGCTCAAGACAGGCTGTTCTTCCGCCAGCAGCACCCCTGTGTCAGGCACCTTCAACCAGAGACTTGACCCAGAACTAGACCTGCCATACTAACCCTCTGCAAGTCAATAGAAATAACCAGTTTTCTTTTAGACTTTCACAAAAATCTATACAAAGCTCAGTCAAAAAAAATAAAAGAGAGACTGCTTTCACGCTCTATAATCTGCAGTATGCTATGCTAAAATACATGCTGTAGTCATTCAAATTCCAAGGATATTTATATCAAACATGGTTTCCTTATGACACTGCATAAATAAGCACAAATAAAGAATCAAAAGATAACTGCTTATAATTAAATGCATATTTTTGTATGATCTGTCATTTCAGAATATGCCTTGATGGACCAGAACTCTTGGCCTTATCTGGCAGTCTAGAGTAAGCTACAACAACAGTAGAAAGCTATACGAATATTGCAGAAATGAAACACACTCCAATTCTATGTGTGAAAACTAGAGGCCCTTACTTGCTGAAAGAAACCTCAGTTTGGTCAAGCAGACTGACGGTAGCACCCTTATATCAGATCTTTCACCAAGGTAAATAATTTAAGGGATAACTAGAAAGGATCATAGAAATGCCTTTATACTCAAGAACTGCAAGCTAAACATGTTGGCTGCAGGCCGACTTAAAAGCTCAAGACACATCTATTCAAATACAGGTAATGATTCAGAAGTAACAGGAATATTACAGCAGTAACAGTTAAGCAGGTGTTCAGTTTGTCTACAGCTCTTTTCCACTTTTGAATAACTTCATGTCTAATGGCACACACGTATTCATAAGCAGCCTTAGTATTTTATTTTCTCATGAAAAATATGCTGTTTGGCAGAAAGCGTTCCATCTCCTCTGCACAGTTCCTGGTATGTCAAAAAATAACATATTCATTAGATTAATGCTCACCTGCCGCGATGTCATCATCCGCCAGATCATGATCTTCTTCCTGAACTTTTGCTTCTGTTCCCAACGAATCTGGGCTTGCGCTGCCAGCCTGAATGGCTTCCGTGGTTACTCCAGCTGAAAGAAACAACCGGAAACCCACAGAAGTCAGCGACTTTGGTAGGTAACATCCTGAGATCAGGGAAAAAGAACAGTAGTTATCTTTTGGTATTCTAAACCATGCAATGTAACTCTATGCAACACAGATAAAGCACAGAGTGACTACTTTCTGGTTTCCCTTCGTACTGCATGCAGACCTTTCACAAACCTATCCTTTAAAAGTCTTTTCCAAACAGTAAAATTTGTATTTTCCTCTTTCGCTGCCATCTTCTTGCATCCTTAAAAATATTAGGCACATATATTGCACACTAACGACTTATTCAGCCACAAAATACAGAGTTCCAGCAGAACTTGTCTTACATCTCTCCATAGTTCGCCTCTCTCACCAAAAAAAGTGCAGTTTTTCTACGCCACTTTCAGAGCGCATTAATTCAGCTGACTCATTCCACGTCATTTGGGTTGGGACGCATCTGTCAGTTGCTATTGGAAACTACATCACAAAGACTAAATGGTGCCACATGATTAAAGTTATAATTCCCTGGTATCTAGCAGTTGAGCCTTACCACGATCCAGTCAAAGCATCATCAAAAGAAATGTTTTGCTATGGGTGAAAAAGAACAGCCTCACCAACAGTCTCCCCAAAGAGCTTCAGCAAAGCTGAAGAGCAGACTGAAGGGATGTCCTGCTAAGATTTCTCTCCTCCCAGTACATTCCCTGTGTCAGCCTATACTACAGAAGATTGCTGCCTTACCGACCGTGGCATCGGGTTTGCAGTCCATGGGGGCATTAAGGCCCTGCTGGGAAAAGGGCCCTGGCCCCTTGTCAGCACCACCCCAATTTCAGCAAGGAATCCAGTCTCTGTAACCCACTCTGCCTTGCGGAAGGCAGACAGCTCCAGCTGACCAACACAAGCCCCAAGCAACGGCTTGGCACCGGGCACGGCCGCTGCCCCTGCTGCTGCTCCTCTCCTGCTCTTAGCTCGCCTTCACGAAATCACTAACGTGCATTACTTCAGTTCGTCTAGCAACTTCCTAGCCTTCTCCAAACATATGGATGTCATTGACTAATGAAAAGATGATGGTATCGTAATAAATCACCGGGGGGGAATCTGTTGGCTGCGTACAAGGTTTGTGAATCCACACCTGAAAGCCATTCAGCTCTGGGTCATCTTTAAACCAGTCCAGAAACGTTAGCACGCTCGCAAGTATTCCAGATTGTACTTACTTCAGTACTGTTTTAAAATACCAAGTATTCACAGCAAAGTAATTACTCACACCTTGTGATAACACAGTGACTGTCTGAGAGCAATTTCTAACCTTCTTCTGGCGTAACCTCTTCATAAGGAAACTAGTACCTTTTAATAACTTTCTGAACGTCCTTCTCGTGTCAACACGTATAAAAACCAGTGACAACAAATACACAACCAGACTGGAATACACTGCCGAATCAATAGCATCTCACTTCATTAAGCTAGCTGGCATGACTGCACAGCCATCACATACAATTACAAATTGCACCTGAACCTTATTCTGGACATCTCTAAAAATAAGGAGTTCACTGCTCTGGTGCAGCTGTTGCAGCCCGCGGGCATCTCTCCGTGGGGTCTTCACCAGCTTCCGGACAGACAGCAGGATCACAGACTCACAGAGGTTTGGCTTGGCAGGCACCTCATAGATCATCTGGTTCCACCCCCCGGTCATGGGCAGGGACCCCTTCCACCAGCCCAGCGTGCTCAGACCCCCGTCCAACCTGGCCTTGAGCCCTGCCAGGGAGGGGGCAACTTCTCGGATTCCAGCACCACTTTGCCAAAACACTTCTTGGTCTGCATCTTCAAGCACCGACGATGTCCCAACACGACTATTCACTTGTGCGCACCCACCGGGGTCAGCCAGTGGGGTGGGGGGGGAGGGAGGGAGGTTATTTTTTAAGCACTGCTTTACATTTTGCACTGCAGTTAGTACAATCAGCTGCCAGTCTCAAGCACCTAGCTGTTCCCTAAATATCACTTCCACCCTTTCAAATGCTTCGACTTCTTTCCACCCCCAGAGAAGGGGGAAGGGTTTGTGTGCCTTTTGAACAGCATGGGATGAAGGCTCCGACTGATGAGCTTTCATCTCGGAGTGAGGATTTTCTGTGGTTGCACACCCAAATGCAGTAGAAGCCAAGGGTCTAGCAGTGCCTAAATGGTAGGCTTAGGCTAGGCAAAAATTAAAAGCCTTCCATTTATTTAATTATCACCTCACCTCCTTCCCTGCTTTCTAGCCCTGAGTTGCTGAAAAGAGGCTGATTTTCCATATTAGGTGTGCTACACTTTTCTAAAGGGCTGAGCAAAACTAGTTATAACGCAGTGGAAGGAAATAAGGGCCTTTGCATGAGTCAATTCTAAGTACAGTGCATAAAAAAAGCTCATTACAATTTTCTACAATTAAAATAAAAATCGAAGTAGAAATCTATTTAAATCACACTGATTAAACTTTCCCCAAAAAACAGCAAATGGATAAAGCCAAAAGAGGGGGACAAAACAGCCATCACACAACTATTGAGGCAATAAACTATCATTTCCTTCCAATGAAAATCCAGTAAGAAGAAACACATATTCCCGGCCTCAAGTTTTTTCTACACAATTCACCAAAAGTCTCTTAGAACCACATTTTGGAAGTGAAAAGATCCTAAAACCCTGAATGTATTAGAAATAAGCCAGTTGACCTATTAGAAAATGCTAGAAAATTAAGTGAGATATACTTGTATTAGAAACTTACACCATTATTACCATTTACTATTTACTGCAGCATCCTAAACTCATTATTCATTTAATACATTAAAATGTTGCAGCAGAAAATTATTTGCTTTACTTCCTTGTGCTCTTTTTAGTCAAACCTTGCACGGGTAAGATCAACCACATACATAAATAGCAGTCTTTGGGGTCCAATCAAACTATCCTTACTCAATGAAGACTTCCATTTAAATCGATGTAAGTTTAATTAAGTTTTACTCAATTAATCTGGCTTTAAATAAAACTCTCTAACAGAAATATAAGCCTACGAGGAATGCATTCATGAAAACTGACAATTGCATATTCCTTATTATAGACTTTCCATATTCATTTTGCTTTCCAGGGATAACATGGATTATTACTTGAAGTAGTTTAAAGATAGACACAATTTAAGGATATCTATTTAAATTTCTTTAATTTCATGCTGCCACATTTAAGATTTTCACTTAAAAAGAAACAGTAACTTGGCACAAACATTTACCCGAAAGAACTGGGGTTTAGCAACACGGGAAGCAAGAGCAGTGCCTCTACTTCATTTCGGGGCAGAATATATGGAGAACAGATTTCTGCCGAGACCGCCCCGCGCCCCGCAGCCCGCGACAGGCAGCCTGCCTGCCTCGCATTAATTCACTCCACACCGCTGCGATCGATCCGGGCAGCTCCCAGCCGCCCCGCGCGCTGCCTGCGTGCCGGCTCCATCCGCATCCCACACGCGCACAAAGGCCGGGGCAAGATAACCTTTTGCTTTCCATTAAAGCCATAGTGGCCATTTTTCCACTGCAGTAACATCACATCTTTAAAAAAAGCTATCTGTCCTTCCGGGCTTGGTGCACAGACCCATCGCCAAGAGCTTGCGGGTGTCCCACTGCACGGAGCCCCACACTGATGCCTTCAGCATTTTAAGCACACATTACACTGGCCTACAGAAAATCAGTAAATAAACAAAATAGAAACACAATATTCAGCAAAGGAAACCCTTTAAAAAGAGAATTTAATTTGCAGAATCCGTTTGAAGATCACCTTTGCTCTTAAAAATAAGCAGGTAGGAAGAGGCAGTAGCATTTTTCCAGAGTCCAGCGGAGGGCTACGAGGATGAGGAGGGGACTGGAGCAGCTCTCCTACGAGGAGAGGCTGAGGGAGCTGGGCTTGTTCAGCCTGGAGAGGAGAAGGCTGAGAGGGGACCTTAGAAATGCCTCTAAATATCTGCAGGGTGGGGGTCAGGAGGACGGGGCCAGACTCTTTCCAGTGGTGCCCAGCGACAGGACAAGGGGCAATGGGCACAAACTGAAGCAGAGGAAGCTCCAGCTGAACCCGAGGAAGAACTTCTTCCCTCTGAGGGTGACGGAGCCCTGGCCCAGGCTGCCCAGGGAGGCTGTGGAGTCTCCTTCTCTGGAGATATTCCAGCCCCGCCTGGACGCGGTGCTGTGCAGCCTGCTCTGGGTGACCCTGCTTGGGCAGGGGGTTGGGCTGGGTGACCCACAGAGGTCCCTTCCAACCCGGAACATTCTGTGGTTCTGTGATTCCCTTTTTGACCTCCACCTGAAAACACATCCTCGAGGCAAACGCCCCACGGACCACGCAGCATTTCAGAAACAATTGTACGCTGTGAAAATGAGGAGCAGGCAAGGTCATGGCAAATATTTACAGTCGCATGACAATCTTAGCAGATACAAGATGAAGCTTTGAAAGCTTCACTGTTCTCCTCCCTGGGGGAGCCTGAAAAACACTGACACCTGCAACATCACCCCTAGGTTTAATTCACAGCATCACTTATACATCCATTCCCATTCGATGCGGGGTCAACAAGCCAACATGCCCGTTTTGGAGCTGAAGGCCCAAATAAAAACGAAGATTTATTGTTCCCCCCACAAGGCACTGTGAAACGAAGCCTCCTGTGCCCAAACATGCGAGCCGCAGACGGTGCGACGCGGAGCCGTGCAGGCAGCTGTGAGCAGGCAGCTCGGAGCGGCGGCAGCGCATCGGGCCCAGCAGCGTGCTGGCAGACCCGCAAAGGAGAAAATGAGATCTGCTTGGCTTTCTCCCTGCTCCTCCACCCCACCGTCTACAGGGAGACAATAATCTCTCTCGCATCAGTTAAAAGATTATTAAGAGATAACCCTGTGCAAGGCTGCCCGTCTTTCAAGTCTCCTGCACGCATCTCATCAAAACGCTGGGAGACACGCCAGTCGCTTGATCCGTGCCAGTAAGGTCATGTCCCAAAATTGCTGTTGGATCTGCACACTGAATGCACAAACGCAGAAAGATTTCATCTCTGTCTGCTGGTGCCACACACCTGATTCGTTCCAGAGCCAACTACATGCACGTGACAAAGCATCTTATACCAGCAGCAAGCTTCTACTAGCGATTACCACTTGCTTTAAGCAAAACAAACCTGTGAATGTGCAAGAGAAGCATTGCTTCTACATCATGCATGTAAAGAACAACTGCAGAGTAACAACATACGCTGGACACAAAAATGTGCTGCTAATAATTTATGGCCCTATATCAAGGGACAAAATCAGGAGAAGTGGAGGATGAGGTAATCAAAGCAGTATTTCTTTATCTTTCATATTTCTTCTCCTTATCTTTCTAGCATAAAACTCTACATTTCAGCAAGTCCACTGCATCCATTTCGGCCATCCTAAATAACTGTTCTCCCCTTCAACTCCTCCCCAGACCTTAAAAAACATAACTTTTCAATCATGTCTTACAATGTAACTAGTATATACGCTTTACTCTTTACCCACAACAGCAACATTTTTAGCTCCTTATTTTGTTCCTCCTTTCTGACATCAGAATTATTCTTCGTCAGGGTGTCAGCATCCTCGTGTATGTTCAGACAGACAATAACACTATTAAACGCCTTTTCAGCCCTGTCGTTCAGGAGAACCACAAACCTTAATTCATACAGATTTCAACACTATTAATATAAAACAAATTATTCCTATTTGCTAGTCATGAGCTGTTTGAAAGGTTTTCAGTATCAGTGCTTTCACAATATTGAACATTTACATTCCAGTCATTCATTCAGCCATGCTCAGCTGATTTCTCTATTTTATGTTTCTTCCTGCGTTTTAAAACTCCCTTGATCTGATAGATAAGCCCATCCTAATTTGGAGGTAAAACAAATACTATGCTTTGATTTGCTCATGACTAACATAAAGGCCAAAATACTGCTGTATGCATACTTGAATGGACTGTTTACAAAATACTCAATTTTTTTCTTAAACCAGTCAGTCCCTGACGATTGCTGTAAAAATGCAAGCCCTGCTTCTAACCTGAGCACAAACATAAGGACAAGAGGCAGAGCAAAATATTATGCTTCCAACTAATGCACATGTAAAACAGAATTGCATACTCTTCTCTAAAACTTTCAAATGCAGTTGTTTAAGCAATGAGGAATACCAGAAACAGCAAATTACTGGAACTAACATGAATTACCAGTTGTTTCCAACTATGTGAAAAAGAAGTTCGTTTTTTTGGAAGCAGTCAGCTGGCTACAGCAGGCACACAGAGTGGTTTACATACACTCCACCAACACAACTATGTCCATAACCTCGTACCCAGCAAGGTCATTCCGTATCACTCCAGAGAAGAGAAATTAGCAACCATCAACAGTTGCTATAGCAGCTACTCCTGAGAGTAAAGGGCAACTATAGCCGTGTTCTACAAACCGAGTATAACTGACCTCCGAAGAAGATCAATTAAAAAAATCCCATCCTAACATACCAATGGCACAAACATCTACCAGTACCAGTCAAGGCTCTCTGACACGTACATACAACATACTTTCACTTATTATTCACTGCTTGGCTGCACATCTAACACTGCAACAACATCCCGTAATAAGGCAAATGCTACATGGCTAAAGGCTGTCATTAACAACAGCTTAGTCCTGCCAACAAATTCTCAACATCGCTTTAAAGGACTGTGTTCCATGTAATTTATGCATTCAATTTAGATTTAATAAGCTTATTACACATCTCTCAAAAATCAATGGGTATTTAATAGAGATCTTTCTCTGAATAGAAAGCACTTTCTTCAGCAGAAAAAAGGATCTCATTGTAAGAAAGATGAACACCTACAACTTAAAAGCAAACATTCTCATTCATGAAAATATTATTTTACTGGTTTGTTATATAAGGCAGATGCATTTAGACTTTATTCTATAAAGTCGGGCTTCTAGATGGGTAACTGAATGGAGTATCTCGTGACGCTGACAGATCTTCCAAGAATATACTCTTATCGTGTCTGCACAACTCCTGCTTTAATAACAACAAACAGAATGAAAACAGCTATTTTGGAGGAAAACCCAGCAGATTAAATAGTGGTCAGCAGCTATTTTGCTTATTTGGAGAACAATCTTTATGCAGTATCTCCTTGCAGCACTTGGTAACCGATGGCTTTGAACACCCGACTGGGCAGGCCCTGCATCAAGCGTTTAGCAGACACTGACGGACATAACTGCACACCTCTGCATTAGCTCCCTTCAGAACCCTTTTCTACTCTTGCAACGCCTAAGGATCCCTTTACACCAATTTCTATAGTCTAATTATAAAGGCATGTCAGTGCTTCACCACGTTGTCATTTTATCAGCCCTTTTCATAGCAGATTTCTTCCTCCAAACCTCTAAACTGCAGCCGAGTCCCTCAACAGCAGGGACAGCCTCTGCAAGAGACACTCCAGTCCCAGTGAGATGTACTGAACTGTTCCATTTACCTGATTAACACTAGTGACCTTAAGTGATTTCATGATTGTGGAATTACTTTGAAAATTTCAAGACACTTTTCTAGGGGAAAAATCCAGGGTTATATAGAATTTTCCCCTAGATTGGTAGTACTGTTCGTAATTTTGTGTACAAAATGCCTTTTTTCTTTCGTCTAGCAACCAAGTAATTCTCAGGTTTAACACAGCATTACTCACGTGATATAACGCTGTCTATGTACTGTGGTAAATAAGGAGCCCACGCGTCAATGGTTTCTTTCCGACCTGCCTGCTCGATCCTCCTCAGCTCTGCTAGCAACAAGGCCTGGGCAGCTTCTCGTACCTGTAAAGCCAACAGGAATGACATACAGACACAAAGATCAAATATTTATCAGTATGCTTTCAGTAGAATTCAGCAAGAACAAAAGAAAAAAACTTCTAGAGAAAATTAAACTAAGCTTCTAAAGACCCTCCTTTTTCCCCAGCCCTCTCCACCATAAACCCAGAAGCAAAAGAACCACGGACGGGACGTGCTCAGGACACAGCAAAGCTGTGCTGCCCCTCGAGAAACCGAGGGGATGAACGTCGCAAGGCAGCCCCCGGCACAAGCCAACCCGCGTCCCACCTCCTCGCAGCCTCCACAGCCGGGCCTTGCTCAGCACGGACAGCAGCGCCGACCGAGGCCGGCAAAGGAAAGCCAAGGAAAACACATATACCGTTTTCCCAAAGATTAAAAAAAATCTGGGCTTTTAAACCCACAAATACAAAATACCATCATGTGCTATCTGTTCACCATGAATACCACTTGTTCCACCTGAAGCCTTCATAAACACACACTCATAAACACACACCTTATTTTTGGGCCAAAAGACTTAATGCACGAAGAAGTTCAGTGATCTGACACGGTAAAGTAAAAAAATTGTGGACACCTAAGGATGCCCCGTAACCAGACTTCCGTCACGTACAAATTTTAATGAGTTTCAAGGCGATGACCCTCTCCGGAAGCCACCTCGCCGTATACCCTAGCTAGCAAAAGAACAGGCTACCAGGTAGCAAAAAACTTCTTCCCCACGAAGTCGCAGGCCCGCGGAGGACCCACCATCTACGAGCCAGCTCTGTTACTCCGTTCCTACTTGGAAAGCTGCACAGTCAACGAATTTTTTGCCACAGCAGCACAGGTGCGGTGTTAAGGCCCACTAGTCATTTATCAAACCGCTGGGTGACAAACCATTTACTGACTGCTGTATACACACTCCAAAAAATAAAGCAACTCAGCAGTCTCTTGAAAAATATAGTGTAGGGGTTTTTTAATCCTAGTAAGATTCTTAATGGAATAATGAAAGTTTTTAATCCAATAATTTCTTTTAAAAAATATGTACAGCATCCAAAACGTTAAAAAAAATTCTTCCAACATTTGACAGGTTACCTGGAAAATTAACTTACTAAATCTGAAATACGAACTGCAGAAACTTGTGTCAGAAATCTTTTTTTTTTATATTAATGGAAAATATGATTAGTAAAAGACAATGTAAGACCCAAACATTGTACAAAATTACTGCTGAAATCACCTCCAGGCATCGATCCTGCCACCTGCGGGCCAGCATCTCCAGAAGAGGAGGTCTGAATTTATCCAGTCCCAACAGGTCGGGGAGCATCACACAGTGCATAGCAGCCAGCTGGCTCCACCCTGTTAAAACACAGCACGACAGCAAGATAAACATACTGAACACTGAAGCAAAATTTTAAGTTCAAAATGCCATCCACTAAATCTACACTGGCCACTGGCCTGGTATGCAGTAGGTCTTCAGGAGAAGGTGGGACGAAGAGGGAGATGAGAAAAAACAAAACAAAACCAGAACCAATTTTGCAGCAGAACAACAGAATTGTTTCTTCTGCCACGGGAACTCGGGCCCACCCCGGCGTCCCCGACGCCGGCTGCCCGCCGGTCAGGCTGCACAGGGCACGCGCTTTCTGCTTCCGACGGGAATGAGCTCTTCCCGGCATAAATCACGCCTCGTCAACTCGCTGCTCTGATCTCTTAGACACACGCCAGGGTCAAACGAGACATCAGCAGCAGACTGCCTCAAACCAGTCCTGATTAAACACAAACATCCCTCTTCCTCCCCATCCCCTCTCAAAAAGGCTCCAGGATCTAGTCGCATGCTTGGATTTTAAACTTGCAGCCTTCAGAATATACTCAACATACATACTAAATACAAAAAAAAATCCCCAAAAGTATAACGGCCAACTTTTTTCAAAAGCATAAGCCTGGTTCTGTGCTCAAGATTTAGATGGCCTGTTCAAACAATAATTAGCATTCCTTGGCATGATATTTAATGCCCTACATGAAAGTGTGATGTAATTCAATTACAGGAAACTCAGCGTATGAATTACCACTAGAAAGATGACACAGAATTTTCTGTCCTGTTTGAAAGGCTGTGTGAATATGTACAAGCACAGTTTGTCTGTCCTTATCTTCCCATCCAAACCTGACTTCAGCGTGCTCACTTCAGGTGCATTCGCACTACGGGCTGCAATATCGCTCAGGTAAATCCAGTAAAGATAAGCATATCCAGCTCAAACAACAGAGCTTGTAAAAATGCTCGGGAAGTGCTCTATGCAAAAGAATTCCTTCAGTATTATGCTCTACACTGACTTGACAAACTGGAGAAATACTTCAGGTGAGCATATAGATCCATATTTTTAGATTGTCAGCAATACTGAGCATAAAAACCTAAATATTTTAACTAATTAAGCTCTTCATGGTGCTACAAGCAAAGATATCATTACATCAATTTTCCTTAAAGAAAAATGGATTAGAAAGAGGAAATTCAAATTTAAGAGTGCGCCGTTTCTACCACTTGAGATGCATGAAAGCAGGAATTTATGGCTTAGTAACAAAGACATAAAAATTCTGATTTGAAGCAACTTGCCTACAGGGATACAAGAGGGTTTGTTTGCTTGTTTGTTTTTGTGCCAGTCTTTTTGGCAGAAAGACATTCTTCATAATTATTTACTAGAAAAAAAACATCCCCAACACAAACCCCAAGTGGTTTAAAGAAACACCAAGTTTCCATAAGCACCAAAAATAAAATGTACATGCCATGAAACTGATTTCGTTTGATTCCTTTTAGGCAGAGCATTGCATTTTCAGTCTCCCCGTTTGCGACGCGGACTACGGGGCTGACCCCCCGCCGCAGCGGAAGGCTGTCCCGCGCTCATCCCGGCGGGCCCGCGAAGGCTCCAGCCGGGGCTGGGCCCCGGTGCTGAGCAGCAGGGAGCGGGCCCGCGGCCCCGCGCACGGCCGCTGCGCCCCGCCGTACCCTGCCGAGGGGCAGCAGCACGGCTGCTCTCCCCACTGAACAGGGGCTGAGGTTTTGTTGCCAGAAGACAACCATGAACCCAAAGCAGACCCGAAACATCTCCGACATGCTATTTGAAAACTGAATTTACCGACAGTTGAAGGCACACAAACTGGGTCTGCCCACCCTCTGCCAGCGTTAAGGGCAAAGCATACAAACAACTCACTGCCTCTCTCTTCTGCAAAGAAAAAAATTCCTACATAGATCAAATTAAAGTCATGTCATAACAATGATAAGGGACATCAGTTGAAAGTAAAAGACAAATAGATAGAAAAGTGAGGAAAGAATACCTTCATTGACTAAGAAACAGGTATGTAAGGTAGGAGCAGTGTCAGAGCCAGAGTGCCCAGCTTCAGTGCTAGAAGAAACAGCAGGAGCGACTTGCAGAGGAAAGAAGAAGAAATAAAGAGAAAAAATAGGAGAGTGAGGATAGCAGCTTCTGAAAAACAGATTAGTATTACTGAAGAATGAAAAACAAAACTGGAGGAAACTGTGATAGTATTAAACTTAAAAAAAATTCTAGGTTTTACAAGAAGTGCAATGCCAGTGAGAGGAAGACATGCGGCTGCAGAGAAACACAGATACACCAACAGAAACTTGCACCTTCTGAAAGACAAACGTGCCCGTAAACACAGCAATTACAAACGTGTCTTTAGATAGAAAGATTTGGTTTGACAGCACGGTTGACTATGAATTTTAAAAAAAGGAGTTTCACCGCTTCTTGTGCTTTTCCTATATTTAGACAGATTTTTGAAATTCGCACTACTCCTTAATAACCCCAGAAATCACCCCTCTTAAACCTGGGCTGCCCCACCTGTCACTCTGACATGTCACAGAATGTGTTACTGATGGTTAGTTCTAATATACATTCATTTTATATGTGCCCCCATTCCAATAATTTTAAACCTACACCAGAGAAAGCACTAAGAATCTAAAGCCGCAGCATACACAGCATTCCCCGTAAGGCTACAGGCAAGCAAGTACAGGCGAGCGCTGTTCCAGCAGGCGACTCAAAGCAGTATCCGTGACGTTTATTTTGTAAACTGCATCATTTCTTGGTGCAAATGTAATTTAAAAGCAGTTCTAAACATTGTACTTCCCCTAATGCTTCAGGACTTAATATTATCACATGAAAAGCTGCGCAGACCTTACGGCATACACATGCTACAGCCCGAGGTCAACGTGGAGATTTAGAGGTCACTATCTGACACTTCCTCCCCACAGAGAAATTACCATATGTCATGCACAAGCATCTTCAAATTAATCCCCCTCTCTTATTCCGTTGCAGAACAACAATGGGTTCAAGCTCCTGAACCGATTAAGCGTTGTCTTCTGAATGGTCTGTTTGCTTTTCACGCGGTGAACTTCTTTTGTCACTGTGGGACATCTGCATCCAAACTACTTCTTCCATACTTTCCACACAAACGCATCACGATGGCACGCGCACAGTGACAGGATGACCAGCGGACATCACTTCATGGCAGCAAAACATAGTTTCAGTAGATGGATAAAAAAGCTATTTATTTTGTGATTGTTTGCAAAGACACAAACCCACCCCATACTGAAACTAAAATCTTACTCCGAATGGGTTTTTTGCCTCCTTTCGTTGTAGGTGTCTGCGTTCTTCCAAGGCCAGCGATTACAACAGTCACTGTAATGGAGGCAGCTGGCCCAGGGCTGGGTAGCACAGAGCTGTGCTCATCTCAGGACCAATACAGGTCAAATTGATGGAGATCAAGGATGTCATAAAATGCAGTAATTGTATTGCTAATTGATTTTTAAGAACAACAGCACTAGAAATTTATGAGTAGCAAGACACTGCAAGTAGTGCACAATGGGATGTAAAGGTAAGACAATGAGCAAACTTACTACCTGTGTAGAGTACCCCTGAGAAACAAACCCACCTTCCCCCAGGAGCATGCCAGACATGCCACCAGGCACACAAAAAGGCGACTGGTTAGGAACTGGAGTATTTTTCTGTATTTTTGACAACAACAATTTCATTTTTATCACTTATTTCTCATAAAGTTCTAAATATTTCCACTGGTAACTAAAGTGTGTCTCTCACCAACAGTAGCAAAGCTGTTTCAAAGAACAATTATGTAGTTGTCAATCGGGAAAGAAAAACCATAATGGCACTATAGCTTTAAAAACCAAGCACAGGCACAGACCCTCTCTGTGATGAATCTGTTTTTTCTTGCATGGAATTTGCCATATAGACACCATCTCTGAGAAATCCTAGCCTTTCAAATAATTATCTTTCAAAGAGGAAGAGTAAATGGCTGTAAAAAAACCCAAAACAAAACAGCCCCACATGTAGAGACAAAAGCCCTGATTTTTCTTCTTTCTGTTTTTTGTTACTGACTGCTACTTCTTTATTCATGTAGCAGCCTTGATCACGAAAAAAGCTTGACACATATCACTCCTGAAACCGATTTTCCCTTTCCAACCACAGATCACAGTAAATTAATACTTGTACTTATGAAAATAATAAATACACAGAAACGTTGCGGTTGGGCAAGTTTCCTCCTCAGACATAAACAGCACCCTTTTGTGCACAGGACTGAAGAAAGTCACACAGATGATGTGCGAGTTACCTGCTGTGCTTACCAGCTCTCTAATACAAGAGCAGTTCCATAGTTTACAGATATATTTAAGGATGTACATACACCTTCAGTGTACCTCTGATCACTGTACACGGTGGGATTTACTACCACAAAGCGTCTGTATTCTGCAAAATGCAATCCTTTTACAAAACGCAACTTTCTCCATGTTCCTATAGCTTGAAAAGACAAAGTTTTAATAGTTCACAGGCAAAAGTTAAAAAGAAAGACAATTGCCATCTTCAAAGGAAATTTTAAGTAAGTACTGAAGGATATCTGCTTTATAGACTAATTAAAAAAAAACCCCAAAACTACAATGCCAAACACATGGAAAATAAGAGAAACCCTTCCTCTTCTGCCCTACAGTACATGCACGCAGCTGGGCTCACATTCAAAAATCCCACAGAACTGTAAAGAGAGCAGCAATGTGTGTACCTCCCCTCTTCATTTTCTCACCCAGCAAAACAGGTATGACCAAGGCTGCAGACATAGGCTCCCCTCAAGCCACACACAACCTTCCACTGGTCCCACGCCGAAGGGGACCCTGGTATCCCGGGGGCGAGCACTGCTCCTCCTCCTCCTCCTCCTCCAGGCCCTGCTGACAGACTGCCCTGCCCTCACTGCCTCCCCACCAGTCGCCCCACAAGCCTCCCAACAGCTCACTTGCTCCTGAGCTCTCAGCTCGAGTCAGAACGGGCCACATCACGCTGGTTTACATTTACAATCGCTTTGGCATTCAGAGTAGCAGCTCCTTTTCCCCATCACACAGCAGCTGTAATTTAAAGAGTGAGCAGCAAGGCATCGCCACAGCCTGCTCCACCTCTCCAGTCCCAGCAGGACCATTTGTGTGCTCCTGCTGCCTGGAGAGAGGTCTTCTCCCCGGCTCCACTCCACTCCAGCAGAAAATTCATGTCTAATCTTGTGTATACCCTTCTTTGACATCACGTGTTGTTCTGTGTCTTGTATTTCACCATCATACTTATGAAAGACACAATGCAAACTAATCAAGGATCTTTCAGTGTCACCCACTGCCATCTTTCATAACGGCAAGCGATGAAAATCGCAGCAGTAGAGTTAAATTATCTTCCTCCTTCATAAAAAGGAGAGGAAATGTATACGTACCAGACGTGTTTACCTTTATGCTTTAGCTTATAACACAAACATTTTTGTATTAGTCTGCGTAGCCCACAGCTACAGACTTCAAACCTCTTACCATCACCTCAGCACCAGAATGTTTGGGAGCCCTTAAAATATGCAACAATTCATTGTCAGAGAATGACGTCATTACCGTATTAGCATCCTGATTCTTAAATAGCTCTTCGTGATTAAAATTTTTATCTTGAATATTACGCTACTTTTTCCTCCCACGCAGAAGCTAGCAATATTTTTATCACTTCACAGGAAAGTGATAACCTCAGTCTTAAGAGCTGAAATGCTGTATCCAACTGTCCCAAAGCAAGTGAATTTTTACCTTGCTTAATTTGTCCTTGGGCTGCATGACTCGAAATTGAAGGGGGTGCCTTCGCTTTCGACATCTCAGGAGTGCCTGGCCTAGGCGGTCTAAACACAAAATGTATATGATGGGGGAGAAGGAGAAGGATAGGGAAAAAGAAGAAAAAAAAAAGTTATTTGCTAAAGATACTGTGACCAAACAAACTTTGAAAAGCAATCCTATAAAAAAGTCACTTTGACAGGAGAGAAAAAAATAAAGTCTCGTATTTACAATTCCTAAGTAAGCTTATTTTTTTGGTGATAAAAAGTTCATCTGTAAGTTTTCGTTTATTTAAAATTTCACCTACACATTATAAAAACTCTTTAAAGACAACAAGCACTAAAAAGGAGGACAAACATGGCCTCAGACCTACTGGTGCATGTGTTCACACAACTCCTTGTTCTATTAACACTGCAAGTCACCTAACTCCATTCAAAGCAATACAGTCATCTTGGCATACAAAAATACTACACTCAAGAAAGAAGAAATACACTCGGTTCCATCTAGCTACCAAAGGTTTTCACAGCCATTAAATACATCAAACCCCACATTAATAAACAAATTAAAATGCTGTATCAAAAGAGAGACTCTGAAACCAAGCTACCACAAGTTCCAGTGCGTATTTGCCGTACCTGGTCGGAGCTTTCTTCATGTGGTCTCCGATGAAGGTCGCATTGGTCATACTCATCAGCGTGTTGGCCAACGAGATAACAGACAGGAGATGCTGCGTGGTGACGGCACGTGACACGCCATACGTCCCCTTTCCCAGTCCCTCTGTAATGGACATTTTCCTTCCTAACTCCACGCTGTCATACGCTGGTTTGCCTACGGGCTGGTTATAGCCAGGAAGCATCAGAGACATGTGGCCTCCTCTAGACAGCAGGCCAAAGGACACTGAACAGTGTGGCTTAAGCATCCCAAGGCGATCAAGGCAAAGCTCATCTAGAACAGAATTCAGGCCCCAGGCATGAAGACAGGACATAAAAAGCTTTGCTGTGTCCATGGTTAGGTTATATTCTAATAACGTTAACGGTTTAGATTTGCTAGAGCGATATTCTGGGTCACCGTCTTCTCTTCTCTGTCTTACTGATTCTTCATCCTCATCGTCATCATCGAGAAGATGCTCTTTTATATTCTCTTTGATAGTTTCCTTGACCTGCTGGAAGAGGACGGCTGCTCGTTTGCCAGTCAAAAAGGAGCCTCCTTTGTCAGACCCGCCAGAGGCTTTCTGTAGGTTCTCCGGAGAAATGAGCGCCGTGTTGGGTCTGGAGGCCTCCTCAGTCAGCAGCTGAATAATCAGGGCTTCCACGTCAAAGAAGAGCACATGTATATCTGGATCTGTTAAGTTAGTCTTTATAGCTTGAACCATCAGGGAGTTATGCGAATATTTAGGTAAATTCCCCTGAAAAAAAGAAAAAAAAGAGTTTTGAAATTTTAATTGCAGTACTTCAACACTTTGCACAAAGTGAATTCACAAACTGAGGAAGCTTTGGATAGTCAAAGTTGGGAAACTCACGTGGGTACAAAGCATGTTATAATAAACATTATGAAAATACCAGTGAAGAATTTCACAGCACTTTTCACAACGTCAGGAATGCCAGACTTGTGATCAAGTGTTGCACCCCTAAAAATACAGAAATTTCACTTACAGAAGTTTACCAGCTAGAGCTCTCCAGATAAGACAGAAGTTCACATTTCTTCCTCGTGAGTTCTAAAATATAATAGGTATACTCCAAGGAACAATAAAATTTCAATATTTTGTTATCAAACTTAAAATACATTGAACTTCATTCTCTCCATAACCAACACAAAATTATGCTCAAGTACTTTGTTTCCTCAAACAAGTGAAAAAGAGAATCTTTAAACAGAAATAAACCCTGTTCAAATGTAAGTAAAATATTATTTCTCCTCTTCTACAATTTAATTAACAGCCTGAACGACGTAAGGTTGAATAGTCACGTTTGATGCACAGCACCACAAACCTCCAGGAGAAGCAGGCGATGGGGAGGCACTCCTGACGCTTGTGCGAGTCCCTGCAGAAGTTAAACCCTGTGCTCAGCTGACAGCTAAGTCTAAGGGAGCACAGAAAAACTATCACCCTGCACAAGTCTGAGAAAGGCGGCAGGAGAAAAGGTATTTTTTCCACAGCTGATACAGGCTGAAGGGTTTCTTCAGAAAATATCAACCTTTACTGAATGCAGAATTAACCCGAAAGTTCTTAATACATGATCAATAAAAGCAATACAGTCGAGGCTCCTAGGTCTTTTCTATAACTCAACAGCCTTACATTAATACAAACTCCTCCAGTTTGGTAGTCTCCAAAATCTTCATTCTCTGTGGCCTTTTTTAAACCACATTTTACAGCAGGATAGTTATTTAGAAATCAGCAAGGCGTACAGTTTTTTTATATACACTGTATATATATACAAATAGGTACGCACATACATACCCACACTTAACACTATAAATATATACAGAGTATACAAATAGCATACACTCTATATATCATCCAAAAATTTGAACATTCTGTATACGTACACTAACTTTTAACAGGTTTTTACCCTATCCTATACACATCCTGATGGACTGCTTCCTTTGTTCACTGACTTGAAGGAATGAGTGCATCTTATGAAGCCTTAAATACCCTGGGCCATAGGAGTGGTCACCACTGAACATCTGCCGAGCTGTAAAACTACGTTATTTCTACCAACGCTCATTATCTTGCATTTTTTAACCCCTTTCCGTTATACTTCTGAACACTAACAAATGTATTTATCACTAAATCAGAGAAACAAATGTATATTCTCTTTAACATCTCTTAATTGGAAAACTGGACATGCATACGTACCATTGACCTTCTCTCAAGGACTTTTTTTCAAGACAGTAGGCATTTCTAGACCTACAACTACTCGGCTGCTTTCAGTTTTGCATAAATGTCATAGCATGTGTTCGAAAACTGAAATAATTTTCCTTATAGTCCTTTTCCATTACAGCTGTAAAGACCCCCAAAATGCTGTTGGCATGAAAGAATACAATATCCACCACATCACGTTCAATTACTGTATCACTGTATGAACCTGGCTTTGAAACTAGCATATTATTTTAATTCTCAAGGTTCTCATTTAGACAGATTTGTCTCTCCTGAAGCACTCTGCTTTTTCTGTGGCTATTAATTACCGTACATCCCTGCAGAGCATAAGATTGCTTTTTACAGTAAAAGTCTTCAGAGCAAAACAGACCTCTCCAAAGTTTTACATGAGCTTTGTATTTGGAAACCGATCTGTCCAGAAGAGGCTCAGGACCCTCACCTGCCCTCCGCTGACTGTCCAGCCACGGCTGCTTCGCAGTTCATTTCCGAGTGCTACTTTGGAGCAACCCAGGGAGAGCCTCTCCCCTTGACTGTTTCACAGCCAGAGGCCAGGGGAACCAACAGAGTAAGAAACCGCTCCTCCAATCCGTCTACATACAACATGCAGGAAGTGTATTTATTGCAAGCAACCCACCACGTTAGTCTTACCCGAAACTCTAATCTTCATTTTTCTAGCACACTAACACTTTATTTCATTTACAGACTCTTCATTTAAGGCTGTTAATATTTCACTTGGTTGGAATGAATACCCACGTATGTTTTACTGTATGGTGTTAAAATTGAGAAGAGCAAGTACAATTACTGGTTTGCTTGCTGCACTCACTAGTTCCTCAACAAATACACACATCTCAATAAATACACATAAATATTTTATGTTATTCCAATGCACTCGTTCTATACCAAACAAACAAACCAGATACCAAAAGCACACACAGGACGCAATATTCCAAACATGAAAAGATTCTGCAACAATGAAATGCAGACCTGGCAAAATCTTCAATACCATCTACTATTTCACTAGAATCAAATAATTTTTAATTCCTGTCTTTCCTCAAATTAAAATTAATTTCACTCACGTAACAAAGTTAGGGCACTACCAGAAGGAAAATTCACATCTGGTCACGGGGATTTTGAAAGAAAAATTAAGCAGAGAGCATCCTCCTGGCTCCCTGCTCTTGCGTTTCTCGGAGGAGCTGCAGCAGTGGCTAGCTCACCTGACAAACAGCCAGGGCCTAAGGCAACCAGCGCTACAGCCATCAGCCACATTCTGCTCCTTTCCCTTTGGTCGACTCTGAGAACGCAGAAACTATGCTCACTAAATAAATTTGCCGTGAGAAGCAAATAATGGATAACTGAAACCAGAATAGCAATTATTAAATGTCAATAAATAAGAGTTACAAATTGTGTTGTGCAATGCACTGATTTATTCACATTTTCCTTATTTAAAAAAATCTAGTTATTTCCTCAGAATGTAAACGTAGCTAATTGATTATGAAATAGTCTCTGGCAGTGGTCACAGTGGTAAAACTAAAAGCAACAATAAACCCAAAATATTTCAGCTATAGATCATCGCTGACCTCCGGTACAGAAGAGGTTTTGCTGTGCTATGTATGATGCCTGCGTAGGCAGCAACCCCTCCAGCAGCTGCGAGGCACCTGCGCGTGAAGCACGGCCACGCGCACAGCACGCACGAGCGCAGCCTTCGTCCCGACGGACGCCAACCGCCACGCCGGAGGCGGCGGAAACAGCCGCGCCCGTGTGTTGGCAGAAACACCATGGTGTTGTTCTAAGGAACCTTCTAAATGTCTGCAGGTGACATTTCTGTTCCAGACAGAATCCAGGCGGAGCAGGGCAGATGCCTCCACGCAGGGCAGAGGCGGCGGCGGCAGCGGGCGTGCGGCGCGGGGCTCTGCCGCTCTCTGCCGGTGACGGCCCAGGCTGCCGAGCGCCAGCCGCCTGCCCCAGCGCAACCCAAACGCGGGCACCTCCTGCTCGGGCGCGGGTAACGCTTCCGAGCGGTGCCAACAGGCTGAACAGATTTAATACCTGCCTATTCTGACGGGTCTTTATTAGGGAAAAGGTGATGATGAGCGGTGGAGTGCTGGAAGGGCAAAGGCAAGCAGGACACAGCCACGGAATCGCTCCGGCCGGCGATCCCCTAACCCAACCCCCTGCTCAAAGCAGCATCCGCTAGAGCCAGCTGCTGGGGGCAAGCAGAAAGACAATTTTGCACTTCCTTCCATTAATCTTTAACAGAACGATAAGAATTTAAAAGTCAGGGGTCATATTCTTTCTGCACCGAAGTTCACCAACCCCTCACACGAGGTCAGGACACCTTTCCCCTGCGTCTGGCCAAAACAGAACCGCACGACGCAAAGCCCAGGAGCAAGCTCTTCCTTCCAGCTCTCCTCTGGCAGCCGGCGCTGACGTGCTGCTGAGCCCACCGCCTAACCCACCACCAACAACACAGCCTGCATCTGAAATGCACTGCTTGCTTCTTCACTCCATCTCTACAACGTGATGCTGTTTGCCACCTCTTACGGTCAGTCCAAATCCGTCAGACTTCACAATAATTAGGCACATTAAAATTAACAGGCTATTCAGAACCAATTCCTGTACCGTTCTACCTCCACACTGGAATTCCTTCAAATTTTTACACTGTACTAGCTTTCCTTGGGATGCATGCCATATTGTACCCCATCTGCTCTTCAGAACAATCAAATCCACGCTAAAACGTAAAAACTACTCTTTACACAGTCTGACATCCAAGTTATCTCTTATTGCGAGATATCGATACAGAAGAGCTCAATTACTAGTTGCTAAAAAAGGAACTTCCCCACATCTCAGAATATTTAAGGTGCTTCCAGTTTATGCAGTACCAACCAGGACGGAGAAAAGTCACCCTCTGACTCTGGGGACCACAGAGCAAGCTCACCATCCAGCTACTGCTCCAACACCTGAAGAACTCTCACCATCGTGATATTATCAGACAGGTCTGCTTAGCGGGGTTCTTAACACGAGCACTCACTTCTTGCTCAGCTTGGTAAGCAGCCTGTTGTTGTACTCAGCAACATCCACACAAATCAAAGTTGTGTTTCTAAATGAACAGGCGTAAACGCGCCGTGGCTCACGCACTCTCTCTGTTCACAGACACACCGCACTCCGGAACAGTAATGAATGCTTTCAGCAAGTTACTACAGCCAGTTCTATCTGAATTCACCACTTAAATCACAAAATACAATTTAAAAGTCCTTAAACATTAAGCATTGAAATATTTAGGAATCAGCTAAGCCCATTAATATCTTCTAGCATTGAACACTTAAATGCTGAAAATTAATTTTGGTTTGAGAAATATTTCAAGTTACTTTGGCTCCATTTATATCCATTTGTACATATATTTTAGTAATACTTTTTCTGAACTGTCACACAGCAACTACTACCAAAATAAAAGAAAATCAAGCTCTAGCTCCACCTTTAGCAAGAGCTGCAGGAACCTATAAAACATGTTCAATATGGGGGGAAGAAAGAAAAAACAGATCAATGCCGATTCCGTTCCTCAAAGTCACGACAAAACAAAAAGGGGGAGATTGGCTTCTGATGGATGCGGATCACACAGGCTGGTTCCTTGTCTACCCATCAATACTACAAATTAACAGAACATACACAACTGAGCAAATACTCCAGATTCTATGAAATGCAGCTAAATCCAGATCTCAAATGAACTCGGCCTAAAAAACCCAACAGTAGAATGCATGCTGAAGTGGGCGGTAGCATCATAAACAGTAACACAAATTGGGAAAGACGTCTCACGAGACATGGAAGGGATTGTGTTGGTTGATACTAAAAATATATTACTACCTATCTGGAAACAGATAAGTTTATTTGGTGCATAACCTTTGCTCTTACTGAACCTAGAGTAAAGGACAGTGAAAGCAGTCCAGTTATAGGCAGTGAAGAGGAAGTTTAGAAGCCTTAGACTCCAGCAAGGAAAACCACTACCACTGAGAGCACAAACCAGAAAACAACCCATAAATTAAATGTATTTTTAAAATGTAACTCTAGATAACACCACCTGCATTAGAAACTGCACAATGATGCTGAAGCAGGCTGATACTTCTGGTTCCAGGAAAGTAAGCTCCTAGGACCGACCTAAGGCCAGATAAAGCCAGTTTAGATCTTCCTATTAAAATTTCAGAGAGCTTTGGATAAGGCCCTTTCAGTTCCAACATCAGAGGCTTCCCGTATTTTATTCAATTCCTTATGGAAATAAAAGTTTGAGGTACTGCACAAACTGAAGCACAACTCGCCTTGTCCGATGCTTCGGAAGCGAGCAGGTTAGTGGCAAGAGTCTGCAGTTTCTGATGCGCCACGTTTTTCAGCGCAGCCAGGCTACGCCGAGTCATGGCCTGCTTCAGGTTGACGGCGGGATGGCTCAGGGAGTCCACAGCCGCCGGGACTGCCTCGTCGCAGGCGTTCAGGATTTCCACCGCCGTTATTCCCATCACACACCTGTCCAGCGCACCTGCAAATATTTGGAAAAGCATGGGTTTAAGCAGAAACAATTCAGAACCTCCAAAATATCACAACAATGGGCCAGAAGAATTTACACTACAGGATGCAATGCATAAAACTTTCCATTGTGTAAATAGCTATTTTAGAACTAATATTCCTAAAGGGATGGAATTTTCCTAGATTTTCATGAAGATGAAGTGTGCAAGGAAAAACCACGCTGACAGAAGTCAAGACAAGTTTAGAAAACCAACAATGTGATTCTGTATGATCAGAGCACGACGACTGCAGCTGCTCAGCGTTTTTAGTGGCAGGCTGTTCCCAACCATTTCGAGTTCCCCCTCCCACCCAACTACCAGTGCAGACTGAATTTTCCGCGATGAATCTCAGATTCCTCTCTGCTTCCTAGAGCTTCAATAAAAAACATTTCTGCTCTAGTTTTCAAAATAAGCTGAAAATAATATTCAGACATTATTGCAGGTTTGTGGTTTTTTTCTTAAGTCAGTTAAGGAATTAACAGGTAATAACATACTACATATATTCTGATGCATTTTTTCCTCACTTTCTCCTTTTCAAATATCACAAAATTTTCTACAAAGCTGGTTTTATTTTATGCCTTGTTGCCCATTCTGTTAAGGCTCGTTTTTGGTTTCTTCTAAACTAAGCACTAGTCCCTTTTTAAAAAACCACACCAAACAACAAACCAAACAATACAAAAACCCAAACAATTCCTTCACTCCGCAGATGAGGAAACTGTTGTAGATTTGAGGTGCGGCACTTCACACCAACGTTTCAAGAATGTCACCGAGGAAGCACGGATGCTAATAAACTGAGAGGACCCAATACTAAAATATGTATCTAACAAAAGCTTATATAATCTACAAATTTTGGGAATAGTGGAGTGCTAAGTTTCCATATACAAATGTGCAAAAAAATTTAACTCTCATCTCAGATGCAACTTATACAGAACTATAACCAAATACAGATGTATTAAAAAATTGTTTAATCAACGTCTTTGAACTTAACCTTACCAGTATCCATTTGCCAGACGTACACAGACCCATCTGAACATCCTACTACCAGATAGTCATCGGAAGGCCTCCATTTTATGACTTGAATCGGGAAAAGGTGACGGGATGCCAGCATGATGCATTTTTTCTCCCGCAGACTCAGAAGACCTACCGAGTGATCACTGGCAACAGAGCAAATACAGTGCTGGACTCTTGCCTAATAAAAGAAAACAAGGGGAAAAAAAAAAAATAAATCTTTAACACAATGCAGAGAGTTTACATTTAATTGTCTCTTCTTCACTGGACCAAGCATGGTGACCAACAACCTATTTTATAACCAAAAACCAGGCACATAAGTCTATGCCTAAATTCACTGCGGGCCCTAGAAACAGAATTGCACTTGCAGCAATTCTCGTGAGTCCAACCTCTTGCACATCATAAAGAGCAAACAGGTATTAGAAACTGTTTTGTTAAGCGAAAAAGAGAAACCACGGTTCTCAAGTAAATCAATGTCATTTTGTTCATTAAATTCTACCCACTCATCCAAGTTATGAGAGACAAAATTGCCTTTGGGCTAACTGGTGGGGAATGCTTGCCTATCACATTCGCTAAGCACCTGCAGGGGAAAGACGGCTTCCAGGTCCTGGAAATCCTCTCCCACTGTTAATGCTGCATATCATAAAATGCCAAGTATTCCCCTAGCTAGCTAGGTTTTAATGTCCAGTTTTTCCACAATTTTTTATGTTTTACGTAGCTAAAACATGATGCGAGCAAAACCAAGATTAACAGAACAATTCAGCTCCTTTTAAGCGTCTGCGAGAGTTACAGATCGGGGCAGGGTTACATCTTCAGTGTTTCCTATCACATTCACATTCTCAAGGATTTGAAGAGCTGTACCATTTACAGGAAGTGTGAGACAGTTTATCAGACACATTACGTAAAACTTACGCTACAGTTTTCTGGTGGAACTAGAAGCTGCGTAATTTCTCCACCATGTACACAGAAGATATGTTTCATCTCTCCAGAAAATATATCCCATATGATGACTGAGAAATCCACACCACCTGAGATCAAATACCTTTGATCATAACGAGAAGAAACCTGATGAGGATACAGTAAGCATGTAATTTTGTTTCGATGGCCTCGTAGAGTCCGGTGAGGTGGCCAACCTGAGAAATTGGGCAATGGGTGACAGGGGTAAGAAAAGAAAAGGAGAGAAAAAAAAAATACAATTCACTAGAGCAGTTAACAATCCAGAACACTGTCCTTGATTAAAAAAAAAAAATACAGATGTACTGCAATTCTTGACAGAAGTTCTTATCAAAGGAGCCCTGTCTTTTTTTTTTGAATGGCTCATTTTTTTTCACTAGACTGCATAACTCCTTTTGTCTTGCTGTACAATCTCACTCTAAAGTAATCCAGCTGTCTTAAAACAGCTTCCCCCCCTGCAAAATCCCATTAAAAAAAAAAATTTAAAAGGCCATGAAGATGTGAGAAAATAAATTCCCTTCCCCATCAAACATGAATTCATCCAAGGTTTTAACCAAAAAGACCAGTACCAGGAAAATCACGTACTCTTACTCTGCACTGGCCACAACAGTGGCATGCAAGTCTGGAGTGTTACGCATTTGGTGCTTGCACAGAATAGGTTTTTAGAAAGGAAAACAATTTCTGTGAACACAGAGCAAGAACAGCAAGCCTTCTGTTCACTGAGATCAAACACATGAGTGAAATCGTTCTCATTCTAACCTTCAAACTATTGCAAAAGATGCTTCGAAAAATTGTCTTTTTAGATGGCAAATTTGAAAGAGTGGGCCCAGTAAATTAAATACCAGAATCAAGTATTCTATGCAACACCTGCATGATACAGTTGAACTTTTTTGCTCTACATGATTATGCCTTCTAGCAAGCACAGCAAACCTTATGTAGAACATGCACAGGCACTTCTGCATTTTTATGAGGGTACGAATCACAAACACTTATTTGCAGAATAACGTATCAACTTCGAAGCAATCCAACTTCACATTAAGAAAAAAAATCATTTGTATAAAGTTGTATGAAGTAAATCAGTTATACAAAGGAAAGAGTACAACTGACAGCCTTGTATGTAACTGACAAACTCATACCTATATTTACAGAAAAATATTTACATGTCTTTTTCATTTATCAGCAATTGTAAAAAGAAAAACACAAATATTTGTCCTGCAACTATGACCACAAAGTATTAAAGTAACATTATCTGGAACCAAAATATACAACAGCAGGCCAACATATAACACTCCACTAGCTCCACCATACACAAAGAGGAATTCCCTATTAGATGCATTATTTTCCCAAGGAGACCTCCACAGGCACACCAATACCCAGGGATAAAGGCACTGCCCAGGACACGTCCCCCACCAAATCTTTGCTGCTGCCTCTCAAAAACCCAGGAGGAATATCCAGGACTTTCCAGTGGAGGGACCTCCCCCAGAACAGACGCAAGCCGGCCACAGTTCATTTATTACTTGGGTTTCTAATTACATAATATAACCATTTTCTTAACAAGTCTGATGTTCTATGATTTCCACCCATAAAATGACTCAAGGTTCTCTTCGTGAAACTGTAGGTGACCCTGCTTCGGCAGGAGGGTTGGACTAGATGACCCACAGAGGTCCCTTCCAACCCCTACTATTCTGTGATTCTGTGATTTCTTACTTCAGCAAGTCTCAGGACAGGTGCCCCCTGTAATCCAGCCATGCTTTGCAAAAGCTGTTTGCATACCTCTCCGCAGCGTATGCTCTCCCTGCAGCAGCTGGACGATAGCAGTTTGTGTGGCCGGCACAATCACAATGCTCCCATCTTCACGGCCACAAACCAGCCGCCCATGGGCCGGGATATACACGCTGGCTGTAACTTTCAGCGGTTCGTTGATGTTTGGTATTAAGCTTAGCTGGTCTATAATCCCAGCAGGGCGAGGAGTCAGTTTATCAAAAGCTTCTTGGAGGGATACTGAAGTTGTTGTTTGCAGTCCTGCTCGAAAAGAAAAGAAAAAAAAAAAAGAGGAAGGGGTGAGGTAGGAGGAGAATTTAAAAGAAAAAAAACAAACACCCCCAAAAATCAAGAATGAAAATTAGGAATGCTCTTCTGAAAAGATCTCAAAGATTAAATACACCATGTTACAACACTTTGAACAAAGTAAAAGGTACATACTGGAGATTAATTTACTGACTACATGAGCACAGCTGCAGCACCACATGGAAATAATACACATGAGAACTGGAAAAGCGTATGCTTTAAACTACCAGAGGAAGTTACACAGGCAGACAGCAATGACCAGAGCTAGTCTTTGGAATAAAGCAGTAAAACTTAATACCTGAAAAATACTGAGAGTAAATGAAGATTTTGATCACATATGAAAATATTAAATTACTATAACTCTTACGAGAAGCTACCGATTAAAAAAGACAACTTTGTGGATCTGCAGGAAAAGCAGCAGTGCTTTATCCAGCAACCAAATACATAACAAAAAATAGAGATGCCTGCTAAAAGACCTGGCCACAAGCCTGTTAATTAGATATACCTTTTGCACTGTCTTGTTGTTCAAGAGTATCAGGCACACTCCAAATACACAGCCTCCCTGAAGAGTCTCCTTGGATTAGCAGCTTATAGGAAAACTCCCTGTGTCCATAGAAGAATCGAGTAACTGGAGGACATATTAGTAGCTGGGGAAAAAAAAATAAAATTAGCAACTTCAGAACACATGCAAACCATGTACTAACCTCAAAATTTACCTTCCCCACACAATCCACTATACCTTTTTAAAAGCAGGACAAAAAGTAGCTACTTTATGCTTTATCTTTCATGCAGCAGAAAGAATAAATATAGCAACACGAATTGGAAGCAGCTGTGGGTAGTTACAAAACAAGTCACAGGTTTAGGGGAAAGGAAAAGAGATTTTTATATCAATTTGGATCTGTTCTGAATATATTCATATTTAGAATATTTTATTTATGTGTCTGTATTCTAAAAATGTTAACATTTTAACGGCAATGGTGAGCTGAAGTTCCACTACACAGTAAGGAACGTTGGCCACAACAGAAGCAAAAAAATATTAACATTGATGGACAACATAGTGGGAAAAAAAAAAAAAGGTTTCAATGTCCAAATTTGGCAACACTTTAAATGGTTACAATAAAAAAGGATTTCTACAACAGTCTTACAGTAACAGCATTTGTAACTAGGACAGTTACTTATGCATAGTAGTATAGGTGTAAGTACTACGTGTATCATACAGCAGTCTTAGATACATTAGTTTACAGCAGACACAGTTCACAGTACAATGCAAAAATCAAATACAGCTCAAAGAGGACTTTGGCCTACCAAATCTGATTTTCTTTACTTTGCAAGGATTTAAGCTTTCAAATTCAAAGCTTTGATTCTGAAAGCTCTTGCTCAGTTATTGCCTAATCATCACGCACATCACAACTTGGCTTCTGATTCCCCAGGCATTGATGCAGGATAAACTGTTAGTACACAGGAGCTGAAGAGTCACTTGACCAGGGACTAACCTCTGCATTTATCTGAAAACCAATGAGAACCAAACCAAACAGCAGGGAAACTGCATCTGTCTGCCTGCTCTAGGAAGAGAAGAAATCCTAAAGGCCTGCTTTGGAAGAGAAGAACTGGTCATGACGTATGCATGTTTCCACACTCTAAAAGAGAAATGCAGTCCATAAAAGAAAGCTCAAAGAAATAAATTTTACCTGTTTATCTGCTCTGTCCAACACACTGTACAATAAGGGTGGAATTAAGTTTTCCACTGCTTTCCCCACATCTCTGCGAAATGAATCACTAGCTGGTAGACAGCTGGGTTTAAGAACAAAGAGAAAGGAATAAAATTCCTTGTATTACTAGAGAGTGACTATTACATCACTAGCTAACTAAATAATACTAAGCAAAAACAACCCCCAAGCCCTTAAACATTATATTTTTTCAATTGTTAATACAGTGTATAGCAGATCATTACTCTAATTTTAATGTACAGGGTACGCTGTGTCAATTACTAGCTGCTCCAAATGTGTCCAGCTCCCTTTCCCCCCGGATTCAGAACAGAAGGAAAACAGAATGAAGGAAGCCTGGCTTTAGCCCTGCTTTGGACTTAACATGTGGCCTCACTCAGGACCAACACACACCAAACCCAAGGATTCCTCTGACAGATCACCAGAAAAATCTGCTCACATTCTTATGCTCTAATCACAGAAGAGGGTGAGGAAAGAGTCCTCGCCTGATTTGTATTGATCCCATTTAAGGATCTCCAAGATGAAGCTGCATCTCTACCCAGAACAGAGAGATGGCTGCATGTCATGAAAACGTCAGAAGAAAACTAGAAAAGTTTTTTATTTTACTTTTGTTGTTCCACATTTATTTAACCTCTTTGATACCCAATTTTAAATTAATTTTATGTTTTGACATTTACACGTGCACACTCAGCTGTTCATGCCTTCCCTTAAAGGGCTGAAAGAGTACTCTGTTACAATAATACAATCATCATTTATGTTCTACTCCATATAGCAAAATCTTACCTCTTCCTGATTTGGACCTGATTTTGGTTAAGGAAATAGTTCAACCACATTTTATTTTAACGTATGACTCTTGCCCAACAGAAAATGTACCTCTTCCCATCACACAGCTCCACGAGGAAGTGAAAAAGAGTTAGTGTAATACCAGAAAATAGTGAAGCAAGCTTGGTTGAGGCAACCCAAATTACTGAGCACCGATACATTTAGGGGACACGCACTTTAAAATATCTCATGGAATACTAGTTTGTGCAACATCCATATGGTTTTGTAGCAAAACAAAAGCCAAAGATACTCAATATTTCTTCAAAGTCTCTCATGTTTTTATCTCAAAAAAACAAATAAATGGAGTATTTGATTGTTGACTACCTGGCTGGTAACTTATATATGAAGTTTTGCCCATCTTCCGTCCATATGATCACTTTATCAGCTGACACAAAGTCGCCACCAGTCCAGGTCTGATCGTTTTCACTAGGGACCGAACATAAGAGGGAATAATCTCCAGCATCAAAAACCTGAAAAGAAACAGAAAAGTCTGTTGTCATTAAGCAATTACAGATTAAAGTGCCCAGAGAGCGGCTAATTTTGGTTTCAGTCTAGCCACACCAAAAGCACTCTGAGCATCCTGATCTAAATGTCTGACTGGCAGTTTAACCAGATCAGCTTCTACAGAGAAAAGCAGCCAGGTGTCGTTCCCCTAGCTCGCCTTACCCTCCAGTACTTGGAGCACACTACCAACAACGACCGCTGGGTAAACCCGCAGAAGGAAATGCTCTGACAGTTTTGACAATAAATAGGTTTTGACTCCTCTTCAAACACTGGTGTTGTATCCTAAACAAACAAACAAAATCAACAATAAATTAATGGCATTTTATTTAAATTTATAACTCTGAAATTAAACAGAGGCATACTACCTTCCGTAATAACAACATCTTCAAAAATGGCATTTCTTTATGGTTTTAAATTTGCTCAAGTCAAGAGCTTGTCAGTGTTTCTGTAAATTTTAACTGAAAAAAAAAATACTTCTGTTTTGTTTTGATACTCCTATGGGTATATCCTATGTTAAATATCAACTGTCCTGTGAGAGTCAAGTCTGCAAACTGTCACAAGTACCAGGGTAGCACATATGCAGCAGAGCAGAACTAAAGAAGTGATAGGTAAGAAACTGACCTGTAGGGACAGCCAAAAGTGACGCCAACAAGAGGTTATCGCTTTTATTTAGCGAGCGTATGTATATAGCCATAATCAGGTGCAAGTACCAACCAGCACGTCAGTGGAGTCACAGAGCTGAACTGCTGAACACCTGAGCCTGTTCCCTTCCTCACATCAACCAGCATGATCATGTCTCAAAGTCTTCAGCTGTCGACCGACCCTTGGCCAGAGGTTAAGCTTCAGCCACTGCTGACCACGTTCTTCTGAGATCAGTCTAGCACTGTCCAATAGCACAGGATCTTCACCATTTGGCCAAACACCCTCTCCTGAGTCTGAGTATCAGACGGGTCTATCACATCGGTGCTGAACCTTGATTAATCTGGGCCCACCCACAGCAAAGCCTTCTCTTCTGGTTGTGTTGACAGTGGTGACTGCCAAGCTGTCCAGATCCAGAACACGCATGAACCAGCTCCCTAGCTAATCCTCCCTTGTGAGCTAATCCTCCCTTGTGAGCTGTCCATCTGATGGACTATCCATCTTCACCCTGACTTGGGACACCCTGAAGGAAGGAGGGACAGCCAGCCATTCATCATTTGAAAATTCTGGCTTACAGTTACAAAAACTTGGCTGAAACAACGCGAAGGCTGCAGATATCCTGCTGCAGGTACAAACAGGAGACCTACAGAAGGACCTATCTGCAATGCCAGCTGCTTTAACCCATTTCACAGGGCTCTTCGCTTTCACAAAAAACCTTATTGAGACAGGGCAGAGCAAATCAGGACAGCCAGGCAATGAAGGCAGAAGTGGGGACTCGGACATCCTAGATCACAACTCCTTATTCTGTTATAGATCTCTGGCAATACAGTATTTTCCCGAATTATTATTTCCTCATCTTCAAGGTGGGCAATAAGCACTCTGTGCTACACAGACACCATTGAAGTGCTCAGACAGCGTGACCACCACCCCAGTCTGAAACTGAGAGTCTCTACACAGAACAACCTGCAGATCGAAATCAGATAACAAGAGAACACCCAGCTGATTTGTTTTCTCGCTCACTTTGAACTTAGAAACATGACAGAGGCCACGTGATAGGAAAGGGACTACACTATTTCATGAGGCACCAGCTGGCCAACTTCCAAGGAAAACCCAAACACGCTGGTAGCAGTTCTTATCCTACTGCTCCTCATATAAAGATCTGCAAGAGCACGTGGTATCCCCTTTTGTCACTTCAGTCTAACAAATTCCCTGGCTGGACAGATTAACAGTGCCCAGTTAGTATCATCACTGCCAATGAACCACCTTGCACCCAGACACCCAAGCAGATTCAGCTCACATTTCATTCTCTGAAGGTTCCCCATGTCCCAAACAGACTAGACTGTAAGCTCCTGTTTAGTTACATCTTTCTGTTTCTTACTTTCATAACAGCCAACACTTTCCATTGCTCACAGCTCCCTTTTTAAGTGTAACTGTGCAAGGTGATGTTAGCTAAAACATTATTAGCTGCATGACAAGGGTTTCCAGAAAACGCTTTGAGAACAAACATAATTTCATCAAGTTTGAAACTATGAAACAAAAAAATGTGAATACCCCCTCTGTCCCCTGATGGGGTCAAAAGCACAGAATTCCATTACACTGATCTTCCAAGCTAATGCAACCCACGTTCCTTTTGCATTATAAATATTCTGGAAATAAGCATGTTCATCTGGAAATAAGCATGTTCATCTGGAAATAAGCATGTTCTATGTTAACAAGAATATTTGTATATTATCATCAATCATTACATGGTACAAATAAAAACACAGATTTGTAGAAATCAGAGATTATCCTACTCTTAATTTTGAAATCAGTTCGCAGAGTCAAACACGAGAACGATTTGAGTTCTGCTGGTACCCTCAAGAATCAGTAGAGCAAAATTAGGGAAGCTGATTGTCAAATGGCAAAGAGGAAAAAAACTGTAATATCATTAGGTAGCTGGAAGAACAGGAAACAGCATTAATAGAAGCTCTGCCTTCATCACAACAGGAAATATCATTAATTCAGAAGCCTTTGTTTACCTGCATCCGACTAACTTCAGAGGTTATTATCCATACTTTCAGGATGCCAGTCACTGAAACTGCTACAACAGTATCCTCTGGGGAGAAACAAACATTAGACTGATAAGTATAAGGACGTCTTCATTTTGTTGTACGCTTGTGCATATCCAAGTACAAAAATATACCGAGAGTACCTCAACATTAAAGTTTATCAAAACATTCCTGAAGTGTTTGCTTCAAAATCAAACCTCTCTTTGCAAAGTGGTATTCCAGAAGCACATACACACAAACACAGATTCCACGGTTTTAGTCTCATTCCCATCTCTCTTATTTAACACGAGGGCTTAAATTAAATGGGGGGAAGGGAAGTCACAGTGGTTTCCAGTACTGCTGTCGGACACTGCGGGTTGTCCCATCGCTGTCCCTGAAGGAAGGGGCTGTTCTGCCAGGAGGAGGGACGCGCGGTGCCTGCCCGCAGCAGCCCGCGAGGACACGCCGGCGCGGTGGGGAGCACGCCCCAGCTGTACAGCTGCCCAGGCATCTCCGGGCAGCGGCTTCCCAAAGCGCATCCCTGCAGAAGGACTCCATTAGAGTCATAGCCTCCACAAAAAACAAAGTATATGGAGTGCTAGACAAACTTTCGAGACACTCCTGTTTCTACCAGACTAGTCTGGTGCAAGGCCAAAACCCAAGGGGTAATTTCTTGATAACAAGATAAAAAGGATTACAAAAGAAATAAAGGCAGTATCAGGAAACACGTAATACCAGAGTTCACTTCCAGTTGTTCCAGCAGCTTAGATGTTGTGGGGATAGCAACTGAGCTTTCCCACTCCAGGACTTTGGGAATCCTCAGTTTACCAACTGCTGGCAGCCTTAACTCCAGGTAAAAGCCTCTCCTTTTGTCAGGACCTTCTTCCTTAGTGTTTCCCAAACCTCCAGGGAATCACAGTCTCCACAACAGGACAACCTGAACGAGCCACCTCTCTGCCTCGGCTGCCAGAATTTAAAGCCTAGCAAATTAAGACAACCTAGCAGAGCAACACAGATGCACGGACAGGTATCGCTTCAACCCATGTCAGCGAATCCACCACTGAACCTGAGCCTACTCCCACACCTCTCCACTACATCGACTGTCATCACTTTTAGAAGTTCCTCCCTCTACAGTCTTCAGGTGTTTTAATCCTATTGTGTACTTTAATCAGCACATTCCTTAAACACATTTCCTATAATAACAGCTTTGAAAATGTTACGACAGCGCTTTTTGTAAAGCTATTAATCACAAGAAATACTCGTACACATATAGATCTTGTCAAAAATTACAATGTATAGCTTGCCAAATGATCTCTATGTGTACGTACACTACACGTCACTTTAGTAACGCAGATGACAGCCTTAGCATTTAAAGTTCTTGCACCCCTTCCTTTGCTCTTGTGCCAGTTTCCAGGCTCTCGCTGTCAGAGCGCTCTCCAGAACTCTTCTGCATCTTCTGCAATTCTCTTAGAGAAAACAAGTTATCACCCTAGTGGGATGTGCTTTTATGCAAAAGAAAAAAAAAAAAAAAAAAAAAAAAAAAAAATCACTCTTTCGGCAAGAAGGTTCCTTGTCCTTCAGGTTTCAGCACACACACACACTGAAGATGACAGAACTGAATCCATTTCATAGGCGAGCCTGGATCCTGCCGAGCACGCACACTCAGTGATTTGGCTAGATGTTAGGTTCTGCTCATGAGAAAGCAGTTACATTTTAGCCAGAGTCAGAACTCCCATTTGACAGAACAGCAGAGACAACACTGCATAGATGTCAACCTAGCCTATTTTTCAGGGACTAGAAACAACCATGCATGCTTTGCTTTTCAGAAAGGTTAGTGCTTGCTGGGTGTCGCCCAAGATCACAAGAAGCAACATTCCAGTTCCTCCCCAGGTTCTTGAGAAAGTTGAAAACAGTGTTTCTCTTATAGCCAGGCAAAGCCATAATAAAAGCAACAAAAATAATTACCTTGTGTTCTATTGGATCGAATGATAGTCATGGAGCTGATCCAGTCAGGAGATATCTTTGATAATAAAGAATAAAGAACTTCAAGGCTGGTAGCATCCACAACAAGAATTTCTGGATAATGTCCATGGCATAATAGCCTCCCTTCACGCTGTGTCCCAACTGTAAACTGATAGAACTAAATGGATATAAACAAAATACAGAAGTTATATGCCATGTGAGGCATCGATTACTTCTTTTTTAATCACAACCATAAATTTGTAAATATATTCTAATGCCTGTACGTGTAAAAATGACTACTCTGCATTGATGAGGAGAGAGGGAGCTGTTATCTTCCCAAGGCAATCCTTGTCCTGCACACCCAGCTCCCGCAGCTGATGGAAACCTGCCTCAGCCTGCCCTGCTAGGCTCATCCTCACGCTCCCACCTCCCCTGGCAGTTTGCCTCCAGAAATCATCTCCTTTTCCTCCCTTCTTTCCAGCCTCTCTCATTAATCATGATACATTTTTTTCAAATCCTGAAGCACAGCACATACTTCCAGCTCCAGGGCATTTGATGATACAACATAAACTATTTATGACACACTTCAGTATGCATGCAATGTCATTAATAAGCTTAAAAAGAAACAAAACTGCCTTGCTTTGATAACTGCTCTATAGTCATCCACGCTTCGCAGTATAGAATAGGACCTCTGGAACATACACAAGGTACTAACCTGTATGCCAGTATGTGTGCAGGCTAGTTTAGTAAACTCTATGCACCTCCCATCGTTCACGTCCCACAGAGACATCTCCCTAAAATATAAAAGGCAGACTAAAACTACATGGAAACTACTTCAATCTTCCAAGGCTTTACAAATCATTTACATTGGGGAAAAACTTAACCATTGGTTACTGACTATTCGAATTATATTTAGATAAAGGAAACTCAAAATCCACTTGAATTTCCAGTCCTTCTATCTGAATCTACACAACCTCTTCTTCCCTACAAAGGTAGAGGGAAACCAGTGAAATGCCAAGGCTCATCACAGACTCAGCCCAAAGCAGAGGATAGGAAGGAGAAGAGGTGGGTGGGAGTTATGGATGACAAAATTAGTTGGCTCCAAAGCTTTGGCCTATAATTTATCAAACTGTGTATCTTTTCAATAAATTAGCCCAAAATCTAGGCTACAATGTGAGTGTACAAAGTACATTTCACCAAAAAGTTACGGAGTATGACTTTTATTCCTTTGAATTACCTGACGGAAATCCCCATTAATGTCAATCGCATGAGAAATTCTTGCCCCTTCTGCCCTCTAAACAGTTGCTCCAATTAGTAAATAAAACCTCTTAAAACAGTAAATGTATTTCTGATGTATTTTTTCTTAAGGATAAAAATCAAACACTGCAACAGAAATAACGATAAATTGTGTGACAAGTTTCCAAGTTGCAAAACATGTACTGGGCATAATTTCCTGCCAACAAGCTCCAGTGCAACTCCAGCTTGCTTCCACTCCAGAAACAGATCTTGGATAAGCAGACAAAAAGGAGCAAAACTCGGGTCTACCGTCAGCTGAATCGACAAACTCACACGAGCAAAAAGCTGATGGAAAGCACAGAAGTGCCTTGGCTGAAAGAAGCAACGTCACACATCTCATCGCCCATCCAGAGGTAAATCACATCCAATCCTCCACACACTGCTTTCGTACAACTGTGCAGCGTCCGGCCACCGACTGCCAGGGTGCAAGAAGTGACAGAGGAAACCCCCCAGGACCTCGGGCACTTCCCCAGGCTCCTTTCAGGCCATGAACCCAAAATTCACACCACGCTCACTATCTACAGTGGCGAAGTCCCATCATTTGGAATATCTATAGACTACAGATTAAGTAAAAAAATACTGTGTACTGTGATCTCTGCTCCACCCTCAATTTCCGTTGTTTAACAGATCTGCATATTAATAAATCCCCAGGAAACTCACCCGCTTTCTGATGCGCTCACTATATACTGCTTTTCACTGGAAGCAGAGGCCTTTGACAAACAAGTAATTGAGGCTGTATGACCAAACAACAGAGCTCTGGGATTAATCTAGAATCAGGGAAACAAAACGTGAAGTAAACATAACATAGGCACTATTACTTCACCAGAACATACATATTCCAGATTTCCATTTTAAGTATTACGCAAACATATGTGTTAATGTATATACACAGACACATTCAATTAGCATAGCAGCAGATATATAATCTTGAAAGCGTTTGCAGAGAACTCTGCTACACTATGCAAAAAAGAGCTTCTACCTAATACTGTAATGCAAATTTGTGAAAAAATGCATTTTGCATCAAACTCGTACTATCAATAATTTTAAACCCTGAATGAAAAAAATGTGTTTTACTGCAACAATAGCCTCCCCCCAATCAAGTACAGTTCATAACACTGTACATACATAAAGAAGTTTACATAAAGCCCATGCACAGATTAAAGATAAAAAAGATGACTGCCCTTTGTTTGTCCTTTCTAGAAAGGACCAGTCACTTTCTCACATTCCTTCTTTTAAATACACCAGAGATAAACACAATTTATGGGGGTAACTCACAGACACTGAGATTTTTAGGTTTTCAGTACAAGCTTTTCCTGAACTGCTTTTTTTACAAGAAAGGATTGTTTTGCTATTCCATTCCAAGAGTTTAAAACTCTTTGTACCAAGGCAAACTACAGGATGACATTCAAAATAGACACTAGCAGATTTCAACTCTAGGGCAGTCACTGGCATAAAGCAATTCATCATCAACCTTTATCTCTGCCACCAGCCTTTTTTCCCTTTCAGTTTTCACAGAAAAAAACCCAATGGTTGAATAAAATAATAACTTGAAAGAGTTCTCCAAGTACAGTCCTCTGATCACTGGAATCTGTTTTCACAAAACAACATGAAGCAGCTAAACTTGAAAGTAATGACTCGTCCAGAGCAGCTCCAGAAAAGAGGAAGTAATTGCTAAAAAAAATTTCTGCAGAAGCAGCAAAGTTCAAGAGCAAAAATGTCTCTAATCTGAAATACCCACTACGGGAAGCATGTAGTGTCACATCCAGGCCTTGTGAGAGAGAGGCAGACAGGACAAGCAAATGGGGTGTAGAAAGAGCTGAAGACCAGAACGGAGACTACAATATCAAAGAATAAAATCACACTGGCAACACCAGTACATACTTGAAACACAGAGAAAATTACGGTCATGCAGACTTTCGTCTTACCTCTAAATCTAAGGACAGGTCCCAGAGACATATTTGTCCGTCGTGGCAGCCCGTGACGATCATTGAGGCGTCCTCCATGAGCAGCAGGGTGGATATGCAGTGCGTGGGGGCTTTCCGGCCCCACAGGACGATGGGCAGGACAAGGCTGTTCCCCGCCATTTTGCTTTCACACCTGCCAATTTAACCAAGATAATAAATATTACGTCTCAGCAGATATGCCATTCCCGCACTTCGCACGTTCTCCTCACAAAACCTTAAAGTATTAGTCCAAAGCGACTTCATAAACGTTTTACACAAAAGACACATAGTCACTCTGTGTGCCATTCTTCAAATAGAATACTGTATACAATCATCTCTCATCAGAGAATGCATTATTTTCATATATGGATTAAATAACATTCTTTAAGAGTCACTGGAACAGTACAGTGAACTGTGGTAGTATTATAACTTCACAGTTTGGATTTCTTGCACATTTTGCAAAAGACGTTTTTCAAAGTGGCATTTCGCTACATGTATAAGCACTTTCACCACGAGCACCTCCCTAGGCACACAGGTACTTTTGCCAAAGTCATTCCTTTGCTGGGAATTTTGAAGTAACAAATGCTTTAAGTCCCAGGGCTACGGCAACTATTACATGCCTGAGAGTAGAGTTCATCCTCATTTGCTAATGCAACCACCTTTAGTCAAATATAGGCTCCGGAGCTTTCCACGGGTGACTACGTGCTTTTCAAAAATACTGTTCTGTTAGGACAGTGCTACAGGGACATCTTTTTTTCAAATGTGTATTTATGTCGGAACATGTAGTATCCTGCATCAGGTGAAATTAGAGGCAGAAAACCGTTTTAAGGTTAATGCCATTCCCTAATTCATACTCTTGCTCTGATAGTTCATACCACCTCACACACACAGCTAAAGAGGCTAACTAAGCAAACAAAAACTAATTAGAAACAGCCTCACTAAAACCTATGTTAGTTTCGAACCTTTCAGCTTCTAGTTGCTAAGCCTGAGTAGTAAATATTTTCAGTGTCACCTTTCTAATACTGGTGGCTTAAGATTTACTTCTACAGCTTGCCTTCTACAGCAGGCAGAGCCACAAGCAAGCAAAAGATGCTTAGACAGGGTGATGGAAAAGGAATTAGAACATGCAATCTCAGGAGACGTGGTTTGAGGGGAAAAATCCTCACTAGAATTATCAACGCTATTTAGAGCTAAAGCAAGCTAGGAAAGGAATAAATACAGCAAGTACAGATTATTTCTTATGCTCTCTCATTTCTCTACTGCTTCCAAGCACCACAAGCTGGATCCCAAACCAGAACAGAAGGGCTTTAGAGACCGAGACTTGACAAGTAGGCACTGACTTATTTCTGTGACCCCCTGCTTCACGGCACTGCAGGATCCATGCTGTCATCTTCTATTCAATAAAGGTTGCATTTTTATTTATTCTGCATAAATGCTGACAGTCTCACGTAATCCAGTCATTTTGATGCTGATGATTTTGTGACAATGGACACCCCTTCTCCCCTCCCCAGGTTCCCCATGCCCCAGCCAGCTTTAAGCTGCCCAGTGACCCGTTTCCCCACAGACCGACCTCAGCTCCCACCGACGGGGACGCGTGGCACAGCACAGCGGGCATCGAGCCTGGTGTTGTGCGAGCTCTGCTGCACTGCTGAAACCCAAACAAGAAAAAAAGCCCTGCAAATAAAACTCCGTGGCACTGCAGTACGACTTCGGGCAAACTTGCTGGTTCAGCAGATTCGACAAGTTTTGTCAAGTTCAGCTGTGGACCCAAAATGCCTTTATTTAAACAAACACACAAACAAACTCAATTTGTATTGAAATAGAAAGCAACAAGGGACCAGGCAGGTACCCCAACAGCGGGCTGCTGAGGAACTCCGGTAGCACTAGATGTGCTTACGCAGCATCTGCATCAAGGCCTGCCTGGACGCGGTGCTGTGCAGCCTGCTCTGGGTGACCCTGCTTGGGCAGGGGGTTGGGCTGGGTGACCCACAGAGGTCCCTGCCAACCCCGACCATTCTGTGATTCTGTAGTTCTGATCACCATGGTTTGCCATACCAACTTGATCCTGGCCATTATCCAACGAGAAATAGATGCAACACTATCTTTGTAGCAATGTTTATTATCTTAGGAATATATTGACACAACTGACATGGAGAAGTTTTCATCTGTCACAAAGCCAAGACTTTCTTGGTGACTGGGAAACAGAGAACAAAGGTGGCTGAATTGTAACTTCAGAGAGAAAGAAAACCTCACAGAAGCTGAAGCTGTAGTAATAAAACACAGTTAGGAGGATTAGCGTAAGACTTAAACACCAAAACAAACCACTGTTTTTGTTAGAAACATTCCGAGCTTGCCAACCACTTCAAAGTTTCCATAACGTAAGATCCTCGAAGCTGAGGTTGCGCACACTGAGCTTGTCAGCGTAGCGTCAGCGCTCCGGCTGGGCAGGGGCCGACGCAAGCAGCAGCGCTGGGGGCTGCCTGCACCCCTGCCCGCTGCCCCCCCGCCTGCCTGCACCCCCCAGGGCAGGGGGCACGACAAGGTCCCGCGCAGGAAGAGGAAACTGCAAATACAAGACTTTCTTTTGCTTTCCAGGTAACCGATTGAGCTCATGATTATTCTGGAGATCCTTTGTGGGTATACCCTGCACTTCATAAATAAAAATGCTGGAATTTAAGTTATATTTCAATTGTACCAATGGCTAATCTATATAAGACGTATGCAAGACCCATTCCAGTTACTATTACACTCTCAAACAACTGAAAAATTGTATGTTTAACTATGAAGAAAATATGCCAGAATAACTGCTATTTTCTTATTGGTCTCTTATTCTGGATTTGGAGTTGTAAGAGTTGCTCTACTACGCAGCGGTAAAAGTTTGAGTTATGGAAAGCTATTGCTTGGAGCATTTTGTGATAAATGAGTGGGCAAAATGGTCGTGTGAAATAAATAAATGCTCCTTATATATTATCTTGTAGAGGGTTATGTTCTGAACTTACCATAGCCCAAACCAGAGCAGAATTTCTGATTTAGAGGAGTATAAACACAACAAACACAGGGAGGATTCATTCAAGAAATATTTTTCAAAATGCATATTTTGCTGTCTTTCTATAGATGCCTATCATAGATACATGAGCAATCCAGCAATATTTGCATTTGTTCACAGACATGTCAACTTATTTTACAGCATTTCAAGAGAGGGAAAAAAATTCTGAGTTACGACAAGCGGAAAAAAAGTAAAGGTCATCCTGACTGTAAGCCACGCTCACTACAACTCCACTTCCCCACTGCGATAACCGCAGGTCCCCTCCGCGTCCCCGACACCCCGACCAGACAACGGCCAGGGCTGTAAGGAACTACCCGGGAAACGAGGAGACTCACGCTGACCCCCTGCCCGGCTGCTGCTGGACACCACGCCACAGAACAATCCCCCCTGTCCTCCTGCCAAAGCAAGGACAAACACCAGCTCCAGGTTTCCACGGAGGCTGTGAGAATTTAATTCCCTAACCTGCAGGTCTACTGAAAACTATCACGCAAGGCTTAGTGCTTCCCCTTGGAGACAAACTCCCGTTTCATATAAACACGGGCAACCACAGAGATCTTGCCTGCATCAACCACAAAGTTGGCTTTTCGATCTTACGTTACCCTGGCCATCCCCAGTGGTGACTCCCACACCCCAAGAAGTGCTTTCCGCATCAAAAACACCTTCCGTTGCAAAACTTTGGTTTTTACTATACTTCCAACCTACGTGATTCCACAGAGTTCAACACAGATTAATGTTAGCTCTCATCTACATAAAAATTACAATGCAATTTCTTCAAGAAAGTAGTTTCTTTTTAGACAAAGGCTGCCTATGCTCCTACAGGAAGCAACTCTGCAGGCAGAGAAATCGAACCTGATAATGTACATGGAAAAATGGGGGAAGGGAAGACAGCAAGAGCCGAATAATGCATAGCTAAGTATTACAAACTGTACAACAGCTCACAGGGCCAGCTGGACGTACCAAGCCTCAAACATCCAAAAAGCAAGAGACACATTACGGTTTTCACAAAATCAGTACGATCAACATGGCAATATCACTTACTACAAAGTGCCACTTTATGCCAACTCACTTCTTCCACCCAGCTGGACTATCTCTATTACCAACTACTTATTTTATTAAGTGTTATTATTTAATGAACAAATATAAAGACCAACAATCAAACACTTAATCAACATGCTACAAGGTACCCTGGAATTAGCTGCTGTAAAACATGCCTGTAAACGTAGTGTTAATTGTTATGCAACGGTAGATCAATTGTTCTGTCTGCATGACCACAATACAGAACTGCAGAATAATTTAGAAAATTTACAGAATACAGTGACCTTACTGAAGAGCTACGATTCTAAAAATACTTGATTTATAGTGAAATGATCATAAAAATATAGTGAAAACCAGAAATAAAATGTCTAGATGTACTACAAAAAACAGTCAAAAAAACCCCATCAAAATGAATAAACAAAACGACCCATTTAACTCCTTCACCACCCACTTGTGAAATAAAATGAAAGGCACGCTGGGAAAGGTGGGGAGAGATGGAAATTTCTTTCCTTTGTATATATTATAGCACTCGAATACCAGAGTACACATTCTTCACAAAGCTTTCTTCCCTTGCTACCTGCAAAAAGCTCCCTTCGGCAGCTCCACTACCGTGGATGGGAAATGCAGAACTGAGCCCAAATGAATCCCGACAGACGCCCGGCCGGCAGCCCCGCAGGTAACGCACTCCAAGCACCCCTCTCGCCCCGACCAGCAGGCACCCGGCTCGCAGGGAGCTCCAAGTACTTGTCTGACCACACCGCCACCACGGCTTATTTCATGACAGTAAATAATATTTGATCAGTGTAATCTATGAACTAAATTTTAATGATGAATCAAGCAATCCATCAATAATGTCAGAGCTCAAAAATCTAGGGGTAAAAATGCTGATAAGGAACATAAAAATCTCTCTCATTCCTCTCATCTCCTCCTGCTCACAGTTCAGGGACCAAGGCACAGTATTTACCCGTCACCTGCTTGTTTTGGTAATGCAAACGGCTGCACTTTTGAACAACTCAAGAATGAAGGGCACAAAATTGAAATTGTTACTTGAAATACTGCAGTCAGTTTAAATGCTATTCCAGACTACTTATAAACACTGTAAAATCGGCAGCACTATAAATACATACTGAACAAACGGAATTTTCAAAACAAATGCAAAGTGTATTACAACATGCAAATATACTAGCACATACAAGTAACCCAATGTATTTTACATTTCCATGCAGAAAAATGTGAGAGAAAGCACTGAAAACATTAACAGCAAAATACTTTCTAAAGCACTACAGATATTCACATTTCAAAACTTTCCTCCAAGAGAAACAGAAATCCTAGAATATTTCATACCAATCATTAGGAGAGAGAGCAAAAAGAAAAACTACCTCTTTCCTTCTAGTTTTTTATTATGGTACCGCAATGCCTTCATTAAAAACTTCATTTTCAGAAAATACCACAAGTTCATTTTAACAGTTCGGGAATTCAGTCTACAAAGAACAACCCTCCTCTATCACTAGCAACCACTGAATGGATCCCCTGCAAAAAACAAAACTCACTTATTGTCTGTAAACAATCAATAATTTTTTTACATCAATGATGACAAACTACAGCAGCAAATAAACACTGTACCATTGACAAACGGTCAAAAAGCACACAGTGAACCATTACAAATGAAATCCCATGTTTTAGTTATCTATACCTCGCTAAAATAAACTATTTCTGCAGAAAAGGGAACTGGAACTTTGAACTGGAGAATGGAGACACCAAACTGAGGAGAGTTCTTCCCGCTTAACAGCCCTCTGACTTCTTTGTGCCTGTTAAGTTTTGCTGTATCACTTCCACGAGTGCCAGAATCCCAGTTTCCTTCCTCCAAACACCCAATAAAAGAATGAGTTACCGTTACTGTGGGTATGAAGGGGGGTGCGTGTGTATACGTATATTATGTACAAAAGCATGCTCGTATTTATTTTGCTTCACTCTCAAATTACTTCTCTCAAAGAGACAACAAATGCATGGATGCAGGGACGTGGGAAAAGTCCTTCCCGAAAAGACTTGACAAAAGCAGAGGCTCTCTTTTGTTCCCTGCCCCACCACAAAGGATCTTTTCTCTTCCTAACATTTGCTTTTTCGTAAGGTGAGAGTTGCAATGTAAATCACAGCATCACTATCATTTGCAGGGCCTCAGGAAGTTATTTCCACTCACTTTTTTGGAGTCCAAGCCCCTCTTCTTCAGCTCCTTTGCACAACCCTGACAGGTGCCACTCCGTATCCCAAACCCAGTCTCCCACCGTCCCTCTGAACACAGCCGGCTCTTCGTGGATCGCCTCCAGCGGATAACCGCTGCGTCTAGCTGTAAGCCACCGCCTCTCTGAGGAGGCACCAGAACAGCCCAGAGTAGCAGGCCATGTTTTGCCAGACACAGAAACATAAAATATGATGTATTTTTTTCATTTGACCTAAATTATCTCAGGTCTCCACGTTCCTGACACTGTATCTTTACCTAACTGCAGACACAAGCGCTGAGCCACCCCGACAGCCCTCCATGGCTCACTCCAACATGTCGATGGTTTCCTGGTGCCGGGCAGCCCCAGACCGCACGCAGGACTGCAGCGCGGCCTCGTAACCTTCCCCTCTACTCAGTGATTCCTTTTCTTGGCCCACTGCCTACAGCCTTGCCAGCACAGTCGAGCATGCAGCTCCCGCGGCCGTGCGGAGACACAGCCCCGGACCCACCAGGACGCCCAGCTCCCGACCCCCCAGCTGCTCCCCAGCCCTCGTCCCCCAGCCTGGGGGGCCACTTCAGATGCAGGAGTTCCCGCAGTGATCAGGAAATTCCCGCCATCATCACCACCTTCCAACCACAGAGAGCAGTCCCTCAGCCACATTGGCCACTGTCTGGTCCTATGGATTTTTATTTTTCCCCATAACAAACAAGGCAAAAATGGTACCGCAGCCTTTTTCAGGCTTTTGTTACTAGGTCTGCTGTATCATCGAAATACAATCTAGAGTTACATATGCATACATCTCAGTTATGGTCTTTGTATTTAAATCGAGAGCGATTCTTTAGATTAGCAGATGATCCAAAAAATTAAAATAATATGCTAATCTGGTAGAATAGTCAAGTGACTTTCAGCTGCACTGCTTACGACTGGTATTTAGGAAAACTTCATAATCTGGGATAAATTGCTATTTGAGTAAAGCTATGAAACTGATTTCTTAAGTACAATGTATTAAATACTAAATCAAAGACTCACATGAACACCTTTACCAAGCCATAGTCTTCTAAACACTAACTAACACTTTCAGGACTGGTGAACTATGGTAAATTATTTGCAGCTAACTTGCTGAACCAAATTACAATCAGAAAACATAACAGCAATTTCAAATCAAAGTCTGATGATGAAGGTCCAAGGCAGATGCATAGAAAATGTTGCAGTTAACAGCAGCTTGCTGTTCAGTACAGTCAGGGGGATGACCAGGGAGGACAGTCACAGCCACAAAGACAAAGGCCAGATGCTTGGTCAGAAAGCTTTATAACAATTGTTTCTGTAACAGATTAAAGGTAGAGTCATGCAATGATTCTCATCCTCAGCTTCATCTGCAACATAAAATAAACCTAACAGCAGCAAATCAGAATAATACCTAAACAAAAACATTCTGCATACAAACCACAGCAGGACTCCAAGCCTTTATCATACGGGTTACCAACTTCTGCCACAAATCAGGCTTGGAAACTAATTCCAGTATTTTTAAAAATCATTAGCATTCCTGTCCGTCCAGTTTTTGCATACACTTTTATCTTTCCAAGTGACAGCAACAGACAGGAAAACATCCACAAGCCTTCCTCCTCCTGTATACAAACTGCTCCTGCAACAGGAACATTTTATTTGCAATTTCCTCAAGTTTTCCCACAGCTTTCAGTCATGATGGGAAGCCTCAAGACCTCATTAAACCTTCTAAGCCTCAAGTCACTCACCCCAAAACAGCATCCATAATAAGGATTTTTACGGCTAGAATAAGCACTCAAACAAAATTAACTTACGGGAAGAAGCCCAGCAGCTACAGAGAGTGACATTTCCCCTCTGCACTGCCCTGAGACACTAAAACCAGGTTCCTTCCATGCTGATCACTAGCGAGTGGATATAATTCTCTAGCTGGTATTACTTCCATGCCCTACATGCAGGGAAACAGTTGTGGCCAGTACAGCATTTGGTACGTATACAGATTTCCTTGCCCTCAAATATTTCAGTGGGTAGATGCATGAGGAAAGGTTTAAGAAGAAGCAGGGACAGTGATGCTGCAGACTGCACAAGTAGAAAACAAAGCCAACGGGAAGGAAGGAAGGAAGAACAGAACGTAGGACTGAAGATGTCTCCGTGCGAGGTAACCAGAAGGTACCATCAGCATCGTCGTTTGACCAACCACACTACCCAACTCCTTTGATCTGCTGGTGACTTTCAAAGCACCGATGAGGCAGACAGAAGCACACAAATTCCCTGCCCCCTTACACGGCTCAGCCCTAACAGTTTGCACACACTACTTTAAAACATTGGTAATATTCCTAGAAGTACAAAAACAGGAGAGTAACTTCAGTTCTGTCACCAAAAAGAAACTTGGTTATGTTTATTCGATGTGCACAAACCACCACACTGCTGATCTGCCACGTGCGACCTCACCGGAACTCTCAGGTACCTGGGCGCTTCGGGAAGCACTGCACCCCTAGGTGCTACGGATCGCTCTGCTCTGGAGTGGTCCCACTGGTGTCTCCCAGAGACAGAGTACCAGCCACACACAGACCCTGCCAGAGTCGTGGAACTCTTCAGCACTTTCATGTCCCATCGCAGCACTGTGGCACGACGCTGCCCAGACCGAGCTCAGCGAGCCCCGTGCTGCGCTCGAGCCCGTTGCCTGGAGGAGACGGATCCACAGACACCAGGCACACAGGGAAGATGCGAGGCAGGCCAGGAGAAAGAAACGCTTCTTTTGGGAAAGAAGTAAAAAAGGCAAGTAAATCTATCTTTGTCTTAACAGAGCACAGCAAAAGCCAAGAAGAGCTTTTTCCAAACACATTTATTTCAATTAAAGCACGTGCATGAATAATCTTAGGATATGTGTGGACACTAAAATAATCTGCCAAAAAAAAATATCATATGTGAATTGACTGTTTCTTTATCATATATGCTCTCAGCATGTAACAGCTCCAAAATGAACCATTAAAGCCTGCCAAATGAACATTTGCTTTTAAAAAAATGTAACTGCGCTTATGTTCAAACAAAGCAACACAGAAAGGTTAAGAATAAATCATTCCTTTCCCTATCAATGTTTACCACATGTTAATGCCATTTTTCTGTATTTTCAGCAGAATTTAAATTACGTTATTATTCAGATTTGCCACCAATAAGTACAGAGATGGCTGCCATCCATGACATCAGGACAAACCTTCTAAGTGGATTCCATATTTTCAAGTGAACAGCAATTTTTACGCCTAATATTTGTCATGCATACAGGATCTTTCATTCCAAGACATTAGTCAAGCATTGTAACAGCCCTCCTAAAACCATTTACATAAAGATAATCATATATTTATGGTAAAGGCTCATTTCTGTTACATCATTGTTTCCATTTAAGCTATCCAATGCATTTTATAAAAATCTGATTATTTGAAATTTAATTACAAATGCCTTTTCCATTTAATACTTGGGGATGTAGAAAAAGTATTAACGAGGTAGGAAGAAGAAAATTAAGTGCTTTACTCAGAGTTGCAGAAATCTTTCACTATCAGAACCCACATATTTAGACAATTACACCTTTCTCTCAATGGACAGTGAATAAACAAACAATTCCATTATTAAATACAAATGGTCAGTAAAGTTTGCTATGTCAATTACATTCCACTTGTTTCTGAAGGCCTGTCAGTAATTTTCAGAGTCTTCTGGAATTAGTTTTGACACACTACAAAGGGATCAAATGCAAAATACGTTTGCTTTCTTCAGCTATGATGAATCTAACAAAACGAGGTTGCATCACCGAACAGCCGAGCCTGGCAGGCACCTCGGGAGGTCACACCCTCCAAGGCCCTGCAAAAGCCAGGTCAGCTACAGCAGGTTGCCCTAGACCGTGTCCAGCTGGAGTTCTGGGTATCTCCAAGGACGGAGGCTCCACAGCCTCGCCGCCCTGTGCAATTCGTTCCAGTGCTCAACCACCCTCCAGCTGGGCTTCACGCTGCCAGCGCGGCAACACTCACTGCTCTCCCGCATCACCAAGCCTGTCGTCTCATCGTGGGAGGCCATCAGGGCCGTTACACACAACTTGCCCTTTGTAAATCCATGCCAACCAAGACGTCTGAGAAAGCTTTTAAAAAGGTAATACTTTTCCAGCACACAAATCCCTGATATTTTTCTTTTTAAGCTAAAAAATTTTGGACTGTATCTGCAGGACACAAAATACTATGAAACAATCTACTAGGTCAGGTCTTACACTGACACATGTAGTAAATCCTTATCATTTCAGCTTGCATCTGATAAGCACTGAACACAAAACTTAGAGAACAACAACCATACTTTTATTTTTATCCAATTAACAGTACAGGTTTCTGACTTGCAATTACAAAAAGATTATTGCAACACTATGCTAAAAACTACTGATGAAAAGAAGAAATGTATTTTTTCACTAAGAGAGTATTATGAGGAAACAGGTGAGGAATGCAATCAATTTTGTTAGCTGTACAACCAACAAACAATTTGTTCATGATGACAGCAAAGTCAGGAAACTGACTTAGCAAAAAGACAGGTAAACCATTAGCTTTAACGTCATCCCCATGCACACACAAAACGGGATAGCAGCTGGGGGGTTAAAGTGGCAACCTCATTCATTTCATACTCCACTTTACCTGTTTCAATACACACAAAAAAGCCCCCACCAGCTACCAACGAGAAGAGACTCAGCCCTGCGTAACCAAGGAGGTGCAAGGACTTTTCAAAGGCCCCACTTTCGTAAGCACAGCACACTCCATCATACTGTTATGAATATTCACACTGACCTCACCAACCCCGCTCATTCAAACAGAACTAAGCATACCTGCAGGAGAGTACTAACCTACTATTTCCAACTTGGTCCCAACCGTTAGGCTACATGGAAGTTTATATGAGGTGAAAAGGTGATTTCAATCCAGATAATAACCGTTAACAAACCAGACTGTGGTTCTCATTATGCTGATTAAGGATTAAAAAATTAATGGCACCTGGCCTTTAATCCCCATGTACTTTGTTCAAAAATTCATCACCTCAATTCATCTTTGCTTTTTCCCCTAAATCAGGAGCTTCTGCATAACACTGTGAAGCAGGTATCTCTACATCCCTCTAAGTCAATTTATCTATAACAACGATCTCCAAACATAACTGTATTTCAAGCACCCTGAGGCAACACTTGTCACAGGTGTCTCTGTCTTGAGCTGGCCATTAGGCATTACAGCAATCTAAATAAAAGCATCGTAAACATCACTGTTAAACCTTCCCAATACACTCAAGATCAAAAATAATTCAACAAATACAAACTTGTTTTCCAAAATAGAAACTGAAAAGTAACTAGTTAAGACATAAACTCTTCCTTAACCTTCAGGTGGCAATAACAACAGCTACAATCCAATAAAAGGTTATTGCTTGCCCCTTGCCCCAGCTGAGTGAATGACTGCAAACATCTGATCTAAAAATATTTAACAAAGGAAAGACTGGTTATCTCACCCTCCCCCCAAAAAAAACCAAACCCGCCACTCCCTGTATATGTAGAAGGTTGTAAACAAGAAGGAAGAGGAAACAATAATTTGGGACTCTTAACTCCTTCATTATAGTTAGCAGACACCTTGGAAAGCCATTTGGAGGTTTTTGTGGCACTTCATTTGATGACACATTAAATCCACATACATTTTTCCCGTTTCAAACCATCACAATCACATGAAGGACAGTTATCCAAAGCAGTTGCAAAGGAAACTCTAAACCATATCCCTAGCTGCCAATAATATCACGGCTGTCATGGAAAAAGGAAAGAGATTATTATAGAGGGGCCACGAAAACGTGGCATTAAAAGAAACCGCCGTTCCCACACAGCATTACCCCCCTGTGCAGAGTCACTCCGTGGGTAAGCTCCCGCTCACAGAGCCCGCTCTCCACCTCACCCCTGCCCGGCCGCCCACGACCGACTCCCGTGACACATCCACGGCAGCACACACGGCGCAAGCCCGCGGCGTGCACCGGCCGGCGGTGCATTCTGGGTTGGTACTTGTTGACAGCACAAGCCCGAGCCCCGCAAGCCTTACGGTGCGGAGCCGGCACCCGGCGCTGCCCGCGCTGCTGCAGCCGCCCCGGCCTCCCGCCGCAGGGCGCGCGCGGGGATGCGGCGGGAAGGGCCCCTCCTCCCAGCGCACGACCCTGCGGCCGGGCCCGCCTCCGCCCCGGGCCTCAGCCGGCGGGGGCCAGGAGCCCGCAGGCCGCCGCGGGGCCGACACCTGCTACCGCCCCCCGGGCTCCCCCCGTCGGGCCGGAGGCTGCCGCAGACCCCGCACAACATGGCGGCCCCCGTCACCGCTCCGCCACGGGGAGGGGGGTGGCGAGAGCCGCCGCCCGCCGGGGGCCGGGGCAGTGCGGGGGCCGGGGCAGTGCGGGGGCCGGGGCAGCGAGCCCTGCCGGGCACCGGCGCCGCCACCCGCCCGCCGAGGGGGGAGGGTGCCCTCTACCCGAAGGCTGCCGGCGGGCACTCACCTGTCCCCGCCGGGGCGGTGGGCACGGTCCCGTCCCCGGGCGCCGCGCCCCCGCCGCGCTCCCACACCCGCGCCCGGCGCGCCGACCAGCTGACACGGCCGGCTGCCGCCACTGTCGCAAAGCCGCCAGCCGTCGTCACTGACGGCACGCAGAGGCAGCCGGCGTCGTCATGGAAACCGGGCGGCGGAGCCGGTGGGCGCGGCGGCGGCGGGGTGCCGGGCGGGAGGCGGGCCGGGCCGGGCCTTGTGGCGAGGCCGGGAGAGGGAGACGGGCCTAAGCACGGCGAAGGGGGCCGGGCCGCGGCGGGAGGGGCTGCCTGGACCGGGCCGGGCAGCGCGGGCCCCACCGCAGCGGCCTGGACCCACGGCGGGCCCCGCAGAAGGACCGGGCCAGCCCCGCAGAAGGGCGCGGCGCTGAGAGGAGAGCTGGGAGGAGCGGCTTATGAGAGGGCTTCGTAAATGCCAGCAGCTGTGGGGTGTTATCTCGGAAATACGTCCGGGCTTGAGCGTGACAGAGCGGGGTCGAGAAAGTTGCGGGTTTAACTTCTGGTTTTACTTAGTTTATCCTCGAGCGGGGTTAATACAAAGATGTCACTAATCCGTCCCTATTTTTGCCGCTTACTGCTGCTGAGCTTTTAGGCCTCCTAATTTTTTCAGCTGTTATCACGCTCACTTTGCTTTATTAAAAAAAACATAGCATCAAGAAACTTGGGAAAAAAAAAAGAGTCCCATGTCACAAAAAATAGTCAATGACAAAACTAGGACAATAAATAAGTTAGCATGAGGGAATTCCTATCCTACACATTTTCTAACTTTTAGGTGAAACAAAGGAGAGGTCTTGGAGACAGCAACCTACATAAGCTGGATTTGTTCTCTGGGCCTAGTCAGTGGATCGTGCTAAGGAGGTGTGGTAGGTTACTGACTTGATTTTTTTATTGTCTTTGCAACTGAAACAAGATTTTTACTGTTAGGTTTTTGTATGTGTGAATACTTGGGTTTAGTTACACACAAATCATCAAAGGTGCTGATTCTAACAGCAGTGCAATGATGGTTTTCTTTTTCCTATCAGCTGTTTAACAGCACACATCAATACATCCCAGCTGCTTAGGACAGAAAGGAAAAGTTATTTCTGCAGTTGAAACCAGAGAGGTCATTATCTCTTGGCTAGAAGTAATTAAAATAGTGAAATTAGTTCACAACTTGCTGTACTGTGTGTTGGCAAGTAACACATTACCTATATGGGGACGTGGTATCAGATATGTCCCATACCACCAGTTCCCTAAAGAGAAAGCAACTCCAAATTTTTATTGCTGTTGAATTAGTAAGCCATTTCAGTTCAACTGCGAAACATAAAAAGTATGGATAAATGTTGTTACTATGTTGGTGTATTCTTGGTGATAAAACTAGTGCTGAGATATATCAATACATCTCTATAGAGATATGCAAATGACATGCAGCCACGTGACTCCTGGCAAGTGACTATGGCTACCCCACCATCCAAGAAGAACAGATGCCTGTCTGTAACAGCAGCCCATTTAGCATGTGAATTACTTTCAGCTGGGAGAATGGAGATTCTCCAGTTGTCCTATGGTAATAAATGCCTGAAGCCAATGTTGGTCAAAGTCATACGGCATTATACCAATGATGTATCATTATATCAATGATATTATATATCAATTATATATCATTATATCAATTATATATCATATCAATTATATATCATATCAATGATACATCTTTATATTATTTTTCGTGCTCTCACGTTTAGAGGGATTGTTTTAAACTAGCTGCTATAAATGTTGTTTGAATTACGGAAAGCATTAACTTTTCTTAAAATAAGGTGCTAATAAAAGCGTTAAACATTTTCATTATGTTACTTTAAACAATTATACTGTTTTATCTGTGTCACCAGTGTACACACTGAGAAGGCTCAGGGGGGACCTTCTTTACAGTAGGGGAGCTGCTTTACCTTGAGGGTGGTCAGGGACTGGGACAGGTTTCCCAGAGAGAACCTGTGCTTGGAGATGCTCGGAGCCGCCTGGGCAGGCCCACAGTTGCCAGGGCAAGAGCAGCCTCCCGGGGTGCCTTCCAGCGGCAGCAGTTCCTCGGTTCTGCGTTGTTACAATACACAACAAGTTCATGAGCTTCAGGCGCAGCAGGCAACGCTTGCTGGAGAGGTGGGATGGGGTACCTGGACAACCAAGTGAGTTTCTTTGCCGATTTTGTACACCTGGTACTAGCAGTCTCAAAGGCAGCTTCAGCAGCTAGCACTGCTCCGCTCATCCTCAGAAACCACAGCAGAGCAGCACGATCTCTTTTCCTCTGCTTCAGCTCTTGTTAACGGTAGTCCTGAAGGATAAAACACGGCTTATTTTTAATTCCCATGTTTCTAGAACGAGTCCCAGCCAGAGTGCTGGCGTGGGCCCCGGAGCAGGAAGGCTGTGCGCAGGTTCTCCTCCCTGTTCCTGCGAGGGGATGGCAGCCAGCACCTCGACAGCCCAACCAAGCTCAGCAGCTGCTCCTCCCTGCGGTACATGACCCTTCTCCCACTGGCAGGGCCTGCGCCTGGGCAGCGGCTGCCGCCACCGTTCTCCATCACCTCCCGCTGATTCGAAGATCCGGTAGGAAAATCCTAACACCACAATGTACACTGTTGAGCAGGGATTCTTCATTGCGGCGCCGGGCACACGGGGGATTTCTCCTCCAAATGTGTGCGCCAGCCACCCTATTACTTCAGGTTAAATACAATCACACATGTAAATATTAATTGTATTTCTAAGAACTAGTTAGCATATGTAAATATTTTTCACGCATGTCTGTTAGCATCTTTGGGTGGTCTTCGGGGGTCCCAAGATGAAGGCCCATCCTCTTCATCACGCTGTTCACTGACTGACCTTTGTTTCTGCGCAGACTCAGCTCTAGGATCACGTCCATCGTGTCCTTCAGGTTGTTTGGCTCTGGTCTTGTTGCTCTCTGGGTGCCTCCTTATCTCTGGAGCTTGGTGTATTTGCCCTCCCAAGGCCAAGCTGTCTGGAGTAGAATTATTTAGGAGTCTCTTTTTATCCCACAATTATCCCAATTATTTGCTGAGAACCAAGACCACTTTTGTTTCACTTAATTATTTTGTCTAACGACTAAGTGATAGCTTGTGCCTATGTTCATCCGCTATATTCTTTAATGAGAAAACAGGAATTAGCGTAACAGTTATATCATTAGATCACTGTGCATGCAGGAATACAAGTTACAGTACTAAGGACTACTTAAAAACTAGAAAATATTAAGGCTGTTTTGTTACAGTTTCACGTTTCTTACAATTTCCTCTATGACCACCTCAGACCAACATGGCGCGCCTCCACTCCCGCCATTCGCCGCGCCTGCCCCTAACTGAAATGGCTGACGGCCGGGCGGCGGCTTCACCGCGCCGCTCCCAAAATGGCGGCGTGGCGGCTCTCGCGAGAGGCCGCGCCCCCGCCCCGCCCTTTAAGTGTCCGCCCGGCAGGCTCGGCCGGGGAGCGGCGTGGCGGGCGCGCCTGCGCCCTGAGCCGAGCGGTGCATGCCGGGCGCAGCTTCCCGCCGTGACGCTGCAGATAGCGAGGCCGGCACCGGCGCCGTCGCCGCCCGGCGAGGATGGTGGGCGTGAAGGTGATCGCCAACGACACCGAGTTCCAGCCCGAGCTCAGCGCTGCCGGCTCCCGCCTGGCCGTGGTGAAGTTCACCATGCGGGGGTGAGTGCGGGCGGGACGCGGGCGCCCGGTTCCATTCGCGGCGGGCGGGGGCCGCTCCCCACCGCGGCCTCGTTCCCGCTGGGGTGGCGGAGAGCGGGCGCTGGGCCTCACCGCTCCGCCCCGCCCTGGGGCTGAGGAGGCTGCCTGGGGCCCGGGGAACCGCTGCGGCCCTGGAGGGAGCTTTGGTGGTTTTATTTATTTTTTCAAAGCGAGGCAGAGTTTAAACTTCAGAAGCGCAGTTAGCTGGCGAAAGGCTGTGTCGCCTCGGTCCCTAGCCAGCTGCTGCCGGTGAGAACTCAGAACTAATTATTTTTTTAGCGGTAGTGCCCCTCCCTGTGCGTAGCGTGTGAATATAGTCGCGGCGTCAGGGTGATGTTTCCCATTTCTGCTGTGAAATTCACCTTTTGGCAGCGGAGCCACCTTCCCCTGCCCTCTGGACCTGCCGCTGTTCGGGTGTGCTGAGGGGGCCGGGCACTGCGCTGGCTCACAAGCCGGTTGCAGGTCAGAGAGGCCCCGTTAACAGGGCGCAGACAGCTGCGTCTTGCTCGGTTCCTGTTAAAAACATCTTCGCTTTATTAAAGCTTTGCTGAATCCTTGTCCTTTTTGCCCAGGGCAAGCAGGTGCCCTTTTTCCCCCACACAGTGGGGATTTGAAGTACAGCTGTGGTGTCATCTGGCTGACTTGGTGACCAGAGGAGTTCATCACAATTCAGTTATTCACAGTAACCTGCAGAATTTGGGAGAGTTGTGGTTGTGTTGGTGGTCCTGAGTTTCAAAGTGCACCTTGTTATTGTTGAAGTCCTAGTTCTTAGTGCCTATATTCTTTTTCCTCATTTTTCCACCCCATATTTCAATGTACAGTTGAACTATTCCACTTCCAATAGCTGTTTGGAGCTCAGGAGGCTTCAGGTCTGGTGTTGTGGAAGGAGTTATGCTGGGGTAGAAGAGGCCCCGGCAGTCACTAGCTGTGTGTCTGAATGGGTGCTGGGAGAAGCATCGATATACACACATCGGATGTCTGATTACTGCTGCTTAGTTATGGGGCTGGGGTGGTTGTTTTTTCTAAGGTCAGTCAACTTCACCGATAACTGTGAAGTTGTTAGTGATCTTAGTAATACTGCGTGCATGAAAATGTTTTGGTTACGGACAACCCAATATATGTGGTTCCAGTTAGATTAATGGCCTGATGTCTTAGCGTGTAGATACATATGAGTTTGGCTGGCTGCGCTGCTGTGGGTCTGTACCCTCGCTGTTGAGAGAGTAGGGAAGGTGGAGCAGATCTCGTTGGTGCTGTTCTGCAGCCATATGAGTTGGCTGATTAGCGCTGACAGAGCTCTCGGGTTTAGATACGGCCTAAGCTGATATGCTGTTGGAGGGAGTTTCCACTGGGTTTTTTTTGCTCTTTTGTTACTTAATTGTTTCTTTCACAGCAAGCTGAGTTGTGAGAATATTCCTTTGCAGGAATACTTGTGTCTGTACACTTCATATATGCCAGCAAAGGTATAATAATGAACAAATACATATTTTCAGCCAAGGCGATACAGCTACATCAGCGGAAGTCAGGTCTGTTCTACCAGGGTCAAATAAGTATGGTAGCAACTGGTTACAGTTGTAGTGAGTGAGATTTAAGGCAGTGAGAGTTTAGTGATTCCTGCTAAGGGTTTGATACATTATTACTGCTAGATATTTCAAGTCCTATGTCGAGATTTCCCTATAGATACTATGCTTTCACAGGAGGTAAGGTGAAGAGATAGTACTAGTTTTCTGTTAAGAGATTTTTTTGCTGTTCCAGGAAAAGCAGTCAACTCTGCCCTCCTTTATGTCACTTTAGTTAGCAGGACTTTGGCTTGTGGTAAAAGGTGCTGGAGCTAAACCTATTAGATGAAAATGTGAGGCTAGTATTAATTAATAGCTAATCATGTGACATTGAAGCTGTCTGAGGAAGTGGGAATTAACACTTGGTGATGTGTTTCTAAATGTCATTCTTAATTGTATCACCAGGATTGTTCACCATCTGTCAGCCAGGTAGGAAGGTTATTTTTATGTGTATCAAGGATATCGGTGAAAATGTGAATGTGCTAATTCTATTTGGGGCAGCCATTTTTCAGAAAAAATTCAGTTAACTTAAACTGTACTTTGTTTTCACAGATGTGGCCCTTGTTTAAGGATAGCCCCAGCTTTCAATGCTCTGAGTAACAAATACCCCCAGGCAACTTTTTTGGAAGTAGATGTACATCAATGCCAGGTTGGTATTCAAAAACATATTTTCAGTTTTAAGAGAAAGAGCAGGTAATGTAGTGAATGGGAAACTTGAACAAAAACTGTTCAGACAGTATACCAAGGGTAGTATCCTGTGATGATTGGCATGTTTGGTGAATCACAAATAGCCATATTGTGAAATTCTCCAAAATTAGAATATGCTCAAAGATGTGAACAAACAACGCTTTTGTTTAGAAGAATATTCTTGTAATTACCACTGTGATGTCCTTCATTTAAGCTGTGTACAGACAGTTTAACAGTTCCTCCTGCCTGTGCAGTTTAGATAATACTGTTAAATGTAGAAGATAGCACTAGTATGAATTAAAAAGAGTAAGTCTTTCCAAACAAATATTGGCATAATTATTGAGCAAAACGAAAAATGCGGTGAACTGATATGATTAGTGGGCCTAGATTCCTCCTGAGTACTACTCAAGTGTTTTTAAGAGACAGTGTTGCACATGAGCTATTGGTTGATTTAAGGGCTGTTAACAAAAATTAAGAACGGCAGGTTGGAAGGAAGTGTCTTGAATTACTGCATATTGTAATGGAGAGAGATGAACATTAAAGTGGTAACAATGGTTGCAAATGATGCTAAATTGTGGAGAGTTTTGGAAGAACTACTATGAGTGGATAACAGGTCTGAGCACTGGTAGAAATCAGATGGAGCTTGCCTTCTACAGCAGCAGGCTGCAGTTCCTGGGTGTGCATGAATGTGGCTTGGGAGAGGAAGAAGTGCAGGTGTAAAACAAACAAAAAAACAACTTGTAAAATAAGTGGTAAACAAAGCCACCCTCCATTTGCGAGAGCCAATGAGTAATGTGATTTTTACGGTGTACCAACAAATCTACTAACAACACAAAGTGCATTCAAAGAATGCCCAAATGTGTAAAGGATTAGGAGGATCTGAAGAATTTAAATTAACTTAAAATTGTTATCTGAGTGAAAGCTGTTTATAAAAGAAGAGATTGTTTGTGATGTTTGAGGTGATGTAGCTTGATTATTGTCTAGTGTGTGCCTTCTTATCTACGTGAAGCAAGCTAAAATTTCTGCCTAATATTGGTAATACTGTTATGTAACACTTGTAACTAATTTATGCATTCCAGGGAACAGCAGCTACCAATAATATATCAGCAACACCAACATTTCTGTTTTTCCGAAACAAAGTGCGAATTGACCAATATCAAGGAGCAGATGCTGTAGGTTTAGAAGAAAAAATTAAACAGCACCTGGAGAATGATCCTGGAAACAGTGAAGATACAGATATTCCAAAAGGATATGTATGCATCTCTTATCTGAAGCTAATTTCTTTTAATGTTTATGTAACTTGAATGTTTAAAAAAAAGATCTGTTGCTTTTGAAACATACCCTAAGTCAAATAATACTACTTTAGGCAAAACTGCTAGTTCCCTTGGCTTTGAGAGAGCATGTGTCTGGGTTTCCTTTTTCAGACACAAGTAAGAAATTAACGGGTATGGATTTAGTAGGTATGGTTATAGAACTGTGAAATGTTTTAAGAAAAATCTTCACGCGTAGCCATTAAAATAATGAATTTCATGTTTTATGATGAACTTTTTGCTGCAGCTGTTTATCCTGCTGCTTTCCTCTTCTCGGACTTCCCAACCTGTCTTCCCAAAACATTTTTTTAAAGTGTAAAAATGTCCAGGGGAAAAGACATTGTTAGGCACAGCTGTCAAAAACATTGAAAAGTTGCTCTGCTTGTTCCTGAAGAAATCCTCTGTTATTTGTGTGGTGGTAGGTTCATTTAGGTTTTTCCTTTTTTCTTCTTGTTCCTTACCTGTTTTTCAATCCTCTCTGCTTCATCTTTTTTTTTTTTTTTAAAAAAAAAAAAAAAGGCCGGGGAGAGGAGAGATTCTGTTGCCAAAGGAATTAATCTTTGTAACAGTTCAGGGCAAGCTGCTGTAGATGAAGATGGAGCTGAAAACAGAGTGCCTTTGGGAGGGTATTGTTAGATAAGCGATATTTCCTGGTATATTTTCTTTTGCCTGATTGCTAATGTTTGCAAAAGTGGATGGTACTACAAAGTGCTCTCTTCGGATTTTTTTTTCTTGCTCGTAGAAGAATATAAAATAAAAAATGTCAGAGGAATACTTGGAAAAGATTACGTGCCTGGTCTGAGCAACTGTGAATTTGCTTTCAATTTAATGCTTAATGTGTATCATTTTGCTTCTGTAGGGGTACTGTGTATCACTCCAGTGATCACGGATCAGGCATTCGCAGATAATGTAAACTAAGTAAATAACCTGTAACTTTTTAGTACTTTGCAAAAAAGAAAAGTGAACATTTCTAAATATATGTTCTTAGACTGAATGTTTTTTAAACCTTGCATCAAAATGTCTTGTAAGTAACGCTTGATTTTTAACTTTTTTGAAGAATTTAAAAACTGATATTCATGAACAGATTTTTTTATCATTGCATGGTTTGCCTGTCTTCTAGGTAAATCAAAACTTTGTAGGGATGCTTGAATTTTTGGCTGAAATCTCAGTAAGGGAGCAATCCGCTTAGAAATATTGGTGCTCTCAAGGAAATTATTTTCACCATGTTCTGCGTGTTTTTCGTGTTACCTCAAGGCAATTGTGCGTTGCAAATTATAAGCCTGTCTGACAGCTGTACTAACAAACACATGTAAATGAGAAGTCTAATGTGACAAAACACTTTTACTAGAGCTGTTGTCTTAGGTGGTATTCTCCAAGCAATCCTTGGTGTAGTATTACTCCTCAAATGCAAATGTCTGTTGTTCTACCAGAAGTATAAACACAGTTAGTTGTATGGTGTATTACATTTCGCCTAAGTCATATGTCACCGTTCAGTGCTTAGCTAGTTGCTGTAGTGTGCACATTACTTTGCATTAGCAAATCTAGTACATTAAACTTAGCTGTGATGAGTATCTATAGAACCCCAGATTGCATTATTAAATGTAAAACCGGATTTTTTTGGAGGTGATGTATTTTAAATTCATAGCTAGCCATATCCTATCAGGCAAGTGTAAGCAAGGTGCAAATCCAGTGGAGTATTTCTCATTGTAATAAACTGCCAAGGGCACAGGTCACTTGAATTTCTAGCAGTTCAGCTACTTCCTAACTGTTCCATGGCACGTGTTACTCTTCGCTTTATCTGTGAACGCTTTACATTTATAATTATCATGAAATCCTCTGTGGCACTACGGGAATGTCAGAAGACAAAGGGTCAGCTTGTTAGCTTTGGAGCCCTAAACGCACTGAAAATCATGCCAGCAGCAAGTTGAGGTCTGCTTGGTTAGATTGGTTTTGAGATGAACACACCATCTTCTGTTGAAAGTTAATCTTGCAGGAGATGGTGTCTTACCCCTGCAAACCTAGGCCTCAGTATCTTCAGGGCCGTATGAGCCAAGCAGGAATTCTGTTTGACCTGGAAGTGGTAGGTTGAAATGCAGCTTTAGGATATGCTTGACCCAGACTGGGCTGCCGTTGGCTCCGGGAAAGCATCTTCATCCTCTTGTGCAGCTGTGTGTTCCTTCCTTTTTCTTACCTTGTGTCTTCTGAGCATGTGAGTTGCAAGCTAAGCCTGCATTTGGATGTTGGGAGGGGGAAAGTGGTTTTTGCTCAGAGCAATGTAGAATTGGGATACAGGCGATGAGTTCTGTTCTCTCAGCAGCTTGTGCTTGTATTTGTACTGTTACGGTGTGAGATGTTAATACTCTGTCTTCAGGCCCAAATACATGAAATACTTGATTTTTGGCCTGGCTTATGCTTCAGTTGGACTTGGTTTACTTCAGCTGCAGGCAAAAAAATCTGGTTATCTGGAAATTGTTACAGATTATTCTGCCACTGCAATAATACTACCTTTTAAATGGTTGAGGCTTGGAGCATGGATAACAGTCTGCTTTAATCTGAGAATGCATATATGGTAAAGCTTTTTGTTTGACCTTTTACCAAAGAGCTGAGCAATAAAACAAACTGGTTCATGGTGAATTGTGTAGCTTTTGTTTTCTGTTGTTCTGTGTTTTTACTGAAGTATGGGGAGAAAGGATTAGGAAAAGGTTTCATAAAGTTAATTTTTATGCAGTGCTGAAAAAGACATAAAGTAAGACTAGCTTGCATATAAAGTCCAATAAGAACTATAGTGATGGTCTTTTCATTTGTTCTGCAATATATGGTAAATTGTGGGGAGGCTGATTTCCATTTTGTTTTTAAGTTGATCGTAGCTCCAGTCTAATGTCAGTTTGTCTGTGTTGTACTGTGACTTAGGATGATGTAGCCTTGTTTATCAAAAGTGTATCTGAAAATTCTCCCTGTGCCCAATTTCTTATTCTCAGAATGCCAGGCATGTGTTGCAGGGGTATGGGGTTTTGAATGGAGGCGAAAAATGTCATTCAGTTATGAACAGGATACATCTGAGTACTATAGTATTTGTAGTTTTTGTTTGTAATGTCTTTTGATATAAACCCCTGAGGTTTTCTGTGTCTCGTTATTTTAATCTGTTGAATGAAGAGTTTCATTCATTCCAGTGTTTACTAATCCCAGATGAGTTCATGGCGCACTTATTATGCACTCAGCAATGCTCTCGCTTTTACTTTCAGATGGATTTAATGCCATTTATCAATAAAGCCGGCTGTGAATGTCTTAATGAGAGTGATGAGCACGGATTTGACAATTGTTTACGTAAAGACTCTACCTACTTGGAATCAGACTGTGATGAGCAGGTACAGTAGATATTTAAGTGAGATATTTTTAATGATGATCTGGTCTGCACACATATTTTTCAAAAACTTGTCTGCTATATATTGTTATGGTAGTGTAAGAAGGAGTGGGAGATGGTAGTAGGCCATAGGTAAAACTAGTGTTTGGAGGTCGTTGTAGCATTTCCAGTTTCACATCCCTTTATTTATGGAAAAGATTCCAAGCAGAGTAGCATTAGCTGATATTTTAAAGTGACAGACTAGTTAGTGCATGTGTGGAATATAGTGAAGGTAAGTACTTAATTTTATTTCAAAACTGAAACTTATTTCTAGTTAATTACTGTGCTGTGTTTGTTCTTAAGAATGAGGAAAACACTATTTAACAGCAACTTTTTTTTTCTCCACAGCTGCTTATTACTGTAGCTTTTAGTCAGCCTGTCAAACTTTATTCTATGAAACTTCAGGGGCCAGATAATGGTGAGTGAGGTGTCTGTTTAATCACATCTTTGAAACCAAAACCTTGTCTATGTTTAGGTGAATTTTCTAAAAATAACACTGTTGTTCCTGGAGCCTTTTACCTTCTGAAAATCCCACAGTAGCTTCAGAAAATTTACTGTAAATGAATGACAACAAATGATCTCATTGATTTTTCACTAACCTCATGCATGGGTATTTGGTATGACACAAATATGAGTACTTGCTATAGTTGGATACCTTGCAAAGAGAAACTTGTGTTTATTTCAGGAATTAATGTGAGAGCTACTGAAAGGCATAACTTTGTTGTTATGGTGACTTAGTTTACATTACAAAATTACGTAAAGTGTTCGGGTGCTATGACTCATTAAAACTATTACTTTTAGACTTTTTATTGGCTTTTTTCTGTGGAATTCCATCTCTGACATGGAGGCAGATGGATGCCCTTCAGTAACCAGGGTGGTGATGTAGGATTGACAGATAATATATTAGAACTGTAGAAGCTCACCTTTCCTTGTGTTGTCTAGAGACCGCAATAAGCGAGGGCTTCTCAAGCAGTTTGAGAGTATATTTAAACAGTGGAATACGACTCCTATATTTTAACACAGGGCAAGGTCCAAAGTACATAAAAATCTTTATCAACCTCCCTCGATCTATGGATTTTGAAGAAGCAGAAAGAAGTGAACCAACTCAAGCCCTGGAGCTGACACCAGATGATATTAAAGAAGATGGCATTGTCCAGCTTCGCTATGTAAAATTTCAGAATGTTAACAGTGTAACTGTAAGTAAATTTTCTGTTCTGAGGTCTGTGCAGGCTGAGAACTTCATAGGTTTTTAAAGCTGTGCATGTTTGTTGATTTCACTGCAACTGTTCTTAGCTTCTCTCTGCTGATTGCATACTGTATGTTTATGCCAAAAGCATTTCAGTAATCGAAAGTGAGGCAAAGCCATGCGTGTGCCATGTCTCTTATGACCTAGTATGAGACGTAAGGTTTGCTTTTTACCTCTTCATGAGCTAGTGTGCCATTTAACACAGCTTGTGTTGTTACTAACATATCTTCTTGATAGGTACCTTGTCTCCGTTTGAAGAGTTGAGGAGACAAGGAATCCAGTTTCTCAGTAATCTGATTGCAGAAATGAGAGATTTCTCTGAATATCAAGTGAAGTACTTGCCGTGTCTTTAAACTCCATGCCTGCTTTCTGTGAGGGTTCTTAAATGCTGTAATCAAAGCACCTTTGTCTTTTAAGGAGCTCTCTAATTCTCTTGCTCTTAAGAGACTTTCCACAGATTTCACGTAGGTTTTTTGGCTCTTAAATGCAGGTGCAGTTTCTCCTCTTTCATTTTAAAAATACAGGTTCTAGTGCAATATATGTGATGACTAAATTGGTGTGCAATTGCTTTATGCTTGGCTTTATCCTGGTACTGTGCTAGCCTTGTCTCCTGCAATATTGCGTTGAACTGTTTTTCAAATATGAACCCTGAATTCTTTTCCATGGAAATGCTTTTTGTGGCCCGAATTATGCGTTTGCAAATGTATGGACTTACAACTGATGAAATTAAGCTATATTTGAGTGGGCTGGCCACAGAAATCACCAGTTTGAGTTACAGGTAGCTCCAAAACATTGATCCACCCTCAGTCTTTTCATCACACTTTTTCTTCTGTGAAAACGTTTCTGGTAGATTTCTGAATTACTACAGTTGGACCACATAGTAGATCAGTCAGCTACTTTCATACTTAACAATGTTTTACGAGCAGTTATTTTAAATGTAATGGGAGGTGAACCTAAATAACTGCTCTTCATGTCTTTCTATGGAGTTACCTTTGTGACCAACTTCATCTTACCTTCTACAGAGCTGTGCTGACAGGTGCAGGTTGCATATTTTTTCTTTATTAAAGTCCTGTGTCAGCTTTAGACAGGATGATGTGCAAGCACCAGACAAATAATAAGGTGATTAAATAGATGTTCTGCTTGTTTGCAGTCTTTGCATGTGGGCACTAGAGTAGCTCCCCCCTAATTTCCTAGCTGAAGCTGGACCTAAAAACGAGGTGGCCAGTCATCTTGTCCACCACCTGTGTTTTCAGTCCGGATGATGAAGTTCTGCTCGCTTATGTAGTCCTATGGATAAAAACCTTCCATTTGGTTCCTAATGAACTGGAGGAGGCACAGTTGTCATATACACAAATTGTCCTGCTTTTCTGCCATGTGTAGTCAGAAATACTTATTGACCATTTCCATGTTAACATTGGCAAGTTCATACTTCATTTATATACATCACTGCTAGGTTTGTTACTGAACTGAGCTGGATTTTTTTATTAGTAATTCTGTACATTGCAGTTTCTAATCCATATAATTCATCATATCTAATGCTGTTTTTCTTCATCTGTTGTCTGCGTCTCTGCATTACTGCTACTTCAGTGGCATTCGTTTTTCTCTGCTCTTGTTGAACTTCTTGTACCCTTGCTGAGACAGAATTGCTGAACACATTGCTGGTCACCTGTTTGACAAAAGTCAGTCCTTGACATGCTGTTCTGTTTCTGTCTGAAGAGTATTTTCTTCAGCATTTCAACCCTCACCTTCCGAACATGTTGTTTGTGTAGGAAAATACATGGTCTTCCAACTACGGTGAAGCCACCTGGAGGGGTGAATGTCTGTATTGGTCTAGATCAGCAGTCCAGCTTGTTTATCACACACTTGCAAGTACTAGTGTTGTTACAAAAAAAATTCTAAGTATAGGGCTTCTACAGGTATGTCAGCCAGAAGAGGAAGGTCAAAGAAAGCGTACTGCCTCCCCGCAAAGGACCTGGACAAGCTCAAGAAGTGGGACTGTGTGACTCTAATGAGGTTCAGCAAGGCCAAGTGCAGGGTCCTGCATCTGGGTCAGGGCACCTGTTGGTACCAGTACAAGCTGGGGATGAAGGGATGGAGAGCAGCCCTGCCGAGAAGGACTTGGGGTACTGGTGGATGAAAAGCTGGACGTGACCTGGCAATGTGCACTGGCAGCCCAGCAGGCCAACTGTGCTCTGGGCTGCATCCCCAGCAGTGTGGGCAGCAGAGTGAGGGAGGGGATTCTGCCCCTCTGCTCTGCTGAGACACCACCCCCCCCCCACCAGGAGTCCTGTGTCCAGCTCTGGAGCCCTCGGCACAGGACAGACCTGGAGCTGTTGGAGCAGGGCCAAAGGAGGCCCCAGCAATGATCCGAGGGCTGGAACCCTCTGCTGTGAGAGCTGGGGCTGTTCAGCCTGGGGAAGAGAAGGCTGTGGGGAGACCTTAGAGCAGCTGCCAGTACTTAAAGGGGGCTTCTAAGAGATGGGGACAGGCTTTTTAGCAGGGCCTGTTGGGATAGGACAAGGGGTAATGGTTTTAAACTAAGAGGGGAGATGTAGACTGGATGTAAGGAAGAAGATTATTTTTTTTTTTGACGAGGGTGGCAAAACCATGGCACAGGTTGCCCATAGCAGTGAGAGATGCCCCATCCCTGGAACTTCTCCAAGCCAGGTTGGATCGGGCTGTGAGCAGCCTCATCTGGTTGAAGATGTCCCTGCACATGGCAGGGAGGCTGGAGCAGATGCGCTTTAAATGAAGGTCCCTTCCCACCCACACCATCCCATGGCTGTATGTAGTGATGCGTGCCTGCCACCATTGAGTGGTCTGTGGCACAGGCAGTGGTTGAGGCAGAACGGGCATCGTCATCGATACTGGCAACGGCGTGTGGAAAGGGCGTGATGCGTGCTGTCCCTTGCCCACCTGTTGGCCTCCCTCTGCTCCCCATGCCACTTCTCGCTTGCTTTCTCGTTCCTGCTTTCTCCATGCTCACAATAAAGTGTGGAAAGATTCACAAACACCTCATTGCTCTTCTGACTCCAAGTTCCTTGCTAATACTATTTCACACAAAGAAATTGTTCTCTCATTTGTCTGCTCTACAAAGTGTAGTGGTTCCAGCAACAATTCCTTACTTTGTATTTCAAAAGAAGCTTGATATTTGTTTGAAACTCTAGAATAACTTGAATCTAGTGTTCGTGCTGTAAAAAACATAATTATGCGTGTAGTAGTAGTAATTTACATGTAAAAATCATTCTGTGATTAGGTGGTAAACAGTCCTTGGGACTTCAGCAAGCATGGTGGAATTGATACTGCAAGTCAGATTCGAGTGAATAGTGAATTGTGACTTCCTAGATCCTGTTTTTGCTTGCTGAATGTGGTCGCAGGTCGACAGTGGAAGCTGGGAAAATCCAAGCTGTGTGGCTTTTTAACAAACTACCAGGAAAAATAGTAGCATTCTGTATAATTGTTATTTAAAATAAGAGGACAGTAGCTTCTCTAAAGGTTTCAGAGGTCTATATAATTGGAAAAAGTGTTAATTTGGTTAGTTCGAAAATACTGGGCACCTAATATTTTATGTATTAATTCAGGGATGGACAGTTTACCTTAAGTCTTTGTGTTTGGGGTTTTTTCTTCAGTTGTTCGTCCAATCCAATCACGGAGATGAAGAGACAACAAGAATTACCTATTTCACGTTTATTGGAACTCCAGTCCAAGCAACAAATATGAATGACTTCAAGCGAGTGAGTCCGCTTTTTTAAAAGCACTTTTGAATGTTTTAAACCTACTTAAAAATGGGTTGACAGAACAAATGCACTTGGTTGTTACTACAGTTCCACAACTGAAGGTAGTTTTGGCGTCCAGAAGAACATGTGTAGCTTTGGTTTTGCTTACAAGTTTTTGTTCACCAGCTTTGTAAAAATAACTGATAAGAATGTATATATGAAAAGTTGAGGGACTGTCAAATTATATGTGCTATAGACAACGTTGGGGGTTTTGGTGCTTGTGAGATTTTTGTCTCGATTTTGAAACTTCTTTTCTGATGGTGCTCAGGAAGTAGAGAAGCAATTGCATGTACAAATTAATTAGACTCCGTGTGATTGATGTGACTTCTCCTTTGAAGAATTTGGTTCATTGCGCAGCGTTAAGTAAGCTTGAGATTTGAAAAATATTTGGTCACAAGATGTCTACTATTAAACATCTCTTTTATAAAGAGGAAATGAAGAAGCAGACAACTTGTTACAGTATGAAAGGCACTGGAGTCATTTTTTTTTTTTTGAGAAGGTGAAATGGGTTTGAAAGGATTGAAACTTTAAAGCTACTTACAACTGTTGTGAAATGTAATAAGACTTTTTAAAATAAACTGCTTTAAAACTTACTAGGCTTTGTAAAAGGGCAAGTACTGCTGTAACACCTGCCTACAAACTGCTGTGTAGGTGACGGGTAACATTGAAAGCATCACAGAATTTATTCTACGAATTACCTATAACTTCAGAAGGTTAAAAAGACTAACACTCGCCAACGTGTCACGTCCTTGGAATTTTTATGTTAGAGCTTGATCTGAACTTCTACATGTAGAACTTAATATTTTTGCAGGTATAATTAGGTTTATAAACAGAAGTTGAACAGGTTTTGCTGCCTTTCAATGAAACTTGAAGCAATTGAAAAAGTTATTCTAATGTACTAAAACTAATTGGATATCAATTTGAGACCTTTCTAAGGTAGCACTTCTAATTCTTCCAGAGCTAGAAATATATTAATTGATTTACAATCTGTTTATGTTTTTGTACTATACAGCTTTTTTTGTCAGTAGTTATGGTATTAGGGGATCCCCTCCAATAAGCTGTGCAATTACTATTTTAACATCCTTAATTTTTCTGGTAGTGTAGTGTGGGGCATGGGACTTTGACTCAGTACTTGAGCTCTATCTCACTTTCAGTTCTCTGTAAACTCTGTTAATTAGTTTTGCTTTCAAAAGAACCAGAAGCTTTTTTTCAACAAGTGCACTCTTTAAAGCTGACCTTCTGATTGTTGAAGTAGTGATTTTTTTTTTTTAGTTGATAATCCTGATGGGGGTGCACTTGGTAAAGCGATTCAGGGTTTCTGTAGAGTGTTACATGGGTTTGAGACAGTGTTTTAAGTTGCGTGGACAAAATGTTAGTTTGGTGGGCGCAGTACTGAAGTGCTGACTGTAACAATCTGAGCTCCAGAGAGTGGGCTCTTTAATTCAGATGTGCCCTCACACAAGCCTATAAAGGCATTAAAAATAACATGGGTCTCCAGGTGTCTCAGCCCTCTGCTGCAGTTAGAAGGGATTTAGAGATCCCTCTCGGTTCTAGATGCAGCGTGGGTGCTTGGAAGCTGCTCTATGGCCTGGTAAATACTATGTCAGTTTTGGTTTCCTCAGAGTTTTCAGGTGAATGTCTTGGCACCACCAAGGAGTGCCTTTGTGTCTTGTGACATCCATTTAAATGGACGGGGAGGGGCGCAAACCCACAAGACGATGTATGCACCGAAGAGTCCTGTGGTGTTAGCATCGCACTGCTCATGTCAGGATGTTAACGAACTGGTCAGAATGGCCTGAAATGGAGCAGCAGGCGATACTGGGTTATGAAGTGGCTAATCCGCGCTCAGATACTCATCGATACTAAATTTAATATCCCTGTTTTGCTTCCTGAACATGTAGTTTTAATATTAGGCTGTGAAAACATTTCATCATAACAAATGGGATGTGTAGTCTGGCAGAGTTGCAGTGCTCTTGGGAATTTTAACTTTTGTTTCCTCTCTTCCAGTGATCCTGTCAGTCATGAAACCTTAATATAGCGTTGGGCATTAATTATATTTAGGTCTGTAGATTAACTGGGAAACCTTATTTTTCTTTTCATCTCCTAGAGTAGTTACCCACACCACTCCTCACTGCTCTCATCTGTCTTGCTCCCTCATCTCATTCTGTCTCTACTGTTCATATTTCTCTTCTAATTACAATAGCAATAGTATTGCAATATGATTAACAAGATGGGGGAATGCTTTTTTCCCTGAGTTTGAGAAGCGTTTGTAAGAATCTGTTAGGTGTCTTATTTGAAGGGCTTTAAAAAGTGGATGTGAATGTGATTCCTGTCATGTTTTTATGATTGATCACATCACTGCTCAGTTGACTGTATGCATGTTCAGTTGCAAAGTGAAAAATAAAACCAACGCATTGGTTGGAATGACTGCTGCTAAGGGACTGGCTAATGTATTTTGCTTCCTAACTGGGGTGGGATCAGAATGCCTGCTTTTAGTTATAGCAGCTTACTGCTTAGCGGTTGCTTATTAAGGTGCATAACTGCAGCTGCCAGGTCCTTCAGACAGTTGATGAAGACTCATGTTTGTGTGTGTGGTGCTCTGCTAACACCAAGAGGGCTGTAAGGAGAGTCACTTCTTGATCAGGGAGTCGGTTGGTGTGTTTAATATAAACGAGGCATTGTTTCCAGTACTTGCACTATCAAACAGAAAGCTGAAATTCATCTACTCTGAAAAATAACAGAAGTGCTAAGTAGGTGTAATTAAGTCAGTGCTTCCTCAGTGATTTTGGCTTCAAGTTAGTTTGGGCATACATAGAATCACAGAACAGCCCAGGTTGGAAGGGACCTGAAAAGATCACCCGATCCAGCTTTGCCTGGGGAGGGGAGCCTGGATGAGGTTGTCTAGCCCCCTGCCCAGTTGCATCTTGCAAACCTCCAGCAATGGGGTCTCTGCCGTGTCCCTGTGGAGGTTGTTGCAGTAATTGATTGGCCTCACTGTTAAAAAAGAAATCTTTCATTTTCTTGCATGTAGTTGGTATTGCTGGATTGAGTGAGTAAGGTTACAAAAGCTGCTTTCTAACTTGCTTTAGCAGGTTGTGTGTATTCTTCTCCTTGTACAACTTGATTTTTATCCTCTGGGAAGGAGGGACGTCTTTGGAGTGATGGAAAAGGAACACTGAGGAAAAAATGTCTGCTTAGAACTGACTGCAGTGTAGTGAGCTAAGCACAGAGAGTAGTGGGAATGACCTGTTCTTTGCCCTGTTTAAATGAGGAGGCCCTCAACAGCAGGCAACTAGGATGAATGTTCCCTTCCTAGATATTTTTATTATATTCTGAAATGCTTTTGGGAAAGCTTTGATTTAAAGGCATGCTTGTTTGAAGAAAAAAAAAAAAATCCTTAACACTAGAAGTGTTCATACTGCTGTTTCTTGGCCACGCAGGGTCTGACTTCAGGCATAACTGATCATGCCAGCTGCTGTAGGAGACTTTGGGTTGTAGTAGGTTTGCTTGTGATGCTCAGTTGGACTGCTTTGGGCAGATAGCTAAACTGTAGAGTAAAGGTGCGGGTTCTATGGGTTTTTTACTATTGAGTGATAGTTTACTATTGGGTAGGCTCCTGTGCAGCTTGTGGTGAACTTAGAAACGTGCTTTTGTTTGTTGAAGAGCATGCAACTGTTGCTGTCCATTGTAGTTCTTGGTTGTTTCTGGTACTAATGAATAAAACTTAGTTCTTGGTTGTTTCTGGTACTAATGAATAAAACTTAGTGCCACTCAGTTTTGAGGTTGGGGCATAGGTGAATATCAACAGGTGGTGTGGATTTTTTTTGTCCCTTTTTGAATGAAGGCTTTCTTTCTACTCAGAACTGCTTAATTGCACTACATCCTGCTGCTCGCTCTTGTAACATTTTGTTTGTTTGTTTTTCAGCTTAACTTCCCATTTCTAAAGAACTAAAAAGGCAGAAGAAATTAAAAAGTAATAATAAGATTGAAGCGGTCTTACACTACTCCCTTGCTCCCTCTGCTCATCTAGCATCTCTTTCGCCCTTTCCACAATCTCAGCACTGATGCAAGAGCTGCCTTCTCTGCACCTTCTGCCATCAGGAAAAGCCTTCTCTACCTTCTGACTCCTCAACTCATCTTTCCCCTCCACTGCCCGCTCCAAATCTTACCTTAAACACCTTTACCTTTCGGTCTTACCACATTTCTTTCCCACTGTTAGCCTGAACTTGACATTTTAAAGGCATACCATACAGTACATTTACAAATGATTTCCTGTAACTCCTTTTTCAGCCTGTATTGAGATTTGTAAAGCTGTTTGAGATGCAGCTTGTGAAATGCTCTACCAAGACTCGACTTTTTTTTAATATCTTAGCGGAGCTCCGCCGTGTTCTTTGTTGTAACGCTTCAGTAAGGAGTAGGCAAGCCAGTAAGGGCTGTGAAGTACTGCTCTCTGTTGTCCCTTAGTGGCACTGGGTAACTGCTCAGGGAAGACGCAGTGAGGAGCTGGTGAGTGTTTGTACATGTGTGGCCTCATTAGAGTTCTCTGACAGCATCCTACTAATTTTACTTGCTCGACCTCTTTATATGTGTTTGAAACAAACAAACAAGACCAACTCTGTTCCAGAAGGTTCAGTAATAAAGTGTTTCCCATCCTACTCTTGGTAATGAACCATGGAGTTGGTTGTGGTTTTTCTCACTGTCAGGCTCTGGCCTGATGCTTGGGGAAAAAGCCAAATGGTTGAAGAAAAGGCTGCTCCAAAACCATCATCTCTTGTGTGGGAATTACAGGCTGTAACCACTACCTTAGAATGCAGTAGATGGCAGTTTTTTCTGTAAAAGGAAGGAAAATGGTTCTGCTTCTAAGAAAAGAATAATCATGATTGTTTGGTTTAAGTTTAAATAGCGCAGCTGGTTTTGGGGAAGTGGAGTGGGGTGGTCAGAAAATGGGTTGGGTTGACCTGCAGTGACAAAATATCCATATCAGTGTGGTTGATTTTCACAGATAATACACATGGGCGAGTTGTCCATTTCTGCCTCAGACTGGTACAGCAATATTTTTCATTGATGTTCCACACTTGCTAACACCTAATCTTTAATCTTTTAATCGTGTTTTTTTTTCTCTCTCTTTTGCTTAATCTGTGTGTGAACACAGTTTGGTGCTTTGGAAATACACAAAGAATAAATACTGCTTCTTGACAAGTTTAACTTTTTTAACTTGATTAATTGGATCTTAATGCAAGTGATTTGGCTTCTAATTTTTTTTTTACTTTTTTCCTCATGTTGTCAGATTGGAAATTTCCTGACCTCTTAAGCATTAGGTTGAATTTAAAGCTTGGTAAATGCTCCTGGTCAAGGGTTCCTTGGAAGTGCGAATGGTCTTTAAAAGTACTTTCCATCAGTAGATCTCAGTTACTTTGTAATGGTGGTAACTTGGCTAACCAAAAGCATCTGGACAGTGGAAAAATTCTCCCTCTTGAAGTTCAACAAGAAATGAAAAAAGGGAAGGGTCAGGAAGAATACTTCCAGGGGGTCCGTGAGACTTCCCTATTTCAGGGCTGTGGGTGTTTTGGGGTTTCATTTTTTGTTTGTTTTGTTTTTTCCCCCTAGTTCTATGTTGCAGTATTGACTGTGTGAATCTTGTGTGGTATTTTGTCACGTAACTGTGGAGGTGATTAATACTGAGCACATTTGCTATAGGAGTCAATGGCTTAGAACACAAGAGAGGCTTTACTCCTCCGTTTTCAGCTTTATTGTATATTATTTGCTCCATTAGTGTGATCTTCAAATCTCTGGTCATGTGAATTCTGACTGTACCTTGTCTGAGCTGTAAGTGCTGCTTTCCAGTGAGATGGAAACGAACTGGGAATCGGTGCCTTGCCCAAGGTCCCTCCTGCAGTTTGAAGTCCTAAATGTTAAGACTTACTTCTCTTTTACTTTGGTTTAGCTTATAAATGGATATTTTTTCAAGGGTCTTCAAGAGCTCTGGATTTATGTCTGAATCTTTTCAGAAAAGTGACTGAAATGGCATCGTTTTCTGCTCTCAGGAGTTTGTGTTCAGTTAACGAAGGGAACTGGATACCCTTCTGCAGTGAACTCAGCTAACTTTAAACCTGCAGAGCAGTATATAGAGTGCTGGAGCTGCACTCGCTGTTGGCTGGCAGATCAACTCACCAAAGTCTGGTGGCAGTGGTGATCCTTTCAGAAAAGGGAAGCACTAAGCTGGCTCTGATTCCAGGTGGAGTTTGCAGAATTGGAGATTGCAAGGAGACTTGGTAAGGAATAATGTTTTGACAAGGAATAACTGAAAATCAGGTGGTTGCAAGGTTTCTTTATAGGTTTGAGCTGATTTGCAAGGTAAACATTCTCAGTGAGGTACATGGCAAGGATGCCAAGGCAAATGAGCACCCAGTGGTGTTCCTCCCACTATAATATTTTGTATAGTTTATTAAGGTTGAATGTTTGGTATATAACACATTTTGAAGTGTGGTCTGTTCTGTTGCAGTTACTATCTTATAACTGAAAGTGAGACTGATGCTTTGCTGTCTGTATGAGTACTAAAGATAAGGTTTCTTGTGTCTTGCATCTCTCATAACCCTGTAGAGGGATTCACAGCTTCTGTAAGTGCTACAATAATGCATGCTTAAATGCATTAACTTGGTTGAAAATTGAGTTGCACTTGTTTATTTTGAGACTTAATTTAAAAAATCCATGGTGGGACTTTTTTGGTTAAACGTTATCTCTTTTTCTTTTTTCTCTTACCAGGTAGTTGGCAAAAAAGGAGAGAGCCACTAGGATGCAAAAGACACTGGAAGGCCTTATCGCAATCAGAGATCTTCACTTTTACCTACAACTCCTGGATAATTGCTTGACCATAACCAGAGACTGTCAATCTGTTTCATTTAATGCCATTACCAATAAATCATTGCTTTTGTTGAGATGGAGTTTCCCTAGTGTGTTTCTGTTGTAATCCTCGTACATGTATTTGTAAATAAAATCCACTACTTTTGCCAAGATTAATTTTTTTTTTCTAGTAACTGTGGCTCTTCCTTTGTTCCAGTTAAAATCCAAAACTCGACTGACTTATCTTTAGAAACAGAAGACATAATGTGGCTTGCATTTGTTCAGAGACTAGAATGTCAAATGTAAGTACAACATAGATGGCCTTCGGAGGCCATCAAAAAATAAAATCCGAGCTACTTTATTGTTAGACTGAGTGAACTTAGGATCATTGTTCCCACAAAATACAGATAACGTCTCAAATAGGAATAGCTTCACCTGTTTTGGAAACTTCTGTTCCCCTTTCAAAAAGCATAGGAGGAGGAAGTGTATTTTAAGTTACTGTTCCATTGACTTGCAGATTTGTCACAAATGGCATGCTGGTGCAAGCTGTTCGGCACGGAGAATTCTTGGGTCTGTGAAGTGTTTGGGTTTTTTTAATATTAGAAAATATTGACCTCATTTCCCAGGCAGACTCTAGCAAGCTGTGCAGTTAGGAGGATTTAGATGTTTGTGCACCCCACCTGAACAGAAATTCCTTATTTCTGTCATTGGGTGTTTTTCCTCTCTCTGGATCTTGATAAGGAAATGTTTATTGCAAATACTAATTTTACATCTTAATTGGAATTCCAGTACTACTTTGGTAAATTTTCTTGGAAGTGTGCCCTAAGTAATTTTAATAAATTGGGCATTGATCAGCACCATATACATATAATACTGTATAAATTCCCAGTAAAACTTGCTAAGTGTTCTAATTGGCATAATTAATTTCTTTGTAAAGTTAAATTTGTTACATTTCTAATTACCATAAATCCCACTAAGGCTTAAATCCTGTCCTAATTGGCATTCCTTCCTTGAACACAGTAGGGTGGTTCTCTTCTGGCTTGGCAGATTTGTATGTTAATACCAAGTCAGCTTGCTGTTAGCATAGATATTTTCTCCGAATGGAAAACTGGGGATTGTCTAGAAAAACATTTTTAGAGGCACTTTTTTTTTCCCCCACTGTATCACTGCGTACTCTAGGATAGTCATCTACCTGTATGATAGTCGGTGGCATGCGATGATTCGGTTTCTTTCCTACTTCCTTAATGTTTTGCTTCAGTGGGGGGTGTAAGGCATGTAACAGACTGTATATAGAACATAAATCATTTTTAAATATAATTGGGACAATATGAATAACTGTTCCTGTTTATAGTTTTGTACAGTAACTACCTTTTGGGTTATTGTTGAAGTGCCTCATCCTAAGTATTGCTTACCTCATAATATTTATACCTGAGAGATTTGATAACCTAGTGATTCTCATCTTTGTAAAGGATCAGTCAAATTTATATTGTTTATGAGACTCTTCTGTGATTTCCTTGGTTGCATGATGCATACCTTCCATAATGATTCTATGTACATAGATCTAAATAAATGTTTAGAGGTAACTGTCACATGTTTCACTGAATGCAAAATGGGTAGAACTGTGCACAAGGAGCTGAAAAGCACAGAACTGAAATTGTGATGCAATACTGTTTGGAGTGATGTTCCTCTTGGATGGTGTTCCCAGGTGTGTGTGGACCCTGCAGAATGAGTGCTCATGATGCAGCTGCTTGGCCTCTGGCTTTTGAGTGTTGTTCTTGATGGGTAAAGTCGCTCTGAGAAGGTGATTGGCTTCCTAACAGGAGCCCTAGGAGGGGGCCGTAATGTGCTCATGTTCTGGTAATGCAGAGGCTGTGATAGTTGAGGTTTGGTGCTGGTCGGTGCTACAGATGACTGATGTTCTCTGTCATTAGGTTAAATCTGTTCCCTGCTCAGTTCCGTACGTTTTATACATCCGAAGGCTGTTGCTTGTTTGGGGCAGGAGGGTGAAATAAGCTGTTGTGTTGTTCGGAAGCCCTACTGAGGCCAGGGGTGTGTGTGTGCAGAGTGCTGTGCTTTGGTGCAGAGGCAAGGTCTGACCCAGCTTTGCCAGCAGTCCCGTCACCTTGTCCCCCTTCAGCTGTGCCCCCCCTTGCCGCTTTGTTTCTAGCGAAGGTTGAGCTGTTGAACTTGCGGTGAAATACTGGAAGGTGGCTGAAAATCTGCGGGTGTTGTACAGCACGTGTCCCAGCGCAGCTGGTAGCGGGAAGAGCAGTTTTACCTGGAGTCTTCTCTCGCTTCCTTTGGGGCTGGCGAGCCGGTCGTGAGGTTTGCTTAGCGGCTTTAAACCTGAAATAGCTCTGTAGTCATCGGGTTCCCGAGGGCTGAGTGTCTCGGCCAGGGTATCACGTCCGGGATTGTGTAACAGGATTAATCCGCAGTGTGAGGCCGTAATTAGAGTATTGCCGTGTATAATGTTCCTGCGTGGATGCGTTGAAAAGGCGGAGGAGGGGGGCTTGGGTTGCTAGCAGAGATTGTACACTGGGAGCCTTTGATGTAGGCTTGTCTTGTCTTCATCCTGCGTGTTACTTGGGTATGGAGATTAATAAGCATATGTTACCGGAGAGCTGCTGGACTTGATCTGAAGACTGCTCGAGAGAGCAAATACAGCTTTCTCTCAAACAGGGAGGTTGTTTATTTTCATGTTTATAGTCCTCAATGTTTTTATTTCTGATAAGGGTTTGAGGCGTTAGAAGACTAACCTCTAAATATCATTTGGCTTCTAAATTACTGGAGAAAGTGTAAGAAGTAACAAGGGTTAGAAGCTGAAGCCTGAGAAGGTGCTTGTGGTCAAGGAGGTACATCTCTAATCTGCCCGATTCCTTCAAAACACCACAGTTCGGACTGCTCGGTTCGCTGGAGATGCTTGTGATGTTCTGTAGGCACTGGGAGACCAGATGTGACCAATCCTTTTAAAATGGAGTGAGGAGGAAACGGGGAGTACCATCAGAGGTGACAAAGAAGCAGAAATCTTAGACTTTTCTCCTCCTTTCGCTTGGGTCGGCGTTGCAGTGCTGGGAGCAGTGGAGTGGCTCCGTAGTGGAATTTGTAGGTGAAGAACCCATGGGTGCTTTCTCGTGATGCTCCCGTACCAATGTCTGACACAGGCTTGACTCTGGGGCAAGTGTCCGGTCCGAAAAGTCCTGGGCAGGGGAGGTACCCCGAGGGGACTTTCGCGGGTGCTTCTGTGGACGCGGGGCTTTTTTAGGTACATCATTCAAATGCTTTGTGTCTACAGGGAATCGCAGAAGTAATGAAAGGAGAGGGGCCTTCCAATGCCCACAGGGTGAGCAATTTAACCTCCAGCAAACTCCACTTTTGAAAAAGTTAGGTCTTTTTTTCTTCAACAGCCCGTTTGTAACTGGATTTCAGAGTACCTTTGAGATGTGCCAATAAAATAGCTGGGTACTGACTCGGATATCAGCGCTCTGCGTAGTGTAAAATCCGCTTGTGTTGGGGAACAGGAGTATTTATCACTGAATTGAATTCCTAGCCTGGTTTGGGGTGAAATCAGTGCATTCTGTGACTATTAACTATTCACTTTTAGGTTTCTTAACCATTTGACTCTGTATCTTTTCCTGTGGCTGAAATGGAAGGGTCTTTTCCGCTTGGGTGTTTCTTAACAAAGCATCTTCCTTCACGCTGTGCACTTTCGCACGCGCTGAAAATAGCGAGTTGTTCTTCTACGCGTCACGCTCAAAACGAGCGCTTCTCTCGCAGTTCGGGGAAGCATCCCCTGCTGGATGCCGCCGCGCTGCAGAGGTGGTTTAGGGCATACAAGTAGGTGTCGTTTCTTTTCACCTGTAGCCTTCAGCACCGGAAGGGTTGTCTTGACGTTGAATCTCCACTGAAGTCCCCCTGAAGAACTGCGCAACACGAAAACGCGGAGCGATGGAGTCGGGCTTGCGGTGAACGGGAGATGAGATTGATGTGGTGTGAGCGGGTGCACCGCTGCTCCCCTGCCCTTCCTCGCTGCCACCGTCGAGGCTCCGCGCGCTTTCTGCCCGAAACAGAACAAAATGGGCAAGGTCGTCGTTCAGAAATAAGAATGCAGGTAGGGAGCCGTGCCGGGGGAAGGCTGGGTCGGAGCTGGCTGTCCGGAGAGGCGTTCTGCTGCGATGGCCGGCTGCCGAGCGGATCCTTCTGCGAAGCGCTTCGTCCCCGGGCGCTGGTCTGCGCCGCCGGCCGTGCCCGCGGGCTGCCGTCGCAGCTGAGCTGCTGGGGGGCACACGGGGGGGCCGGGAGGCAGCCTGGTTGCAGTGGGACGTGTTTTAAAGGTGCTGACAATGCTGCACTGCTGTCAGCAGGGCAGGTCTTGTCAGAAGGCTGAGCAGGGCTGGAGAGATGCCTGAATTCCCTTCCTGAGCGTGCAGTCTCGCTAAGCAATGTGCAAATGAACTAATTTGCATGGTAAGGCCTAATTTTTTTTTATAGAACTGTGACTGGCACTATCAAAAGATCATCAAGGGGCAGGAGTACAGGTAATCCTCAAACTTCTGTTGTTCTGGGGCTTTGTGCGTCAGGACCGATGTCAAAGCGACTCCCGCTTCGTTGGCCATGAGTATTAGCAGAGTTTTGGAAGTTCTTCCCTTCTTGATTTTTCCTTCGTTGGAACGCGGGGCGTTGCTGAAACAGCCCCAGCGCGGGCGCGCAGGCGATGCGGTGTTGAATTCGTGCCCTGAAATGCGGGTTGGACGCTGCTGCCTGTGGCTGGGGGGACAGAGATGTCCTTCATCCGCGCGTAACTCTGGGCGGATATCGCTTCTCCAAGTCGAAGTGGCTGCGGCGTTCTGATAATGGCGGACCTTGCCTAAAAGTGAAAGGACAATTTTTTTCTGTGCTGGAAACCTGTGTGAAGGAACAGCCTGTTGCAGCCGGAGCAGCGCGGTGGTTGAGGCCGGCTGTGCGGGTGCATGCGCTGGGTGCCCGTCACCCTTCCCTGGCCCCACGGTTTGCCCCAGGGCCTCATCGCGGACCTGGTTCTCGTGGCCCTGCCCAACGCTGGCTGCGGGCAGCGCGCAGAACATCGCGTCTGGGGACGGTTTCGCAGGGCCTGCTGGCCGCGGGGCAAGGGGGAATGGCTCTAAACGCAGAGGGGGTGGCTGCCCCGGCGCTGGGGACGCGCCAGGCCCCGTTGGACGGGGCTCTGCTCGCTTTAAGGCAGGCCGGGGGCTTCGCCTGGCGACCCCGCACGCCGCGCTGGCCCGGCCCGGGCGCTGCCCCCCCCCCGCCCCCAGCAGATGGCGCTGCCGGCCCGGCGGGGCGCGGCCCGGGCGGTGGCGGGAGCGCGCGTGCCCAGCGCGGGAGCGCGCTGCCCGGGTGCGTTCCCGACGGGCGGACGGCCCGCCGTGCCGGGGGCCTGGGAACGGGGGAGCCCCGGGGGTGTTCTTCCCCTCTACACTGCCCTGGTGAGGCCCCATCTGCAGTGCTGTGTCCAGTGCTGGGCTCCCCAGTTCAAGAAAGATGAGGAGCTACTGGAGAGAGTCCAGTGCAGGGCTACGAGGATGAGGAGGGGACTGGAGCATCTCTCCTACGAGGAGAGGCTGAGGGAGCTGGGCTTGTTCAGCCTGGAGAAGAGAAGGCTGAGAGGGGACCTTAGAAATGCCTCTAAATATCTGCAGGGTGGGTGTCAGGAGGACGGGGCCAGACTCTTTGCAGTGGTGCCCAGCGACAGGACAAGGGGCAATGGGCACAAACTGAAGCAGAGGAAGCTCCAGCTGAAGATGAGGAAGAACTTCTTCCCTCTGAGGGTGACGGAGCCCTGGCCCAGGCTGCCCAGGGAGGCTGTGGAGTCTCCTTCTCTGGAGATATTCCAGCCCTGCCTGGCTGCGGTGCTGTGCAGCCTGCTGTGGGTGACCCTGCTTGGGCAGGGGGTTGGACTGGGTGACCCACAGAGGTCCCTTCCAACCCCGACCATCCTGTGATTCTGTGTTGCTGCTCTGTTCCAGGATGCCCCGGTTCTACATGGGGAGCAGGAGCTGGGAGGGGTGGCTGCTGGAGCAGTGGGACAGCTGGTACCGGTAGCTCTGAAGGAAGACTCTGCATATATAACTTAACACATGTGAAGGGTTTTTTTTTTTTATCATGCACAGTAATAACTAAATAAAAAGTTCAAAATGCTCCAAACCAGTGCTCGGTTCTCTGACCGAACAGCACGTTCTCGTCGCAGGGGTGGGACGGGTCGGGAGGCTGCTCGGTGTCCCACTGGGCTGGCGCATGTGTCATGGTCCGTTTGCGTGCGCTCAGAGCCGCGACGCATTGCAGAGGTTTGGGTGGTTTTGCTGGGTTCAGTCAATTGCGCTACCTGGAAATGTCACAAAATCCCAGCGTGGCAGGGGTTGGCAGGGACCTCTGTGGGTCACCCAGCCCAACCCCCTGCCCAAGCAGGGTCACCCACAGCAGGCTGCACAGCACCGCGTCCAGGCGGGGCTGGAATATCTCCAGAGAAGGAGACTCCACAACCTCCCTGGGCAGCCTGTTCCAGTGCTCCGTCACCCTCAGAGGGAAGAAGTTCTTCCTCATGTTCAGCTGGAGCTTCCTCTGCTTCAGTTTGTGCCCGTTGCCCCTTGTCCTGTCGCTGGGCACCACTGAAAGGAGTTGGGCCCCATCCTCCTGACAGCCACCTTTGAGATGTCATCCTAGCCTTGTGCCTTCTGACACTCTGCGAGTGGGCAATGCCCTGCGCAGCTCGTCTGGTCTCGCGCCGAATTTTGTCCTGGCTTGCTGTCTGCTTTCCCCACCACCTCCCATGGCTGGATCTGAACACTTCTAAAAACGAAAAAAGCCCCAAAGCTTTTTTGGGGGTGGCTGCCCACAGCGCGTGCTGCCAGAGTTGTTACGAGCCCATCGGAAACAAACCCCCGGAGCGAGGGCTCGGCTTCGCTCCCTCCGCTGTGCCGCGACTGCAGCCCGGGGTGCCGGTGCTCGCAGGGCGATTCTTCGTGCTGATCGCCTGATGGGAAATACTGATCTTGTGTTCTTAGGCCAGAATCTGAAACTGGGGGTCTGCCAGATGTTTGCCAAAATGATCTCTCCCTGATAAAGCGTATTCTATCTTCTCATTCATTTTCAGAGTGGTGCAGAATGAAAAGAGCCAGAGAAAAATAACCCAAATCCAGCAGCAGAGGGCTGTGGCCGTATTTCATCCAGTAGAAACCTGAGTTTTAACTGAACAGAAGCTATCCCTATTCATCCTCCCTGTGGTGTCCGCTCATGCAGCTGGAGAAGCTTGCCCCGAAGTTCAGGCGGTGCCTCCTGCCGCGCGCTTGCGGCCCTCTGCTTGCCCGGGATGGCCGGCGGCAGCCGGGAGCCGCTGCCCGTCAGGTATGCGCACGCCGTCTCGGCGACCGCGCGGCTCTCGGGGAGGCTCCGTCGTCGTTCCGTCAGGCCGTGATTCACTGCGGGACGCTGTCTGCCGTGGGTGTGCATCTGTTCATGTGAAGGCGAGCATGTGCGTGACTAGCTCCACAAAAATTCCCTTTATTTAAGATTAAATTTGTAAAATTCAGTCTAGACAATACGTGATCATGGAAGATGCACATCACAGGAGTTTGAGAGCGTCGACCGCAGTCCTACATCGGATACTTACGGTGCCGAGGAATTTGCAGCTGTCTGTGCTGGATGTGAGTAGAACCGGTCCTCGGAGAGTGGGAGATGGCAGCAACTGCCTCTAACTATTGTAATCTACGAGATCATCCCATTAATCATATCTGTCTCGGGGAGTACCTTAGTTCTGACTCGAAGTGTTGTTTTTCCCTCGGTGGGTCACATGCGAAGAAGCCTCTAATTGAAAGCAGTGGAGAAACCAAATCAAAACGCTCGTAAACGCGTGCTGAGCTCTGGCTGCTGACAGGAGCGGAGCAGACAGCACGTACAGACACTGAGCCGATGGCACCTGTAACGTGTTATTTCTTGTTTTGAATGCTGCCGGTATTCTTAGCGTACAAGGAAGAGCCGACACTGCTGCTCTGACAGGAAAAAGGGCTCGGTTTAGGAGGGGGAGATGGCGGAGCGGCTTGCTTCAGGGCCCTGCGTTCTGTGCAGGGGTGAAAGCAGTGGGAGACACGGGTAAATCTCTGGAACTCCTTGAAAATACAGCACTGGGAGAGCCAGAACTGCTGCCAGTGGATGGATGGTGGATAGCCCTGGCTCCATTACCATCGTGTTTCCTTTCGGCTGTGCTGTGGCAGCTACATTTGATCCCGGAAATTTCCTCTGGGTTTGGAGACATGCAAAGGAGAGGAAATGATATGTATCCGGTTGAAAGGTTAACTTGTATGGTTTTGCCTGTCTGTGTAGTTTTAAATTAATTTACCTAAATTGCAGAGGTATTTGAATCCTGTCTCTCAACTAGGCACTCTGACAGATTGTCTAATTGCTTTTTCTAATTCAGACCGACAGCTTCATCCTGGTGTGTTCCTTGGGAGGGCGACTGCCTGCAGCCGGCATCTCCTGCTCCCAGCCCCGTGCTCCGCGAGCTCCGTGGCAGCAGGACTGCTCTGACGGTGGGTATGTAAAGTGCCTTGGTACCGATGGCGGGGTGGGGAAGGTCTTCCTGGGCTCCCAGCAACGCCTGCCCGGCTCCGAGGTGTGTCTGAGGCTGTTGGGGGGATGCTGCTGGGGTTGGCTTTGTTATTGCATTGGGGAAGGAAAAGTTGTTCCTTGCATTGGCCAGGTAGGAGAGCTCTCTGTTGCAGTATTGCTGCTCCCAGCATTCAAAAGTTGAGTGAGAGGTACTCCCGTGAAAGCAATAGGGTAATAAATAAGAGGTGATAGTTAAAAACCATATGCTCTGATGTATTTGGCCCTGTCTCTTAAGGTAGAACAAGATTCTATTTCTACATGTGTTCTCTTTGGGCCATGAGCCCAAAAGAGGGAGTTAAATGTGGCTTGATGTGAGGAACTGGGGCTGTACGGGGCCACCAAGTACGAGAAACCCCACAGCTGTGAGTGGCAAAGGCTGTGCTGGTGCCTTCTCCGGCGTAACTCCTGGCCTCCACTGCTGCGACCTGTGGAGGCGAGGTTAGAAAACCAGGCAGAGGGAGACTGTTCCGATGCGCTCGTGCTGCTGCTCCTGCAAAACCCTCATCCTTCTGGCTCTGGTGAGGGCGCTCCAGATACCCTCTCTTGGCTCCTGTCCTCATCCACTTTGCTGAAGCCTCTGTGACTGTGGTTAAAGTACATATTTTGTTAGAAAACTCAGAAGCATCCCAAAAGCTGAAGATTAATTCTGTAGGCTGCAGCTTTCCCTGCTCCACACGAGCTGTCTGCATCCTCCCCTCATCCTCCTGGTTGGTGTGTGCTGCCTGTGCAGTTCTCTTATGGGACTTCTCTCCCCTGCAGCTCCTCTCGTGCCCAAGCTGGCCGAAGAAAAGCAGACTTGCCTTACCTCAGCCCCTCAGGCCGCGGAGCAAACGGGGCTTTGCTGATACTGCGTCGGTGCTTTCTGCTGCACACCAGCCTCGCCTCTTGTGAAACGATCTGCTCCTTTGGACGCCTGGCCCTCGCTGGATCCGGGCCCAGCGGCTCGCTGCAGCATGCTCTTGCTGCTAACAGTTAGTTGCTCATCCAGCTCATCCCCATGACCCATCAGGCCACTGCTGAGCCGGGCTGGGCAGGTACCTGTGTCACTCTGTTCTGTCGTCAGTGTGTTGTTGACTGAATCTGGCCAAAAAAAAAAACCCCGAAACTCTACAAATCCGTTCTTCTGCTGTCAGTTTCCATTCCCAAGCCCAAGTTCTTCTACATAAGTCAGCTTTCCTCTCCTCAAAATTAGCAAAATGACAATTAATTTGGTACAGATCTGTGAGTTTGCAAAGAGCGGAGCCCTTACTGACTTACTGACAAATCTTGTCGACTTATTGATGAATAGCTCTGTACGCAGAGAGCTCTGAGGTGACACCCCTGCAGCTGCTGGGGACCACACAGGGGCATTGAGGGTGAGCTCGGGGCCTGGGGTCACAGCCTGCACTGAAGAGAGAGCTGACAGGGACCCTGGTGCAACCTCAGTAATGTGCTCATACAGGTGTGAGAGTCGTGGTGTGCGTATACATATATACACACATCTATATAAATGTTTGTGTGTGTGTAATATATATAAAAAATAAAAATCCTTATGGTCAAATTACGGAAATATTTTAAAATTATAACAAAGCCCAATGCATTGAATATGTAACACGAGCTGATAATTGTTATTGGACACCAATAACTGCAGTTAAGCATTATGTTTGGACACTGTGGCTCAGGGCTGCATCAGTTCTCCCTGAGCAAGAAGTCTGCTTCATCTGGAGACTCGGGATGAAATGCACAGAATGGGCAGGAAAAAAACACGAGTTTTGAAACTGAGGCCTGTCCTGTCGGGTCTGTGTTGGAGGTGTGAAGTCGAGTGCAGATGGAGTCATCCTGGTACCTCGTGTCTGTTCTTCCTCAGAACAAAGTGGCCAGCTGGAAAGCCTGCAGGGATTCAGGAGGTGGCCCTGGCCGTAACACCTTTGACACTGAGCGGGTGGAACGTGGAGCCCTTTCCAGGTGCCGGTAGGTCTGTGGTACGCAGCTAAGGCCATTGAGTGTCTTTCATCTTGGCATGGGAATACGTCTTTTCTTATTTTTCACTCTTTCCCTTTCCTCTAAATTTTTGATGTCCTTGGATTTGGAAGCACTGTGTGAAGGTGGTGGTGAAGCAGCTTGCTGCAGGGCGTGCAGAAGTGCTCACCTCTCTGCAGAGCCAGCAGCCCACACTGGTGTAGGTGAGCTCCTGGTAACTCCCTCCTAACCTAAGTGCCTGTACACGCAGGTACAGGGGCATTTTGGAGAGTAACAGGGTCAAGTTCCCATTCTTCATCGAAACCCCTGCTTTATCTCTTGCTCAAGGCTCTCTGTTTCTCCACGGGCCTAACGGGAAGCCCTGACTGTGGCTGCTCTGGAGCCTCTCCTCTGAGTCCTGGGAGTCTTGCTGTTTTCAAAACCTCCTTCCTCGGAGGGTCTGAAAGGATCTGGTGAGGTCCAGAAGCAGGACAGCAAAAGAGGCCTCGGGCACCTCTGTGACAACGTTATGAAACCTGCTCCGCTTCCCTTGCACTTGCTGTTCAGCAGAGGGCTGATGGGTTTGTTGGTTAGGTGGAAGGACTGATTCATCCTGTAGATGTTGCGTGAGCTGCTGGGGATGGTAGATCTGGAAGGGACAGGACCAAGACACGGATCAGCTCTTTGTTCCTTGACGGTCCAGCTCTACCAGCAGAGTAGGCTGCCTGCGGTAACCAGGTTTTGGCAGCGGGAGTGTGGATTCCCTCAGCAGAGGAGAGAGTCATGGTCTTGGCTTGCTCTGCTAAGTGTTACCATATTTCTTCCAACTTCCATTTCCTCTGGGCTGAATTTCAGCTCAGCTTTCTTCCTCCAGATGCTCGTATCTCACAGACATCTCGTTCCTTGTGATGAAGCTCGTTGAACCAGATGAGAAAACGGTGTGTGTTCAAACACCCATGTCAACTTGGTGGCATTGGAGATTTAGTCCCAGATCTTGAGAAAGAGGAGGAGCAGTGGATTGCAGCGCTTCACACATCTCTGGACAGTAAAAATCACCTTCTGTTCCCTGCAGTCTGTCAAAAGGAAAGTGAACCGATAGTGAACCATCCCCTTCAGCTGTCTCTTATGTGGGAGTGAGTAATGTGCGCGGTGCTGAAAAGCCCAGGTCAGGTCCCACTTAGCTCTGAGAACTGCCTGTCCTCAGCTGTGAGTCACTCCCAGCATGCAGCAGACGTGATGAAAGGATCCTTGGGCCCTTGGTGTGAGCAGCATGGCGTGCAACCGCACTATGCTGATGCAGAGGAATAATATTATAAAATATTAGTGCCAAACCCCGAGAGTTGGGTGTCCTGGTTAGCTGCTCAGTTCAGCTCCGGCAGACACTGAACTGTGCCCACGTTATCGGTTTACCCACGTAACATGAATTTCCCGAGTCAGAAAGGCCAGTGTTGGGCTCCCTCCGCGTGTTCCCCCCACATCCGAGCTGTTCCCGGATTTCTAAAGGCTGGAAAGCACGTGCGAAACAGCGAGAGCTCAACTGGCTGCAAAGCGTTGGTCATGCAAATGGCTAAGGCTTGCTAGTCCGGATGTTAATCTCTTAAAATTCATCTAACACATCTTGAGGGAAATTAGTGCATGCAGATGCTATCGTTTATCACAATTATTTTAAAAGCCCTAATCTAGCCCTTCATCGGATCCTTCCCATCCACTCGCTTGTGGAGCACTGCAGGAGCACCTTTGCCCGTGGAAGCGTCGCGTCCTTGTGCCTGGCCGGCTCCGAAGGGGTCAGCAGCAGCCTCGGCCCGGGGAGGGGGACGTCACCCACCCCAGGTTCGCTGCAGGAAGCTCACTGCGTGTGCGTGCAGCCCCGCGTCTTCCAACGCGCTGCCGGAGGTGCCTGTCCTGGCTCTCTTCGTGCTCGGTGAGTGCTGGCAGTGCCGCTGTGGCTGCAGCCATAAGCCCTGAGCTTCCTTCAGACCTGGGCAGGGAGCGCACTCCTGGTCCCACCACAGCGTTCTAGCTTCCAACCGTGCCCTGAGCCCAAATCGGGGCAAAAACTGCCCGGATATCCTATGGATTGACAAGGTGAAGCAAAAAACATTGAAAGCTACCAAAATGTTCCTCTGTGAACCCTATAGCACTTAATTTGAGTTTTGACTTTTAGGGGGAAAAGGAATTTATAACTAAATATGTGTTAAAAAGCTGTTGGTATGAAAAAGCTGCAATAATCAGTTTTCCCTGAAAGAAAAAAGAAAATACGGACAGGAAACTACTTCTATTTTGTGAGTCATTCGTTTAAATGAGTAAGCTTTTTGCAGAGATCTTCATTTTTCTTGGCAAGGATCTGCTCGTGTCCCCTTTGCACGGCTTTCGGTGCGGTGGAGAAATGCTGGGTAGCTTTGCCTGCCGCCGTCGGGAGAGGGGTGATGAGCGGAGGGGGTTGCTGCTGGGGGGCTGCGTGAGCGGCTGCTCGTGGGGAGGTGGGAGGTGGAGGCTGAGCACGGCGAGGGCTGATGCCGGGGTCTGTGTGCTAGGTTTTGTGATGGGTTGCTGATCATCAGATACAGCTTCGTATTAATCCACACGGCTTCTGTCCTCTAAGTCTCGGGGCCTGCGGACTGAGCCGACAGTTACCTGGCACCTAACAGACTCCTCCGTTCGAGGCCATAAATGTGTCAGGGTACGATAGTCCCTTATTACTGTGGAGTGAAATAAAGATGTGACTTCAAATATCATACTCCGGGTGTTGGATCAGCACTCCCAATATCATGCATAAACAATAAATTGTCATATGATGTGATTTAATGGAATTCTGCTTCCAATACAGGAGGCAGAGGGGGAAACCTTCCCCCCCCATATTCAGAAATTCAATCAAAGAGCTCGATTTTTCAAAGGCACAAAGCACCTGAGAGTTCCCAGTGACTCCTCGCGTTAGCAGAGATTTTCCTCTAGGTAAAGAGCTCGTGATAATGAGCTGTGAGGCTGAATGGTTAAAACAATTATCCCCTAGAAATTCCCAGGGCTTTTTTCAACAAGTCAGAGCGGTTAAAGCTGGCAGAAAAGAACAACTGAACAATTTTTTATTGGAAAATATACTTTTGTGGAAGCTGAAAGAGTTTATGGGAACATTGCACTTTTCATAAAATTTTCAGTGAAAGAATCTTGGAAGGATGCACAAACAAAATGGAATATTACCTTTCAAATTGATTTTAGGATTGCATATTTGTGCTATCTAAAATAGCGTAGAATGGTCAAAACGCTTTGTTTTTGTAAAGTTATGTTGATATTTTCAAACTGAAATATTTGGGAGTCTCCATTATGCAAATATCTTTAGTATTTGGTTTTTCCTGATTTAATACAAAGCCAAATGTTGCAATGGAGGAATTCCTTTAAAGGCAAAAATGTCACTTTTCTGGATGCACTCGGTCGCTGTGCTGTCACCTTGCCTGCCCTGCATCCACGCGCTGCGTGAGTCTTGGCCTCCGCTCTGAAGCTGGGCGCGAGGTGGGCTGCCCGTAGGTGGTCACTGAGCCCCCCTCTGCAGGCACTCTTGGGAAAATAGAATATCTGCCTTGCTAGATGCTTTTTAGTTAAAAAAAAAATGTGTATATATATATATATCAGGAAGGACTTCAAATCCGACTGCTGTTGCTGCTGTAGGTTTCGGGGCGAGGGAGAGCGGCGGCGTGGACGTGACGCCAAGCTGGTCGGCAGTCCCGCTGCCCTCGGGGAGCTGCGGCCCGGACTCCGCCGCGCTGCCGGCGCTGGATCGCCTTGCAGCGCCCGGCCTGGGTCGCTGGGCTTCAGTGCCGCCTGGTCTGGCCTGTGCCAAGGCGTTGTTTGCGTTACTGGCGTGTCAGACCTGGAAATGAGTGGTTTCTCCGGAAATCGGTGCGAGCGTGCGGAGTCTAGAAGCCGTAGCACAAAAATGGAACCGAATGGTATGCTGCCAAGCTGTGTAACTGGGGAGCAGGGTGCTAACAGTCCTCAGCAGCGCAGGCTTTTGCCTAAATGGGATGCTTGGTGGGAGTAATTAATTTGTATTTTATTATTATCTAACTTGTGAAGAAATGTTCTGAAGAAGTCGTATCTTCAGTGCAAGCCTTTCAACTTTTTTTCTTTAAGATAAGTTTCTTCTTTAGACTCGCAGCATTTTATATTTTGTATGATAACACCAACAAGAGACTCCTTAGCCAAAGTCACTGCTTACAATTTTTTGCCTTTAAGGCTATCTCATAATTATGTATTTAACTAATCAACACTCCAGAACTTCCAGATGTAACAGATACAGGATTTGTGAATGATTTCCCTATATACATCTTAATTTTCTAGCAGCAGCTGTAATTTAAGGGATTCCACGTGGAATAGCAGGGCTAATGATGAGCAAATGTGTTTTTAAAGTTGTACTGGATGCGAAGGCTGGTGTGTGTGGTGCGAGGGGTGGAAACGGGTGACTCCTGAGCGTGAAAGCTCCTGCCAAATCCCGGGTCGGCAAAGCAGAGCTCCAGCGCTGTTCAGAGCAAAACTCCCGGCCGTGTTTTGCCGCCCAGGCAGAGTCTCGGTGGTGGTTTTTCGCTCGGGAACCCCCAGATTATCAAAGCCAATGCACCAGACCCACCTGAGTGGTGTTGGTGTGCCGGTGGGTGTCTGTGCAGCGGGGTGTCGGGCTGCTGCTGCCACGTGGTTTGTGGGCGAGCAGGAATTCCGTAGTTGTACCTCTGCAGCACCCACTCCCACCGTTTCCCCAATTTTCCCCTCGGAGCAGATATTCCTGTGGTATGTTTTGCAAATGCTCAGAGTTCAAAACAGCGCGTGGCCTGCGTTGAGCACTGACCTGTACTGCAGATTGTGAAGCCTTTGGTTTTCTGAACTAGCTGGCGGCTGGAGAAGGTCAGGTCTGAGTGAGCAGGAGTCACGTTGGTTTAACTCCAGTAAAGCAGTCATGCGTAACTAATACTGTGTTATTAGCACTGGGGGAAATTCTCAACTTTCAGCATCTTGACAAAAAAAACAGACAATAAAAATTGCTCGGTGACTTTTCCTAACCTTTGCAACATGTATTTTACTCACCAAGACCACCGCTTCTCCTCTCCGCGGGCTCAGGCGATAAAACCGAGAGGTTAGAAGGACGGGGAAAGTGCCTTTTTTTTTTTCTCAGAAGTGAACTTTCAGGAAAAATTTTTCATCTTTTGCTCTTTCATTTTTCATGGTTTGTATCTTTGCAAGATACACCTGGGTGTGAAACTGGTGACTGCAGAAGCCTGACGTCTTGGGGCTGCTTCCCGAGCCAGGAAAGGCGATAAACGGAGCCGACGCAGTCCCGCCGACGGACAAAGAGTCGCTGTCCCGGGCTGGGAAGGGCCACAGGACTTTAACGAGAAGGGAACCTGGAGACTAGGAAACTGCTTGTGAGAGGAAACAAAAAAAAGTGGTTTGGAAAAGGATAGTTTACAACTGAAAATGAACGTTGTAATGGTAAGTGTCCATCCTGCTCTATTCAGAACAGAAATGCTGTTGTGAGGTAGATGCGGTGATTATGACTCTTGCTGTACGTGGAAATAATTATTCTTATATTCAGTCCTTACACCATCAAGAAACAATAAGGGTTGTGTTCTCTCCTTGCAGAGTTGTGAGTAGTGGCAACTAGAGAAGGAATACGAAGAAACTTCTTACAACTGGCAGAGAGCGAGAGGAGGAGATGAATTCAGCAGGGGAACAATTTAGGGTTTTTAGTTGAGTACCTACCTTTAGCATGAAAGCAGCAAGTACTTGGTTTTAAAACTAACACCTGTGAATTATATTAATTTTCTGAATAGAAAACTAACGGTTTTGCTCTGTTTGCCCTTCCTCAACCATCTGTGCTAGTGCCTGGGTACCCCCTGGTGACGCCGCAGCCTGCCAAGCCACGCTGATGGGACGGGTGCTGCAGGGCTGGAGGAGCCCGTGGCCACCGATGTCCCAGTACAGGACTCCCAGCCCCCTCCCCTGTGCCTGCCTGCGGCGGGGTTTGCTTTGCGTGTCTGCGAGGTCTCTCTGCAGACCTTCGCTGAGTTGGGTGGCGAACCCTGTGCTGGCTGGTCACTCGTGGGATCATCAGTGCCATGGCTTGCCCGGGTATGCTGCACCGGTGCTTCCCCCCCAGTCCTTCCCTTGCTCCTTGCTGTTGGCATCTCAGATGAGGTGGGTTTCAAAGGGAGGTTGGACAGAGGAAAGTACTTAACCTGGTGAGGTGAGGAGGACTCATGGGGTGAAGGAGGGACTGGAGACAGCAGAACATAACGATGTGTGAGCACATCTGTGGAATATTTGCTGAAGTGCTTTAGCCTGGGGAAATTCCTTCCTGAAGGAGATGGTGCGAAATCAAAGAAAAGGGAGATTTGTAATTGTGGGATGAATTTGTGGACTATTATGAGAGCTGGCAAGATCTATCTGGAGATCTAAAATAAGTATTTCATCAGTCCATTTGTCTGAAGAGCTAGACCTTGCTTGTAACTGCAAGCAATCTGCGTTACAAGTCCCTATGAAACATGTTTCATACATCATTTTAGTTCACCGTGTGGCTCTAGCTAGTGCCGTGTGCTAAACCGTGTTCTTCCCAATCGGGTGATATGTTATGCATAATGTAAAATAACGAGTGATAGCTTGGGAGAGCGCGTTCTCTGCAAGCTCCCGGGGCAGGTCCGGCACGTGTTTCCGCGGTGAGTTGTACCTGGCATCACCCACTTGTTAGCAGAGGGTGTTAAGGAGCTATCGACCCCTCTGACGCTGTTCCCGAAGGGCTGGAAAATGGGAATTTCTGGCGGAGGGGTGGCTTCACCCAGCGGCTCAAGCGTGGGCAAATCCAGGCTGCGGCAGACGGGGGTTTGAGCCGGTGGCTGGGAATCCATCGCAGCCTGGGCACGAGGTGTCAGCTGTGGCGTGAGCAATGGGCAACGGCTTTCGGTTCCCTGCACTGATGGAGGCACCGGGGGTCTGGTGCGGAACGGCCGCTGTGCCTTTCCCCGCAGCAGCCACAGCACCCTGCTCATGGCACTTCTGAACTGGGCGCTGTTTCAGTGTCCCACACCTTATCTGTATTAATATATATTTTTTTAATATGGAACTACTCTTTTTTACGTTAGTCTTTGTCTGCGTTACATGCACGTGTTTTGGATCGGCTCTATGCACTGCGCGCAGATATGCAGGTTGCTTAAAAATTTATTTGATCTATGAATTATTTTTTTTTTTCTGACAAGTCCTCCTGGCTCTGGTTTTCACTGGTGGAAAAGCCAGCTCTAGCCCTGGAGAGCTGGAAGAGTGAGACATCTCCGGTGTGCTCCTGAACGGGAAGAAATCGAGACGTCATTTTAAGGCCATGCATCATTCCCTGAAAATAAGCATGCATATTTTACATAAGAATTGCATAATTACTTTCTACCTCTGCACAAGGCTGGTTCTGTTGCGTCTCATAATACCAGGAGTTTTTAATAGACATCTTAAAGGCTCCGTTATCTTTGGCAGCATCCTGGCAGCCTGGCACGCGGCGCAGGCTGTAACGATGCCACCAGCTCCCTTCCCCCCCCGAACACCGCGTTACCGAGCGTACACGACAGTCTGGCAGGAGTCGGGGTTTCCCGCTGGGTGCGGGGGGCTGTCGGCCGGCCGGGGGCAGGAGCGGCAGTGGCTGGGGACCCTGGGGTGTCCCCGTCCCCCGGCGGGAGCTGAGAGAGGTGCGTCTACCTCCCAGACCTGGGAAGTGTGTTGGCCGGACGCAAGCCCAAGGCGGTCTGCTGGGTGGGTGCGTGGCCGTCTGCTGGGTGGGTGCGTGACCGACGCGCCCCGTCGCTGGGCCTCGTTAGCATTTTCTGTGTGTCAATTTGGCCTGCGGTTTGCTTCAGCTCTTTCTTTCAGGTATTTTTTGCACCATGTGATACTGGAAGCCACCCCTTGTCTCAGATACCTCCACGTAACTGGTTTCTAAAGCACTTGCAGTATTCCCTTGAGGCAGCAGGGCAGAAGGAGGCCTTTCAAGATGGAGCTTATGGGAGAATCCTCCTCCAGGCAATGGATTTCACTGACTTTGTCCCCACCGATCCGCAGCGGCGGAGGCTCTGGCCATACCTAGGCCAGTGTTGTGCAGGCTGTTGAGTGTCCGCAGCTGGTGGTGTTCGCAGGGGTGGCTTTTACTTTGTCTCCTTGAAGGGGATGGTGTTGGCTACTGAAGTCTGGAAATGTCCCAGGAGCTGCTGATGTTTGAGGTGGACTGAGAAGTGGCTGAATGGCAGAACTCAGAGGGTTGCCGTCAGCGGCGCTGAGTCTAGTTGGAGACCGGTAACTAGTGGTGTCCCTCAGGGGTCAGTACTGGGCCCAGCCTTGTTCAACTTCTTCATCAATGACCTGGATAAAGAGTTAGAATGTACCCTCAGCAAGTTTGCTGATGGCACAAAGCTGGGAGGAGTGGTGGATGCACCAGAAGGCTGTGCTGACATTCAGCGAGACCTGGACAGGCTGGGGAGTTGGGCAGAGAGGAACCTGATGAGGTTCAACAAGGGCAAGGGCAGGGTCCTGCACCTGGGGAGGAACAACCCCAGCACCAGTACAGGCTGGGGCTGACCTGCTGGGGAGCAGCTCTGTGGAGAGGGACCTGGGTGTGCTGGTGGAGGACAGGTTGGCCATGAGCCAGCAGCGTGCCCTGGGTGCCAAGAAGGGCAATGGGATCCTGGGGTGCATTAGGAGGAGTGTGGGCAGCAGGGCGAGGGAGGTTCTCCTTCCCCTCTACTCTGCCCTGGTGAGGCCCCATCTGCAGTGCTGTGTCCAGTGCTGGGCTCCCCAGTTCAAGAAAGATGAGGAGCTACTGGAGAGAGTCCAGCGGAGGGCTACGAGGATGAGGAGGGGACTGGAGCATCTTTCCTGCGAGGAGAGGCTGAGGGAGCTGGGCTTGTTCAGCCTGGAGAAGAGAAGGCTGCGAGGGGACCTTAGAAATGCCTCTAAATATCTGCAGGGTGGGGGTCAGGAGGACGGGGCCAGACTCTTTCCAGTGGTGCCCAGCGACAGGACAAGGGGCAATGGGCACAAACTGAAGCAGAGGAAGCTCCAGCTGAACAGGAGGAAGAACTTCTTCCCTCTGAGAGTGACGGAGCCCTGGCCCAGGCTGCCCAGGGAGGCTGTGGAGTCTCCTTCTCTGGAGATATTCAAGCCCCGCCTGGACGCGGTCCTGTGCAGCCTGCTCTGGGTGACCCTGCTTGGGCAGGGGGTTGGGCTGGGTGACCCACAGAGGTCCCTTCCAACCCGACCATCCTGTGATTCTGTGTGAGCCGTCCCCGCGGGTGAGCAGGTTCTGCTCAGCAGCATTCGCCTGACAGCCGAGGGACGCGGTGGGATGACGCGATGCACGGGTGCAGGGTGCCCGGACGCGTCTGCTGGGATTTAGCCACCTGGGAAACCCCTGAGGAGTAACGGCGTGGTGCTGCTACTATCTGTAGCAAGGAAAGGTGGCAGTCCCTGTTGGCACCCCTGTCCCGAGCTGCGGACTCCCCAAGTGCGTTGCAGTGGCTGCGTGCGGGGGGAGCCAACCCGTGGCCAGGAGCCGGGGCTCGCTGGGCTGCGGGCGCGCTGGGTGCCGGGGCTGGGCTCTGCCGCCGCGGCCCTGGGTGCAACGCGCGCATCAGGGCTGAACACGTGCCGGAGCCCAGCCCGGGCACGGACGCGGGCTCAAAGCCTCGGGCGCGGCAGCAGAGCAGGCAGAATGTGCTGGGGTTTTTTTTCCACAAAAATGTTTCTTGGAAATTGTTGGTAGTTCTTAAAAATTATTTTTTTTTAACAAGGTAGAATAGGTCTCTGAGTAACTTCTCCCAAAAGAAACAAAGTGTGAGGTGGTGTGCGTTCCTGAAGATCTCTTTATCGCATTTCAATGCTGATGGAAAAAGGGAGAAAAATGTTCATGGCATTTTTGTGAAATTCCACTGTTTATGACCATATGAAATTAAAGCTTTTATACACTTATAAAGAAGCTCCAAAGGGAACAAATATGTTTTTCCTACTGAAGTCTGCTTAAAGCGTATAACAAATACGACTGCGCAGCTCAATATTTCATATAAAACAATATGCTCTACCATTTGAGTTTTCCCGTACAAAATAGTTTTTATATGAATTCATGTTGCATTATTTTCCGATTCCAGCTAAATTAGAACTATGTAGATATAAATGATGTACATTACATTTATTATACACAATCTAGGTAAATATGAACGAGTTAGTCAACCATACCTCGGCTTCCGTGTAAATTATCTTTGTGGCATTTTTGCTTTCATACCAAGTCTCGCAGTTGGAGGATTATTTCACTGTATTTGTCGCTATTGCAGCGTGAATTCAACTGCGTTCCTACCTCGGAGTCCGCGGAGCGCTCGGTGGGGCCGGGGCAGCGGGAGCCTCGCTGGCGCGGGCGCCGCGCTGCGGAGGGGAGCAGAGCCGCGGGCCGTGACGGCACCTCGCGGGCGCGCTGCCCAGAGCGGCCGGGGGGCCGGGCGCCGCGCTGTCATCCCCGTCACCGGGAAATTGGTCTTGTGGTGTCATTTTCCTCCAGTAATTAGTCTCTCTGTGACTTTTTTTTAGGCTGTGTGTCATGTTGTGAGCGCAACGTGTTCGACAGCGTACCTGCCGGGGAAAACATCTTCTGTGATGGGTGAGGAGACATCATTTTTCATGAAAGGCATCAGAAAAATTGTGTGTAACTCCTGAATTCAGGGGCATGGTGGCTTTCGGTGGCAGGGAGGGCTCCGCCTGCGCCCGCCGGCGTGTGACAAACTGCGCTGTCCTGCCTCTTCCTCAGCAATTTGGGCGCAGGCGCCCGGTCCTGGGTGCAAACGGGGTAGCTACGGGTGGGAGAGCCTTCACTGCACGAACCCACCTGTGGCCGTAGCGGGCACGGGGACAAGAGGGGCAGCTGAAAGCCAGAGCCAGCCGAAACGTGCTGCGCGGATGGAGGCCTCGCTTCCTTCAAGGGTTGTATCACGTGTTTGGGGATGGGAGTAGATTTGCACTTCTGTGCAAAGAATTGCGGTTAATTAAATTTAAGCTTGAGTATTGCACTGGTCTTAATATTGTAAGTGAGGTAAGTACATATGGGGTTTTTATAATACTGAGCCAACACTCTCTGAAAATGGTCCTTTCCAGGTGGGAAGGGGACAGGGCAGACCCCCCGGAGCTGCTCCCGGATGGGCTCAGCGGGGCAGACGGCTTGCAGCAGGCCACGTTCTTTGCACCGAGGAGCAGACACGGGCGCTGGAGCTGCTCCCGGGACCACTGACGGGTCCGCACCGGGGGCTTTGGCTGGAGGAGCCGCACCGGGAGACTGGCAGGCAGTGGCCAGGGCATGGAGCCCCTTCCCGGGGCTGCCTGCGGCGCGGCTGGAGATCGGCTCGCAGCACCGCCTCCATCACACCCAAATTGTTTGGGAACCTCCAGGACAGCGTGAGCAGCGAGTAGCATCTGTTCCTCCCCGCTGGAGCCACCGTGATGGACTGCCAAGGACAGAGCTCCCTCCGAACTTCTCACTGCTAGGAAGCCAAGGTGAGGTTGAGCTGCCGTGAGAAGCGGCCGTGCCACCCTGGGGAAGGGAGCGGGGCGGTGGGCGCAGACCCCGCTGTGCCCCGAGGAGCTGGGCGATGCCTGCCCAAACGCCGCGGGTCTCTCCCGGCTGGTTTGGTAGGGCTGGGTGAAGGGCAGGGCTTTGCCAGGTGCAGTCCCAGGTTTAGGTGGGAAAAATGCGAGTTCCTATCCGAGACCACGCAGGACAGGACCCGTCCTCGCCCTCAGCACCCCTGCCCACGGGTGGAAGTTAAAATACTGTATGTGTTCGGGCTTGTGGGATGCTGCATTATTTATAACATCCACACATTTGTAGGATTTGTAACTAAATGTGTTTTCCAACAGGAGTAAAAGTGCAGGCTTAGGTATTTTATGAATGGCAGCTGTGCTAGGAGTGATTCGATAAAAATACGTATGCGGTGCTATTAATCCAGGCAGGAATTTTGCCGGCGCTGCGCGGGGTTGCCTGGAGCGGAGTCGAAGTCCTCGGTGCTCGCGCTGTCCGAGCCGGTGTCTCACCGGCCCCGGAGCTCGGCCAGGCTCTCCCGACGGCACATGCCGGGGACATCTGGGGGGGATGTTCTCATGGTGTCCGTGCAGAAACTGGTGGGATCATCCGGCCTCCCGCTGCGGAGGGGAGGTTGGTGAGAGCGCGTTGACTCCTCCTGGCTGAAAGCACGGGGAGACGTGGGGGTCTGCCGGCGAGGCAGAAAGAAGGAGCAACCCTTTTCTTACCTTTAAATTGCACCTTTTTGAGCAATAATTGGAGGAACTGATTTTTACAGTTGGTTTGTCTTGGAAAGGACTCATGTCTGCACCACGTGGCAGGGATGGTGATGCAGGTGGCAATAAATAAATCACGTGGGGCAAGTGGCAGGCAGGGATATGAAGGCAAACAGCAGTGTGGCTGTGGGACCTGCACGCGCCACACTCGCTAGTCTAGGTATGAGTGTAAAAGGAAATATTATTGTTGCTGTTATTATTGTAATTATTACTCCTGTTTCCCGCTGGGGAGCGGAGGTGTGAAGGCCTGGGTGGCAGCTTCACGTTGGGAACTCGGGGGTGAGTTTCTGTGCCCCTGGGTGTGGGGCAGAGGGTGGCCGCTGGCCCTGCAGCCCCCAGCCTGGCTGCTGGCACAGCCGGGGGACGGGGCAGGACCCCCGAGAGGTGCCCCGAAAGCTGCGGGAGGGGATGGGGAGAGGGCCTGCCCCCGGTGCTGTGCCGGCAGCCCCCCGGCGTGCCCCACGCCTGCCCTCTCCCCTGTGGGTGGGAGCGCGGGGGGCTGGTGCCCCCGCCGCCGGAGATGCCAGCCTGCCCGCGCTTCCCATCGCTAGGCAACGGCGGGTGAGATCTCTCCCGATTTCTGCTGCTCCCATTTGGCACCTCCCACCATGTTCTTTCCCGTGCAGTCGCACGGTGTGGCGGATGAAGCGCCCGCTTTCTATCTTCGGGTGCCAGTGCGCGTTGTAGCCAGCCGCGGGAGGCCCGGCCGATCCACGGGCAAAGGGCGAGCGGCTGACGTTCGGCACCGGAGCGACGGCCTGCGCCGAGGCGCTGCTACTCATCTCGGGGCCGGGTGCTGCCGAGCTAAGTCCAAAAAGTTGGGTTTTCTTTTTTTTTTTTTTCACATCAGAACTTCAAGCTGATCAAAGAAACAAACACTTTTAATGAAACATATGCAAGATACTTAGAAGGAGAAGATTCACAATGCATCTGCTGTGGGACCAGAAGGCTTATCAAAAGTGTGAAGTAGGAGGAGAAAAATTACTAGCGTATGATGCCAGAGAAGATTACAGAAATATTAAGCAGAAGGAATGTAAACACGTGTAGCTGGCGATGGCTGGCGCGCGGCTCGCCCTGCACAAAGAGCCGCCCTGCACGTCGGTCGGAGGATGCCCTCGCCGTTGCGTGCAGGGGCTGGGTGCGGGCTTGGGGTGCACCCTGCCGCAGCCTGGCCAGCCCTCGCCCGGGTGGGCAGCCGGGCCCCGGGGGGCAGGCAGGGCTGGTCATGGGCACCTTTCAGAGCCCCGCACTCCTGCTGCGTGGCTCCAGCCCCACGTCGGCGGAGAGCTCGCCACACCGGCTGGCTCGGCTGCCCTGAAAGCCCAGGAGCCTCGCAGTGGCAGCTTCTTTGCATTTTCCTTATGAAACAAAAAGCTTCAACACAATACCCATTTTCTTGCAATGTGTTTCATTGAAGAAATAAATACCGTGAAAAACTCTAATTTCTGCTGATAATATAGTAGGTTTATTATCAGCCGGAATGTCACGTAATTATTTCTGTTCCACATTCGGGAGTGTGCAGACATATGGCTTATCTGTTTCAGCCACTGGCCAAATTCTGCTCTCCCTTAACCCTTGCAACTCAGTGAATTCCCAATGCTGGCTGGCAGCAGGATCTGGAGCTCCCATTTCTTGTTAAATGAGTATTTCTCACTGTCAAAGCTGCCTTGCTGTCCGTCCCCCCCCCAGACTGCTGTCCTTGCAGCGTGTTATGGGTTTGCTTCTTGCTTCACAGTGCTGGCAGCTGTGTGCAGGGGGCTTTCTCTGGCAGAGCTGGGGTGTCCCAGCAGGGCCGGAGCCCCCTCCTCGGGCTGCTGGGGGGACCCTGGTGTGGGCAGGGATGGTGCCCTGCAGAGCGCGGTGCCCGTGGGGTGCGGGAGGATGCATGCCAGGGGCTCCATAGCGGTGTCATATCTGGGTGCTATCAGTCAACCACTGCCGTCGCTCAGGACTGAGTGTCCTGTCTTTGTTCTTTCTCATCTCTTTTCCTGCCACCCACTCAGGAAAATGCCTGGTTTTCCCTCTGCCGCGAAGGCTGACGCTCTGGTGTCCCTCTTGGCATTGCTCTGCGGGCAGGTAGGGGATGAGTCGAGGGGACGCGGCGGGTCCCGGCTGCCAGGTCAGCTTTGCCCGAGGTGACCAGCCACAGAAGACCCACCGGCATATGCCGAGGCGGCGGGAGGCAGGTTTAATGTATGCTGCTGACCTTTCCGATTGCTCTTCTGAGCTCTGCGTCTGCGAGGCTGCCTGCTGCCCCGAGAGGGACGGGGGCCCTCGCTGTGCCCTGCCCGGGAGACGAGGCCGCTGCCGCCCCTGGCTCCCCGACCAGCGACAGAAAGGAAGGAGCAGCAGCCTGTGGAACGGTGCCGGCAGCACGGCCACTGTCACCTCGTTCCAAAACGTCTGGCAGATGCTCCCTTGCCTTTTGTAGTCATGGCTGCCAACAGGAATAGAAGAGAGTAGAATAGAATAGAGTGTTTTCAGCTGGAAGGGACCTACACCCATCATCCAGTCCAGCTGCCTGACCCCTGCAGGGTGACCAAAAGCTGAAGTATGCTCTTAAGGGCAGTGTCCAAATGCCTCTTCAGCACTGACTGGTGTGGGACATCAACCGCTTCTGCAGGAAGCCTGTTCCAGGGTTTGACCACCCTCTTGGTAAAGAAATGCTTCCTCGTGTCTCGTCTGGATGGCTCCAGTTTTCGATGAAGGCTGCCACGCCGCTGTCCACGCACCATCAACACTCCGGGGAGTAGAAGTTGGGGCTCCACTGGCTGCGGGCAGGCGAGTGCCCCCCATCCCCAGACTGCCAGATGTGATGGAAAGGAGCCAGGCCACCTTCTAGCCAGCGCTGGCTGGTGCAGACCCCAGCCCCATCACTGTGGTGGGGGCTGCGGGGTGGCAAGACTGCGCTTTCCCATGCCCGTGAGGGTGGGGTGACCGGTAAGGCAGCCGGGCAGCCCCATGAGCGTTTCACAGCGGGGCTTTCCCCTGGGTTCTGAGCAGCTACGCTGGGTTTGCAACGTGGTTTGGAAGAAGCACTTCCAAACTCCGCGTCCGGGTAAAGAGCAGTGTCTGCTTTGGAAAAGCTCAAGTATTGCTCAAAAATTCATGGTTTATTGTGATGAATAAATAGCTCTCGTGGTGACACGTGGGTATGACGTACCGCTCGGCGCAGCGCTGCTGGTTGGAGAAGGAGCCCTAGCAAAGTCAGATTTCTCGGTGGTTTTCAACATTTGTAAAAGCAAGCTGGAAAGGAAAACAAATGAAGGCATGCAAATGAGTGCTCAAGTGGGTTTTCTTCTACCCCTGTTTTTAAAAAAAGCATCTGGCAAGCCTTTCTGCAAATTTATTTTAGCTAAATGCAAACAAACAACAACTCTAATAAGCGTGGTAGCATATTCATGAATAGTTCTGGCTCCAGCTTTTGAAGATAAGGTAAGGAAAAAGTTCTTAAATTTTACTTGGGGAAATGTGTATGATCACCATGAGGGGGATTTTAGTCCTAAATAGCAAGGGATATAAATGTGTACGAGGCCCTGCTAGCACAGACATCGCCTTTTCCGCTTCTCCGGGTGCGGGCGGAGCTGCGGGAAGAGCCAGAGCCCCGCTGCATTGCACAGCTCCTCTTGTCCCCTCCGATATGGGGGTGGACACTGGGGTCCTCCCTGCTGTAAAGCAAACAACAACAGGCAAACGCCCCACCAGAAGCAACCAACCTTTCCCACCCTTGTACGCTCTCCTGCTGGCAAAACGCCCGCGGTTTTTGCGGCTTGATGGATTTGTGATCTCTCTGAAGTGGATCAGAATGTTTAACGGCTCCGAACTGTCCCGCTGACGTCGGTTCTGGGGAGCAGAGCCGCAGTGGGGGGACACGCGCAGGGCTGGGTCCCTGCGGTGGCCCCACGCCGTCTCCCTGGGCCAGCGGGGTCAGGCAGGGGCTTCCCAGGGTTTGGCAGGGCAGGTTCCTCACTTTGCTCTACAGAGTCAGAGTAGCAGGAGCTCGTGTTTATTGTTTCAGTATTTATTTAATAAATGCCCACTGAAGTGGCCGACAGAAATATTCAAGGTTCCTTTTTTATGGTGTTTTCTGTATGCAATGAACATCTCAATTACAGCGGGACTTTTTGTGCTCACATCCTCTGTCTCAAACCATTTTATTTGCATGTGCTGGGTGACTGTAGTTTGTTGCTGGGAAGTTAGCCTTCAGAAAGTTAGCCTTCAGAAATGAAATTCAGAAATTCATCAGCTTGAAGAGAGCTGTTGGGCGTAGAAACGGTTTGATGGTTTCTCGGCGGGCCCTCCGACCTGGGCAGCCGCGGCGACTCCGGCGGCCTGGCAGCCCCGCGGAGAAGCGCGCAGGCAGGGCCGCCCGTCGCGGGCTCGTCAGCCGCGCGGAGGGAGGTGCTGCAGGTTCCGGTAACGCCAAAAGCCCCTGCTCATCGCCTTGGAGCGAGAGGTGGCTGGCCACAGTAGGGTACGGCTGTGAAGGTATCGTTTGTGGAACCTTAGTTATGCTTTTCGAAGGTCGGTCTAAATTGGCTTCCCGGGGTTTTGTACAAGGAAAGATAAGAGCGAGTAACCTGTAGGCACGATCCCTAATGAGATCTATTCTCAGATGTCGATTGGTGTTTCACCCTGCCTCTGGCGGTGCGGTTACCCCGTCGCGCGCAGCCGAAGTCCCAGGAAACCACAGGTTTGCCTACATCGGAGTCCCGACAAAACAAAGAACCCGCCCTGGGCAGTCGCCCCGTGACTGTGTGACATTTTCCCTGGGGTGGATGCTGGATCCCGAGGACCGCGGTGGTTCCTGTGGCTGGGGTGTCCCGCTGGCAGCGTCAGCCCGGCCGGCGCAGCTGCATCTTGCATGGGCGCGGGAGGTGCTCAGCCCCACGGAACCTGGAGCGCGTACTCCAGATTTAGAGAGGTGATGAGAAAAATATGTTTGCGACAGTATAGATGAGACTCGTTAGAAAGCAAGTGGAAAAGACGGGGCTGAGCAGAGGCATCGGGACTAAGCGTTTCCCAGATTCGTTTAATATTCTCCGTGCGTAGTTTCGAAGGAGCCTTTGCGTCTTCGCACGCATTTCGCCGCACACCTGTGTGTCACGACGGCTGTGTCGGGCCTCGATCACACGACGCCTTCCCCAAGCCATTGATCATCACGTCAGGTCGCTCGGGAGAAGGCAGCATCTTTGTGCGGCGCTCAGATAGTGGCAGGTAATGAGTATTCCCATCTCAGCAGATTTCTAATGCAAACTCGTACGGAGAAATATTACACATTAGCCTCCTTTAGAGGAAGCTCATTAAAATAGGAGTGTTTGCACTCCCACTGCTGTATGAAGATGTTGCATTTTTCAAATTTGATTCCTGAACCAATTAGTTTTCCATACTGTAAATGCCTTTCTTTACACACCACGCATTATACGGCGGGCTTGTCATCCCTTTAATGGCAATCATTATTCGAGCTGAAACGCTTGCTCTGGTGAGTCAAGCTGGTTCCCGTTGTGTGAAGTGAAAATGCTGCTGTGATTTGCTTGCTCCGGATGCTTCAGCAGCCGGAGGGTGCCCACTCCTGGATCCACTGGGATCTCCTCCGTGCAGCAGTGGTGGGAAGGATCCAACCGCTAGCAACGTCTCAGCCCGGAGAAGTATGTGAGGAGGGAGGAAGAAATAATACATGTTTACTGTACGTTTCACCCCTGTCTTTAAAGTCTCGAGGTAGTGTCAGATCCCATTCCTTTATAGACGGATGCTCTGCAAGGAGCTGGAGACGTTGCGAAGAGAAACACAAGGAATCTGTTAAAGTACATTTGCATTAAATTAACTTGGGTGGTCCACGCGTTATCGAACATCTAAAGGACTAGAGAAAATGTGTAGCTTGAGACGGATTCTCGCATCTACCATAGCAGTGACCTGTTTAGTGGATGCCAATATGTTTTCTTTTAGGAGGGCTCGCTGATTTTTGCTCACAGTGAAACTATCCAGCCTCCCCCAAACTTCTCGATGGGTGGTTCTGGGGGTTTTGCAACGTGTGTGGGGCGATGGCTGCGCTCGGCGGCGATTACTGGAGGCCGTGACTAAGAGCCACCAGACACGTAGGACACCAGCCCTGCCTTTGGGAAGGAACAATGGAAAATTCTCTTCATTTCTGCAGCAAAACAGAGCTGTTGCCACATGATTGCTCATTAGCAGCAAACAATAATTCTCTTTATATTTGTCCACGTTTAGTGCAGCTTTATAAAAAGCCAGTGCCTGATAGACTAAATCACTGAAATGAAGACAGTGAGCCAAATTTAGCTTTCATTTACTGCCCTCAGGAGAGATGACCAGAATGTCATTAATAAAGTAAACAGCAGTAGGTGGCTTACGAGTAAAAGACATTAATTCCTGAAAGCAGGACACACATGGCTTCATGTACATTGGCCAATAGTTCAAAAATAATTACGTGCGAGTTGTTTATACAAACGTGGCTAGGTTTTGTTTTTATCTGAACTGATCAGCTCTCTCTTGGAAACCAATCCCGATTTTCTGAGTTCTCCCCTGTCTAACGGCTCCCTGACCTGTACCCACCGCTTACAGCGTGCACGGACGGCGGCGGCAGGGGAAACGCTGGCGGCTGGCTGCACGTGCCCGGGCTGCCGCGGGGCTCAGCCGCTTCGGCACGTGGCAGCGCTGGGGCACGGCCAGCTCGACGCCGTGCAGGACCGCGTTCCCATCGTAGCACTCGGTGGTTGTAACGTACGTGGTCTTGTTCAAGCTGATGATCGGCCGTAGTCCTGCGTTTTGAACAAGTCCAGGCGGTGAAGAACCCCTGTGGGAAATCTTGCTGGCCACAGGGACGTGTTTGCTGTGGCAAGCGTGTCCTGGATGGGTATGAGCCATACTTGATCCATCCCTGTTTCAAAGAGCCGCTAACTTGATTGCTGTGCTTCGTGTGCTCCAAAACCACTTTAATAATGCTAGAAATGATCGAAAGCCTACACCCTCACCAACTGAGGACTTCAGCCCAGCAGCAAGGCTCCCGTTTTGCCGGCTGGGGACACAAAGCTGGTCCAATACACACATCAGGAAAGCTATTCCCGGGTGCCAGGGCACGGCCCCACGTTGCGTTGCTCACGGTGCAGGAGAGAAACCGCTGTGCGTCGCCTGGGTCTCGTCCTGCGCGTTGCTGCGTGTGCAGAAATGGGAGGTGTTTTATAAACAGTTGTGAAATAGCCTCCAGTACCTTTGGTAGAACCGTGTGATGGTCTGACCGCTGCGGCCCAGGGCCGTGGATGTCTCTGTTGGGAGATGTGTACCAATGTTTTGCTCTTTTTCTGTTTCCCCCCTGGGAAGCAGCAGCAGATGCCCCGAGGGTCCAGTGCCGGGACACGGGACCATGCCTCGACCCACGCGTTCAGATGTGCACGGATAGACTGTTTGGACAAATGCCCTCGTGTGTTGCCAGCCCTTCATGACGGTGAGGTTTCCCTCCGTGCTCCGAGGAGCCTTTCCAGCAGCCCCGTCTGTCCGTCCTCCAGCTCGTAGCAGGCGGAGGAAGCGGCTGCTCCTCACCCAGGCAGCTTTCTGCAAGCAACAAAAACTCGGGTAAGTTGTTCTAATTATTCACTTCAGTGAATGCTTGATAATAAGTGTGATGGACTCGGAAACTAGGTGTAAATAAGACATAGGTTTGAAGTACTTTTCTCTGTAAAAGCTTATGGCTTCTGGTAATTAAATGGCCTACGTGTAAACAACGGTACCGGCAGCCACCAAGTAGGAGATTCCTTGAGTAAGCCAAGAGGAGAGATACTGTTTGCTTTGTTATCTCTGTTATTTATTAACTCCTGAATACACAATGGGCTCACACAACGCATTAGTTTGCAATCAATAGCACTCTCTGGGCATGAGGGCTTACGTCGTCTTCCGTGCCATCTGAGCTAGGAAGCCAAACCAAGTATGACGGCAAGCTCCACGCGCCGAGTTAGGGAAGTCATTTTTCATTTCAGGGGAAGTCCTCTCCAATAATGGAAATGCTGAAGGTTATTGCAATAATAAATGAGCTGGCGGTGCGATTTATATAAGGAACTAGTGCACTTTCTTACGGAGCACTGCTTAATTCCTTGCAAATCTTGTGCTTACTGGGCAAGCTCTGACTCCCGAGCGTCTCTGCCGAAAGCCTGCAGAACTGGGAGTTCGTGTGGTTCACTTCTTGTTGCCCAAACAGCTGTTTGTGATCGTCCTCCCTGCAGGTATCTGTTTGGGGATTAGTAATGCTTCGCATGCTCGTACATCACAAGGAGTGGATGTGTAATTACATTAAACATGCTTCATCTCCTTGGACTCACTTCTCCCGATATTGGCTCAGCTCAACGAATTTTCTTCGTAGACCCTTTTATTTTTCAGCCTGTTTGCAGATAGGAAGCCCCACACCAGGCAGCAGCTTTCAGCTTTCTCACCGGGCGCCCTGGTTTTCAGCCCAGTGGTTCCTCTTACACGGGCAAAGCCGCTTGTTTCTGGGCATGGCTGGCTCGGGCTGGCCGACGTTGTCCCGGGTGGACACGCTGGCTGCTTCCCACCGGGGCCGCTCCGGCTGTCTCTGGGGAGGCTGCAGGAGCAGCAGACCGGGGCTGGTAGCCGTGTCCGAACGGGAAGCTCTTGGCAAAGCAGTGCAGGGATGCCCGTTCCACCGTCGGCAGGTCTCGAAGCGCCGCATGGCAGGGATGCCGCGTGCGTCAACCCCTTGGACACATGAAAAGAGGGAAAACCTCCCAAGAGGGTGAGCTTCCCCCACACCACCTCCATGCTTCTCCATGGTCTCTGTGGTTGGAGGGGTGTTGGTGGGACCGCCAGCGAGGGGTCTGCAGCAATTCCTCTGGTGGGCTTTAAACCGCGTGTTACGGGCTGGTCGGGCTGGAGGGGCTGCGCTGGGGTTGCTGTAGCCCAGCCCAGGCTCTGAGAATGTTCAGGAACAGGGTGCAACACACATTGTTTGCCTGGTAGAGCACTGTGCCTCGTGTCCCTTCCTCTCAAAGGCACGTAAAATCCTCTGACACTCGAGGAAGAGGAACGCACCGTCCTGCACGATGTGGGGACGAAGGAAATCTTAGATTCAACAAGCTGATGTGCAACTGTACTGCTTAATAGCACTTCCATTTTTAATTCAGAGCTCTGAGTGTTGCGGACAAGTCAGGCACCAGAAACCAGTAAAACTTCTCCAAGTGGGGCAGTTAATATCTCCTGCTGCTGTCGGGGGGGGGGTGCCCGGTTCTGTGCCCCCCGTACTGCGTTACAGCACATCCACGACCGCTTCCAGGAGGCAGTCCCCCACTGCCAGTAAAGGCATGCTTTTTTTTTCAGTTAATATTTTATGTTATTCTATATTCTATGTTCTGCTGTCATACCGAGTCTGAAGCTGGACGTGTTTCCCATGGGATGGTGCCACGAGCAGCCCCTCTGACCGCTGTGGCAGCAGCGGCCGTGCTGGCACCACGTGCTGAGGGTCAAGGCTTCTGCCGGGGCCGGCGTTGTCTGGGGTGAGAAACAGAGACCTCCCTGGTATCTACAAATAAGAAATGGGCAAACAAAATTATAGGGAAATCAGTACTAAGTGTTTAAAAAAGAGTTTAAAAGCTTGTTGAGGAGATGTTGCCCCACTCCATCCCCTGCAGCTGCTCATTGGAATGGGGAGGGTTCTTTGGGTGATGCTCACAGCCTCTCGGGAGTTTCGGGTGGATGGGAAGCTCCCAACGGAAGAAAGCGAGCCCTGGCTGCACCTTGGCGCTCAGGACCGGCCCGTGTGGCCCCTTGTGCCTCCAGCCTCAGCCCACCGAGGCCCAGGCTTGGTGCCCAGCGCCTTGTTTCCTAAATGCAGCGTCTGCAGCAGCTGCTGCGTTGCCCACCAAACGCCCTTTCCTCCTCAGACTTGCCGGGGATGTCGGGTTAAAACGGAGCTGGAGCCGGAACCCTCAAACTTCCCAGCGCGGTCCTGTGCAGGATGGGCACGCTCCTGCCAGCGGGCAGAGGCGTTTCTCCAGCCCACGCTGGTTTCCCACAGCGTGTCTGCGAGCACGCACGTCTGCAGGGTAAGGAACCGCGAGTCACTCTTAGATGCCCAGTGCACTTTCTGCTTTCCTTGGGGGTCTAATCAGAAAAATCTATGATTGAAATAGATGAAGACAGTCACTTCAGTCTTTATGGCAGGAAAAAATTTAAATAAAATCAAAAATTGGAAGGGAAGGATGACAGGCGTGGAAACCTTAAATGAGAACCTCCTGCCCCTGGAGTGATTCACATTTCTGCCTGTTCGGGTCCTGCTGGAGCTGCGCAGCACAATCCATACAGATTTAGTGCACTCCCAGACATGACCCCCCTTGGCACTCATCTTTCAGGACCGAGTCTCCTTGACTAAATCATCTTTAGTTTATCTCAGTCCTAGGAAACCACAGATTTGCCTACATCAGAGTCCTAACAAAAGAAAAAAACCTGAGTCCCAGAGCTGGGAGGTTGCCCCGAGACTGTGTGAAGTTTTTCCCGGGGCGGATGCTGGATCGCGAGGGCTGCGGTGGCTCGCGGGGCTGGGAGCACCGCGTGCTCTGCGGCCAGGCCATGCCGAGCGAGCCCTTCAGCCAGAGCAAGGGCGTTGAATTCTGCGGCCGCGGAGCTCCTCGCTGCCTGTGCACTGACTCTCAGCTAACTGAAATCAGGGAGGAAAAAAAATAGGATTTCCTTTTCCGTGGCAGGACCCTTCCCGTGATGTGCCCGCGTGCCCCTCGCCACGTCCGCCCGGGAAAGGGAGCGGGAGGACGAGCAGCATCCCCCAGCCCCCCCTCGCCATGGCTGCGTTTCAGCGGTTGCTAAATCATCCCTCGGACTCCAGCGCGCCGTTTCCTCCCTTTTCCCCTGAAAGCGCTTGCTTCATCTCTCTCGCACGTTTCCCCGGCGTCGCGGGGCTGCGCCTGCCGCCGGCCGGGGAGCGGGCTTCCTGCGGGCTCCCCCGCATCCTGACCCCCCGCCCGGCCGGGAAAGCTGTTTTTCTCATGCCGGGGGATGAATTCCTATCGCATGTGCTGTAGCCGGGAGCGAGGAGCGCTCGGTGCGATTTCCTCCGGAGGGTCAGCGCGAGGAGCAGGACCGATTCCTCGTGCCCCGAGGGGGTCCGCAGCCACCGGCAGCAGCTCCCAGAGCAAACCCCGGCAGGCATCGCACGCTTTGGCCCCTTCTGATTCCTGTACACTATTTCTCAAAAAAAAAAAATATAAGCTGTGAGTTTTGATCTGCGCGGCCTCTCCTTTGGTTTCCACAGTGCTGAGATCCACCCGTTGACGTTTGGGATTTTTTCTACTCAGCTCTGTGCTGCAAGAGTAATGATTGAATAGAAAAAAGTCCTTCGACCTCGATATAACCACACTGGGAATTCCAAATGCATCTTCTTCGTCTCTCGTGAGTCATGTGCAGTTGTAAGGTCAGTTATCCTTCCTTTTCCCAGACAAAGAGCAGCCTTTGCAGCTGACCCTGTCGGAGCACGCGGCTCACGGCGGTTCAGCGCGTGGTCCCCAAGCTTTGCCCCCCTTTTTGGGCGGTGATTCCCTGGACACGGTGCGGGGCTGCGGGCGGGAAGGACCCGCGGCGCTGGGAGGGGGCCGGGAGCGGTGAGCAGCCCCGAGCACCCCGAGGCTTGAGCAGCGGAGGGGTGCAGCAGCTCTGCCGTGCCGCAGGGTGCTCAGCCGGGCAGGGGTCTCCAGCGCAGAGCCCCCGGTGCACCCTCCCTCCCCTCGGCCTCTCCGCGGGAAGGAGCTGCAGAGCTGGAGGGGCTTCGCGGCTGAGCCCGAGCGAACGCGGCTTAAGAGACTTAGAGGCGCTGAATCACCCTTCGGTGGGAGATTAGAGTGTATTTCTCCTCCAAATTCGCACCAGAAGCAGCAAAGTTCTTTAATCTCATTCAGGGCCTTGTTATCCTCTTTTCCGAGACTCATCCCATTGAACGTGAAGCATCTCCAGACGCTTCCCAGAGATCCCCAGCGCGGAGGCGGACGGCGCAGGAGAACCGGGGAGCCCGCTGCCGACACCACGTCCCAATTCACGCGGCGGGCAGCACCCGCCATGGGTGGGCCCCGTGGGGAGGTGGCCGCCGTCTTCGGGCAGAACATCCGCAGCAGCTGGGACCTCGTCTGGAGCTTGGGTGCTGTTGTTTGCATAGCAACTGAACCTGAATTTGGGGAAAGTGCCTACTACTGCTGCGGGGTTTTTATTGGTGAGTATCTTATTATGAATATTGCTTGTACTCTGAGTCCTGAAGTTGTGACAGATGAGCTGGCTCTTGCCCATGGCTGGGTTGCGTGGGTAGGCTGGAAGAACGCTTCGTGACTCCAGGTCTGCTTCGCTGGAAACTCTTTGAGGCCGTAAAGCTCTTCATTCACTCTTTACGCTCCGGATTCCTTGTGCAGGCTGGAATGCTGTGGAGCAGTTGTCGAACACCAGGACACTTTAGCCATTAGTCCTGAGTTTCAGAAAATGCTGAAAATCAGCGTTGGGCGAGTGCAGCGGGCAGAAACCTTGTTTTGTTTCACTTGAGTCCTCAAAAACTTAGCAAGCATTCCGTATTAAATTCTTGCTGCTCTTAAGGAGCATCTTCTGAACACAAAAATGCTTATTGGACTGCCCTCTGACCGTTGATCACCTGGAGTGGTGGCTGCAGGCAGCTCTGGTGAATGCAATGGCATTCACACACCAGTATGGCCCCGACTCCAACCGGAGCTGCTTGCAGCCGCCAGGAAAATGCCAGAAAGTTTGAAACTGAAAATTAACATGCTCAGGCTAAAGAGAAATTGCAAATTTTTAACTGTGGTTTGTCCTTCGCATCCAGATAATGAAGTGGCAGTTGCTTTAAATGAAGATCACATCTCAGAGCTCAGAGGGGGAGTTCCACCGCGTCGCTGGGCAGCGGGCTGCAGCCTGTGGTACAAGGGCACCTCCTCGCCCTCAGGTACATGATATTATTAATTTTTCCAGCGATCTGGCACTTCCTATGGATAACGGACAAGGTAGATGGCTAATTCCCTTTTCTTTCTTTTTTTTTTCTTTTTTTTTTTTTTTTTTGTGGAGGGAGAACAGAAGAACAGAGAGAAGTGGGGAAGAAAGGCGAGATGTAATAAGACGTACTTTCATGTAGCTGTATTTAAAGAACCACAGAAGACGTTTCTTCCATCTTCCGCAAAGCCGCGGAGGGTTTCAGAAGCACCCGCACATTCAAACGGACGGGAATGTTGTGGTTCGTACCTCTCTTCCATTGATCTCTAATTCTACCATTATCCAATGAAAAATACCAATAGCAGAGAAAATACCGTTACCCAATGAGAAATACCAATAAAACAGAGAATGAGATGTGCCACAGACAGTCTTCAAACGGATGGCTTGGCGAGTGAGAGGAGGAAATGAAGCACTTAAATCTCTCATCAGATGTTCTGAAAATTATTTCAGCTGCTAGAAATGCTAAACAAATTTTTATTTCAAAGGATATGTTCCAAAATCTTCCCCTTTGATAATTGCTTTTTTTTTTTTTTTCCAACCATCTGTCATATATTTCGTTCCCGCCTCGGAGGGCCGCTGCTCCCCTCCGCGGAGGGCCTGGGCGGGCGGGCGCAGCCCCCCGGGTGAGGCTCCGGGTCCAGCTCTGGCCCCAGCACCCTGTGACCGCACACGGCGGGGCTTCGGGATGCGGGCACGGTTCCTGCTCCTGAGGGTGTCTGGCTCTGTATTTCTGCAGTATGAAGCTTTTTTCTTTCTTTATTTTTTTAAATAATTTTTATTATTAGCTGTGAATCGTAGAATCATCTGGGTTTAGATTTAAACCCTGCCCGCCAACATGTCACAGTCCTTCGAGGCTCCATCCTTGGCCCTTCAACGATTCTCTCTTTCTGCTAATCTCCATCAAAATGTTGGCCTTTTTTTTTTTTTTTCTTCCTGCTTTTCTTGGAAGTTCCTTCAGCCACAAAGCAGCTAAAAAAAGAACCAGCCTGCCTTGCTGGGTTGGCAAGGCAGAACCTGCTGCTTTCTGCCTTTCTTCTTGCTGCTCCGTCCCTGTGTCTGCTGCGAGACGATCTATCTCTCACAGTGCCCACGGCGGGGCTGCGGTCCCAGCTCGCCCCAGGCGAGTGGCATGGAGGGGAGGGCTCTTCCCCAGCTGGACTGCAGAGCACCCTGTGGCCACCCTGCCCGGCTGGCCGGGACCCGCTGCCCGGTGCCCATTTTGGGAGGTGCGGTGGTGCCCGGGGGTGCCAGCCCGCAGCGGGGATGCTCGGCGGGTGGGCACCACCGACGCAGGCGCTGTATCCGCGCTGCGGCGTCGCACGGTTGCGACGGGATTGTGCCTCTGACTCTTGTCATTCTCTGTTTTCTGCGATGGCTTTGCCTCTGGTTTTTGTGTTTGCAGTTGTAGCGCTCTGTGCCCATTCGGAAAAACGTTCTCATAAAGCCGCGACGCGGTGAGCAGCGAGTGCCGGCCGCCCTCGCGGTGCCAGGGCATCGCTCCTGCTGGAGCGAAGGGCGGGGGGCTTGGCAGAGGGGGACACAGCTGGATGAGACGCCGCTTTTCTGGGTTTCACCCCAAAAAAGCTGGGTGAGGGGCCCTGTGCCGGGATGGGGCCATGGATGGGATGGGGCCGTGGGATGGGGCAGGTCGGGAAGGGACATGATGGGACGAGGCTATGGGATGGGACGGAATGGGGCTATGGGATGGGACGGGATGGGACAGGATGGGATGGGGCCATGGGATGGGATGGGGCGATGGGACGGGATGGGACAGGATGGGATGGGGCCATGGGATGGGATGGGGCGATGGGACGGGATGGGACAGGATGGGATGAGGCCATGGGATGGGACAGGGCTGTGGGATGGGACAGGACAGGGCAATGGGATGGGATGAGGCTGTGGGATGGGACAGGTTGGGAAGAGACAGGATAGGATGGGGCTGTGGGATGGGACAGGATGGGATGGGGCCATGAGATGTGACGGGGTGATGGGATGGGACAGGGCCGTGGGATGGGACGATTCGAGAAGGGACAGGGCGATGGGATGGGGCTGTGAGATGGGACAGGTCGGGATGGGACGGGACAGGATGGGGCCGTGAGATGGGACGGGGTGATGGGATGGGACAGGGCTGTGGGATGGGACAGTTCGGGAGGGGATGGGGTGATGGGACGGGACAGGGCCATGGGATGGAATGGGATGGGACGAGATGGGGCCATGGGATGGGACGGGGCGATGGGATGGGACAGGGCCGTGGGATGGGACAGTTTGGGAAGGGACGGGGCAATGGGACAGGACGGGACAGGGAGATGGGATGGAATGGGGCCGTGAGATGGGATAGGTTGGGATGGGACGGGATGGGGCTGTGAGATGGGACAGGTTGGGATGGGATGGGACAGGATGGGGCCGTGGGATGGGACAGGACAGGATGGGGCCATTGGATGGGACGGGTGGCTGGTGGCTCCTGCGCGGCCAGCCCGCGTGTCTGGTGCCGGGGCTTGGCTGGCCCACCCCGGCCCAGCGCCGGGGGCTCGGCGCCCGCCCGCAGCCTGCCCGGGCGTGCGGGTTGGCGTGGTGGGTTAGCGCTTTCCAGCTGAATTGTCAGCGGCGGCTTCTGTCGCTGCCAGATCGACGCGCGCTCAGGCAGCGTTTTTGCTTCCCCCCCCCCCGAAACGATATTGTGAGAAGGTTTCAGATTTGCGAAACGCTTTCAATTTGGTGATGTTGTTGGAAAAATATTTGCTTCCAGATCAGCGTGCGGTGTAAAACAGAAGGGCTTAATGCTCGGTGCTTTGCGTTCCGTGCTTTGCTGAGGAGCGAGGAGCGCGGCTCCGGCAGCCTTTTCCCACTGCTGGGGAAGCGGAGAGCGGGGCGTTACTGCCCGGCTTCGTTTTCTGACGGGGTTAGGATTTCAAATATCCCTTGAAAACACCAGAGCTTGTGCTGTTGGTTGACAGATTGATAGCCCACGCTGTGGTTTGTAATACTTTGGAGAACATCTTGAGATGCTTCTGTTATGACTGAGGTAAGGTTGGGAAATAAACATTCGCTTATTTTGTTACACTTTTTAAAAATGTTACGATTGGTACTAATATTAGCGTGCTGCCGACCCAAACAGTGCGGCGCTGGGCTGGGCTTCTCCCCTCGCTTCTCGGTGACCGGGCACCTCTCCTTCCCCCCGGAGACCCGGGGCCGCGCGGCCCCGGCGTGGCGGAGGGCACTGGGGTGCTCCTCGCTGGGTTCTCACACCCCGCAGCCACTGCCAGCAGCAGCGGTGGGGCTGTGCCAGAGGCTGGATTTATCGTTAGCCTCAGCTCTAACCCATTTTGCTTGGCTGGGTGCGCTGAGGTCCTCGGGTGGTTTTATTAATTAATTAATTAATTTATTTATTTCAAGTCAGACCTCTGAAATCTGGTGATCCTAAGGGTCCCTTTTGACACTGCAGCAACATTTTAAGTGGATTTGTATGGGAACACACACGAGGGAGAAAGAGCCAGGTGACGGCAGCGCGTGCTGAAGCCTGACGGCGCGCAGCGAGGCTTTCGGGGGGGCAGGTGCCAGGGGACCCCCGGGCCGAGCCGGCTGTGGGCTCTGACCTGGTCAACGCTGACCCGAAGAGCTGGGGGAGCGCACCCCGCACCCCTCCAGCGAGAAGTGCTTGGTGGCGAGGCCGGGCACGGCCACCCTGCCAGCAGAAAGCTGTCACGATCCAAATTCCTTCCCCGAACTGCACGCTGCAGGAGAGGGAATGGCTCCGGGGCGTCCCCGCGCCCCCCGCTCTGTCACTAGCGCGGGGGCTCTCCAGAGCTGCCCGTGGCGCCCTGAGGACCCTCGCGCGTGGGCCGTAGGCTCAGCCGATCTTCGGCAGAGGCATTGGCTGCTTCACGGGGGTTCTCCATGGGCTCTGTTGGAGGTTCTGAGGGTGCTGGAGGACTTCTGCGCATCCTCCCGCGTTTGTGCCTCGGCAAAGCAGCAGCCAGCACTCCTTTCCCACCCTGAGCTGCTTGGGTTGGGTTTAGTCAGCAGTTTTCAGCCCCTGGGAGTGCGCACGCCTTGGAGAGGTCACCTTGCGAAGTACCGCTCCATCGCTGCTGGGGGTTTCTAAAGGAGAAGACTTCCTTCCTTCTACAAACAGCAAAAGGTAAAAGTCTTAAAAATACATTTCTCTCTGTGTCAGAAGTTCAGCAATGACCCTGTCAGGTCCAAAGCAGCGCAGGGCTGCACACCCGCGGTGGCGGGGTTCTCTGCCCCGCGGTGCCAGCGGCAGCACCCAGCCCCGTGCCCACCCCCAGCTCTGGCGGGGTGCAGGGTCGCTGCCACGGGCACGTCGCTCAGCCACGCAGCCTCCCCGCTGCTCCCCCCCGCAGCAACCCCCCGAACCCCACGCCGTTCTCGGAATAGCACAGACCCCCTTCCCTTCAGCTGGGGCTACATCTCGCGTTTGGAGTGGAAACCAGGGTGCCCAAGCGGGTGGGTTTAATTCAGCGTGCGGGGATGGGCAGAGCACCCGGAGTGCCGGCGTGGGATGGGGGCTGCCTGCCGAGACCCCGCGCAGGCGAACGCCTCGCTGGCTCCCCAGTGCCAGCGGTTGCAGCTCATCTGTTGGCAGTCGGCAATGTGCTGAGAAAACGTATCTGCTGGATTAAAAAAAGGCTGTAGGGTGACCAGATGTTCCGGGCACCGAACCAACGCGGTGCGAGGGAGGGGGAGCAGGATGGCGCTGCTAAAATCGCGGGGAGTCCTGGGGCTGTCTCTTCTCTGTGCAAAGAGCTCGGTCCTTCGGGGTACGCTGGGCAGCCTGGGGGCTGCAGAAGGCATCTTCCTCCGAGGGGGGATGTGCAGGCGTGTCTCTCTCCCCAGCTGACCCAGCGTGGCCATAAGCTGTGCCTGCATTAAGGCTGCTTTTGCACCGGGCGTCCCTAGGATGCTGGAATGACCTCGCCTTAGGGGACACTCGTGGTGGCCCTGAAAGCTGCGAGAGCTTTGCACAGCAGGATGACAGCAAAGCTGCCTGATGTTTTCGTGGATGCACCCACTAAGGGTTTTAAGAAGGTGCTTGGTACTGATGGGGGGCACTGGCCTCACTGTTTTGGGGTCTGAGGCGATCATACACAGCTGTTTTGCGTGGTTTCCCTGCTGTCCTGGTTGAAGATGCTCTCGGGGGCAGGAACGTCTCCTCTCAGTCGCCAGTTCCTCTTGCTCCTCTAGTTCCTGGGCGTTCTGCTGTAAGTGACAAGAGCCGGGGCTGAGCTGGGCTTCATCCTCACACAGGGTTTAACCTCGTTAGCTGATTGCTCGGATTTAACCTCAGTGCGTTATGTGGCTTCTGGGGAGTGCAGCCTGGTGGCTCCTGCAGACCAAAATGGGAGGAGAGGAGCAGTTCTGGCAGGCTGCCCGGTGGGTTTCCATGTGAGACCCTGGGATATTGCAGGGGGAGGCGAGAGAACTGGTCCCCTGGAAAAATTGCTGCAGATATAGGGAAAAAAATGGAAGCTTTCTTACCCTTTCCTCTCCCTTCTGATGCTGCGCAAAGGGCAGGGTGAGCGATAGTGGGACAAATCCTCACCAGTTTCTTCAAATCGTTCCCAGTCCAGCTCTCATGCTTCTGATCTATCTCCTTCCTTCTCTCCCCTTCCCAAATCATCTGGAGTTTTGCTGCTTGGCCCCTTCCATTCAGATTTCCACCCGTTCTTCTCAAACCATATGTATGGGTTGGTTTGCAAGAAGGGAGCCTTGCGTGACTCCTGGAATAGCAGCAAGCCCAATAGCAGAAGAAAATTGAGCTTGAAAATGAGTATTTCCCCCTTAAGATGAATGCAAATCAGGGAGCCTGAAGAATAGTGGGAAATCAAGTAAAGTGAAGTCCTGGAAACTATTACCTCCTGCTGGTAGTTTAGGACTGTACAAGAGCCAAGTCCACAGACATCAAAGTATTTACAAATTAAAATAAAGTCGGCTCTCATGGTGCTGTAGGAAATGGGGTGGGTTGATGGAGACCCAATGTGGGTTTCCTCATAAAAGGGGAAAATTAATATGGGAAGGAATTTTATCGTATGAGATTGCTGTGTGCAGCCAACACTGAATTTCAACGGCGGTTGTAAAAAATGACCCTTTTAACCGATATCAGCATTCTAGTATCTTCACTTTGCCTTCTTTCACGCGCACGCGAGCGGCTGAAGAGCTGCCGCAGCGCTGGCGCTTTGGGGCAGTCTGTGCCTGCGCGTGGCAGCACGGCGGGCAGAGCATCGCCGTGTCCCCGCCACGGGCACGTGTCCGGGGCCGGTGGGGTGAAGCGTCCCGTGGAGGAGCCCGGGGCTTGCTGATGGCTACAAAAGCAGCCCAAGCGACTGGGCTAAACCAGAGACCAGCTTTCGGATGGCTTAGTTAGGTCAGATTGCCTGCTCTGGGTGACCCTGCTTGGGCAGGGGGTTGGACTGGGTGACCCACAGAGGTCCCTTCCAACCCTGACTATTCTGTGATTCTGTGATTCTGTGGAATGGATGTCACTCACTAAAAATAAGCAATAGTTCTCTAAAGCTTACAAGCACGAGAGACGTGCCCCCTACCACATAAAGAAATGCATGTATATACACTAATATATCTATGCAAATGTTAAGACAGCCACCAGCTCCTCCAGCCCAAGTCCAAGATAAAGTCCCCATCTCTGTCCCTTAGACCAAACGGAGAGGGGAAAATCTGCTCGCACAGACGAGCATCCCCATCAGCTCTGCGGAAAGACCACAGAAACGATTACAAACCTCGACAGCGCTAGTTACAGGGACATTATCCATAAAGCATGTAATCCTATCCAAACCTTCCGACAACGGTTTCACAGTACGCCAGAATTTTTTTAGGATATTTTCTATTTTCATCCCGTGATCCCATGTAATACATAGTCTTGGCATTTCTTATCACTTCCAGCCATGCATTTCTCAATTTTTTTTATGTTTGTTCCAAATTTCAGTGCTGTGCATCCTTTTTGCCTTAGACCAAAAGCATATCACACATTCTCATCATTTTAATTAAACTAGGGCCAAGCCAGGGCAAATGTTTGATTTTGACTCAAAAGGTGCATGCAAATCACAAATTCCATTTGATTCAAAATGGAAAAGGCTCCCTGCTACATCCTGACTGTACATGGAACGAAGCGGTCTGCCAAATTCATGGCTGCATGGCACTTTAGAAAGTGTCTGTGTTTTTGAAATAAAAAAATGAATTCAGGCATTAAATGTAAGTTGTGCATGCATTGTTTTTAAGATCCGCAGCGAATGCTACAGTAGAAGACTCAGATCTTTTCACTTGAGGCAAGCGCCATTTAAATTTATCAACGCTCAACAAGCAAAGACTTCAGTGTGGAGGCTGACTGAAATTTGCATTAAATCTCTACTGAAACAAAATTTCCTAGCATGTGAATGATCTCCAAATTACTTCCTCCTGTAATGGCTTTCCATTAAAAGCACTTCCAAGTGCAGCTGCGGAAATGGCACCCGTGGCAGGTATGAGCACGCACCTTCAGCTGGAAAAGCACGGTCCTGCCGGGCTGAAACGGCTTCTGTCCCGTTCAAATTTGCTATTTTTGTCTGGACGGAGTCTGCGCTCCTGGCTGCTGCCTGCTCTGCCCGAGTTGCTTGCAGTGGAAGCTGCAGACCAAGGGTCAAGCACCAGCGCTGAACCAGGCCCAGCTGGCACAGTCCTCTCTCCGGTGGGTTTTCGGGCCCACCGTTCCGTCGTTTTCCTTTCCTGCATGTTTTCCTCAGGATCGAAATGTTTTTTCGGAGAAACTGTGTTTGAGTTATTTATTGATAGTGTATTTTCACATGAAAAAAATCTACAGGCTTGTAATTTGGATGTAATGTTCCCCAAAAGTCATTCAGGCAAAATTTCTTTTTAACTGTGGCTAATTACATATACTCGGTTGCTCAATACCAAAAATAAGAGCATCTGATGTAATGTTTATTATTTCTCTCACAAAGGGGAAAAATCATAAATTCTTTCTAATGGGATCTTTAATAATAAAAAAGCACATAATCATTACTATCAAAAGATGCATGGCTTCCATGGGGTTCACTTACCAGCATTTTGTCTGATTACATCTCTGTTACGCTCACAGCATTAATTATTGGAGGCTAATTAGGCGAAATTGCAATGTAAACCCTAATGAAAACTGGTCTTGCAAACCCCTTGCTGCATCCTTGCAGTGAGGGAGACTTTTGGCTTGCAGCAAGGAGCAGTCCTTGCTCGCTCACGTGTCTGTGGCTCCCGGTCTCCTCCGAGCGCCCGGTTTGACGGTGCCAACCCCCAGAAGACTTGGCTGGGAGGAAGCGGGGCCGCCGACGGCGCGAGCGGTTTTCCGGCGTAGCCGTGTGCGGCTCTCCTCTCCCTGTGGCCCATTCCCGTGAAGGCTTTGATTCCCTCCGGCCGGCCCCCGGCTCTCCCAGGCGGCTGGAGAAGCATGAAGGGGACATTAGCCACCTCCGCGCCGAACTGCAGCTCAACGTGCTCTGCCAACTCCCTTGCTCTGTCGTGGGGGTACAACAACGGGAAAGAAAATAGGTAACTGTGTTCCTTTTTGGATGACAGATCCATTTCCATTAATTTGCAGTATCTCTGATTTTGGCTTGGCAGTGATACGAACCTACATGTCAACGGATCTCAAGGCTGCTTACAAACAGCACGCGGATATCACTGCGGGCAAGACGAGCACAGACGCCTGCTGAACAGAAAAGTCCCCTTATCTGCAGCAGTTTCTCTTCCTCGCTTGAGATGAATGGAAGGGGTGATGTCCACCTGAACACCACTTTTTCCCATCACGGTGCTGTATAGGCCATCACAGCAGCGAACCCCTGAGAAAATGCCATGGAGAGGTGTACCAGGGCTGCAGCTTTCCTGGAGAGCGGCTTCCCATGGGTGCTTCTCCCCGCAGCCATCCTGGCTGGAAAAGGGGTTGGAGGTGGGTGGTGTGGTCTTGCGTGGGTGCTTCTCCCCGCAGCCATCCCGGCTGGAGAAGGGGTTGGAGGTGGGTGGTGTGGTCTTGCGCGGGTGCTTCTCCTTGCAGCCATCCCGGCTGGAGGAGGGGTTGGAGGTGGGTGGTGTGGTCTTGCACGGGTGCTTCTCCACGCAGTCATCCCGGCTGGAGGAGGGGTTGAAGGTGGGTGGTGTGGTCTTGCGCGGGTGCTTCTCCCCGCAGCCATCCCGGCTGGAGAAGGGGTTGGAGGTGGGTGGTGTGGTCTTGCACGGGTGCTTCTCCACGCAGTCATCCCGGCTGGAGGAGGGGTTGGAGGTGGGTGGTGTGGTCTTGCACGGGTGCTTCTCCACGCAGCCATCCCGGCTGGAGAAGGGGTTGGAGGTGGGTGGTGTGGTCTTGCGCAGGTTCTTCTCCCCGCAGCCATCCCGCCTGGAGGAGGGGTTGGAGGTGGGTGGTGTGGCCTTGCGCGGGTGCTTCTCCCTGCAGCCATCCTGGCTGGAGGAGGCGTTGGAGGTGGGTGGTGTGGTCGGCATTGCCTTGCAGAGCGCGGGGCTGTGCAGGAAAGCTTCGAGACCGGGAGCTGGAGGTGTTCCCTGGTGACGGTGGGTTGGCCAGTGTAGACATGACCTTACCCTGTGTTTGTGAGAGGAGCCCATCACCTTCCTCTCTGCAGCAGCCTCTAACGTGTTTGCACATCTTTTGCACGCCTTCCTTCACCCATCTCTTCCCCAGACTAAACAAGCCCGACTCTTTCCATCTTTCCTCTTAGGTCATTTTTTTTGGCCCCGCTCGTCCTTGCTGCTCTCCTGGGACCGTCTCCAGTCAGTCCCCAGCTTCCTCCGGGTGCCGTGCCCAGGCCAGAGGCAGTTCCCCAGCTGGGACCTTCGCACCGCTGCCCGGCGCGGGGGACCGCTGCATGTGTCTCACACATGGCACTCCTGTTTGCACATCCCGGTACGAGCGTTGCTTTTTTTGCAACAGGATGACATTGTGTACTCAGCCCAGACACAACCCAGATTGCTTTCCTTGGAAGGAGTCCCTTGCATAATGTTTTCCTAAATAAAAATAATCATTACTTGAAGCTGTGTCCTTTCTAGTCTCCCAGTGAGGCGCATCTGAAGTTTTCTTTTTCTTTTTTTCCAGTGCTGAACATTTTTCCCCACCATCCGTAGTCATTAATATCGCGCGGAGATGATCTTCAGCACAGAGCGCTTCGGGTTCCTCGCCATCGCAGTGACGGCCTCGTCCCCATATTTATTTCGCCGGGCTTTTCGTATTGATTCCATCTCATCTGGCTAAAAATAAACATGGAAACTGGGATTGCTGTGCCTACCTCAGGCCGACACAGCTGCCAAGCAGATGTAGCTGCTCTTCAGTTTTCCTGTTTGTAAAATGGGGGCAGCGAAGTCCGCCTGTAGCGTCATTATTAGCGCAAGTGACAGCCCCTGCTGTAAAGGATGCGGCACCTACGGCGTCTCCGGCGTTTTCGCAGGCTGCTCCTTGGTGCACAGGCTCCTATTTTTGCAGGTTGAAAGCCAAAAACCTTGAAGTTGCTTTCTGCAGGAACTAAGTTACGGGAGTGTAAAGAACAGCCCCTTTTTACCTTTGCTAGAGGTCCAGCCTTGTATGTGGCTTATTTTTTCCCATTTTCTCAGTAAGTCACATTTATTAACATCTCAGTTTACTGATTATTTGGATAATGCCAACGCATTTCAAAAGGCTTTCTAAATTTCCAGCTTTTAGACATAAAAAAATTATTCTTTATCAAAAGAAGTCCTTGTTCCAGGCAAGAATGCAACTTCAGTGCTGATAAATCTTTCTAATCCTTTCTTTTGAAGTCCATGTGAATCAGTGCAGCAGTGGCCTCTTCACCGGTGACAGGTAATGCCAGCGGCCCGCGGGCTGCAGTCCGCGTCACCCCACAGAGTGCGGCCCCGAGCCCCCCGCCTCCCTGCTCTGCGGGATTTCGTGGAGCGGAGCAGACGGGCGGTGTTTTCTGTAAGCACGCGCCCAGAAGCGCTCAGTGGGAACGCGGGGGGTCGTGCCCGGCGCTGCGAGCAGGGTGGGCCTGGCCCGGGTCTGGTGGCGGGCACTGCTGGAGCAGCGCGGTCACCCGGGTACCCGCTGACTCCCCAGGGCAGCAAGGCCAGGGAGCGTTTCACCCCGTCTTCGAAGTGGTTAGAGAACTGGCTGAATGGCAGAACTCACAGGGTTGTCATCAGCGGCGCTGAGTCTAGTTGGAGGCTGGTAACTAGTGGTGTCCCCCAGGGGTCAGTACTGGGCCCAGTCTTGTTTAACTTCTTCATCAATGACCTGGATGAAGAGTTAGAGCGTACCCTCAGCAAGTTTGCTGACGACACCAAACTGGGAGGTGTGGTGGATACACCAGAAGGCTGTGCTGCCATCCAGCAAGACCTGGACAGGCTGGAAAGTTGGGCAGAGAGGAACCTGATGAGGTTCAACAAAGGCAAGTGCAGGGTCCTGCACCTGGGGAGGAACAACCTCATGCACCAGTACAGGCTTGGGGTGGACCTGCTGGAGAGCAGCTCTGTGGAGAGGGACCTAGGTGTGCTGGTGGACAACAGGTTAACCATGAGCCAGCAGTGTGCCCTGGCTGCCAAGAAAGCCAATGGGATCCTGGGGTGCATCAAGAGGAGTGTGGGCAGCAGGGTGAGGGAGGTTCTCCTTCCCCTCTACACTGCCCTGGTGAGGCCTCATCTGGAGTACTGTGTCCAGTGCTGGGCTCCCCAGTTCAAGAAAGATGAAGAGCTACTGGAGAGAATCCAGCGGAGGGCTGCGAGGATGAGGAGGGGACTGGAGCATCTCTCCTACGAGGAGAGGTTGAGGGAGCTGGGCTTGTTCAGCCTGGAGAAGAGAAGGCTGAGAGGGGACCTTAGAAATGCCTACAAGTATCTGCAGGATGGGTGTCAGGAGGATGGGGCCAAGCTCTTTCCAGTGGTGCCCAGCGACAGGACATGGGGCAATGGGCACAAACTGAAGCAGACGAAGCTCCAGCTGAACCCGAGGAAGAACTTCTTCCCTCTGAGGGTGATGGAGCCCTGGCCCAGGCTGCCCAGGGAGGTTGTGGAGTCTCCTTCTCTGGAGATATTCAAGACCTGCCTGGACGCGGTGCTGTGCAGCCTGCTGTGGGTGACCCTGCTTGGGCAGGAGGGTTGGACTAGATGACCCACAGAGGTCCCTTCCAACCCCTACTATTCTGTGATTCTGTGATTCTGTGATCTGCAGATCTGGTAGGCACCTAAGCTTGATTTCTGATCCGCGGAGAAGGAAGCAGTCCTTCTGAAACTCATTTTATCTGCGGTGGTTTGATGCCTACATTCGGATGAGATCAGCTGGGATGCTGTAGGCTGCTAAATCCCAGCCCTGAAGCCTGCTGGCAGCTCGGCTTTTGGCAGAAAGATTCTCAAAATTCGTGACGGTGGGGCTTTTTTTCTGTGTGCGTGCAAAATCAAATCGCCTTTCTGGTTTTGGCTGTGTTTCTGCCATACAGGTATGGGGGAAAGCTGCAACGTCGCCAGCTCGGTAACGCCGCGGCTTGCCCGAGATCCCAGCCAGCGCCTGTGTTCTCCTGGAAATCCTCGGCAGAAGATGGAGTAAGGACAGCACCAACAGTAATAACAACAACAGCTATACATCATGGATGGTAGGGACTGAGGGCAACCGATAATTACCGCGCAGCTTTATTGGTAGTTAATTAAAAATAGATCCAAAGATGTCATGTAACCATTACTTCTGTTTGTAACCACGATTTAGCTCTGTTGGGCTCTCTGTACCTCTGGTCACACAGCCAAACAGTTTATTCCTCCGTAGTGCTGCTCTGTCCCCGTGGGCCAATTAGGCAGAGAAGCCACCTTCGGAAAGCACACGCCACGGAGCCGCACGTCTGCGCTGCGGTCACGGCAAGTCGTCGCGTCTGCCGCCGGTTTCTGGTCTTCCCCACGGGTTTCCTGGGAGGGCTTTGCCCTGTGAGTTGTGTTTTGAACCTTCTAATTTATTCGGAGAGGGTGATTCTGTGAAAGATAATATTGTGCAATTATCTACAGTTACTGCTATAATAGTGAAATGGTGATCTTAATAATTATACTACTAAAGCTAGCATTTCATTAGAGGAGGGCAACTCTGGCTCTAACGACGCGCTGTGATGCACTGTCTCTGTGATGTGGTAATTGCACTCTCAGAACCAAGCACTGATTCAGTGACCATAAACTCTGCTTCCTATAGCGTCGTTAGATCATAAACTCCCTAATAGCAGAAAGTTTTAATTACCGAGCACATTCTCGTCACCATAAATATTTCTCGGGGTGCCGTGCAGTGCGCAGGCGCTGGGAGCCCGAGGGAACCGCGCGCGGCGGCTGGCACGGGCGAGCTCGTGCGTCCGTGGGGAGCAGCCCCCCGCTCCCCACCAGCTGTAGCAGCACCGACGCGGCGGAGCCTGCAGCCTCGGCCGCTGCCTCCGGGCTCCGCTGCGACGCGGGCAGGACATTGCCCCGTAACGCGTCCACTCGCGGTTACGGCAGAGAAACGTAACGGTCGCAGAGAGGCTTGGAGGTGATGGCACCGGCAGCTTCTGCGGAAAGAAAAATTCCTCTTGCTTATTCTTAAATCGTAGAAAGCAGGGAGGAGACTGCAACTGGTGACCAAGGTTTTGGGTGTCTGGGTGCCCCTCCGTTCGGTGGGTGGGAAAGGGGGTCCCTGCCCGGCGCAGGGGGCCTGTGCTCCCCTCCGCCTCCCGGGGAGCCGGCCAGGGCACCCGAGCCCTCCTCCAGCCGCGTCCCTGGGGTTCCCACCGGCAGAAGCGGAGTTGTTTCGAGCCAAGGTGCTCCCCGTCCGGGGTCGGTCTGCAGGGAGATGGGGTGCAGAGGGGCAGCCTGGGCTTTTGTGTATGTGTATAGCAGGCATATGGAGCCGTATGGACAGCGAGCTCTCCGGAGGAGCTCACCCCCCCTTCTATGTGGGGGAATTTAAAAAAAAATTTAAAGAAATGGAGAATTGTGGTTTTGTCCTCAGGGAACCTGAGGTTTCTCAGGAGGTTTGCTGGGCAGGCTGGTGGGAATGAACGCTGACCCCACCGACCTGACCGGTCCCGGCGAGGGCTGGCGAAGGGGCAGGGGCAGGCGGGAAGCGCCCGTCACTCCCCAGCCCGGAGCAGCACTGGGATCTCCTGAGAGCATCCCTCACACCATCCACCTGGTGCCCCGTATCGACAGTCCCAAGGTTGCCTTCTCTTCCCCTCTCCTGGTGGAATTAATTAGACGAAAAAAGGGAAAGGAGAAGGCATTCTCTGCCGGCTGGTGGGTGTTGCTTTTCTCTTCTCGGCACTGAGAAGCCTGTTTACAGGGGTGTGTTTTAAAAAATGTTTGGGAACGGCAATGGAGTGGAGAATGGGATAAACAGAAGAACAGCAGAAGTTTTACTCCAGCCATCCATTCACTCCAGCTCCTTGGTCTCCCTCGGTGAGTTACATCATCATCTCCGCTGCATTTTTCATCATTACCTAAGAAGATTAACGGCTTTTGGATGCCAGGGTGATTTTAAAAGTCCAGTCTCTCCTTTGTGTGCATTCATGTTGTGTAATTCCCTATTAAGTTTCACTCCAGCTTCCAGGAGAGAAGAGATCTCTTGTAGGAGTGCAAGCAGGGGTGAGATCTGCTGCCAGATAGCCTTGTCAGATGTGTGGCAGAACTCCTGGGGAACCTAATGGGATTTGCATACCAGCAATTGCTGAAATAATCTGGCCCCCAAAGCTGTTGATATTAAGCATGCAGGAAACAATAAGGAATGAAGACAGCTTACTGGGGGGATGGGATCGCCTTCGGAGGGGTGAGCCCACCCAGCCGCAGCTGGGGATGTGCTCCAGCCCGCGTCCCACCGCGCTCGGTGCCGGCGTCTGCCGGATGGCCCTGGGCCGGCGCGGCCGCGGGGACCCCGGGGCTGCAGCTGGGACGGCACCCACCGGAGCGGGTGCTGCTCCCGCTCCGCTCCGGCAAGCGCCGGGGAAGTTGTCGGCAGCGGGCGACTTCGTGGAGGTCTTAGCAAATGAGGGTGGAAGGGTTGCTCCGGAAGATACGCTGAGCGGGAACAAGACTTGGTTTCTCCTGCGTGGGAGGAGAGAAGCGCGGCCGTCCCCGACGGTTTGTGCAGCAGCTCTGCCTTCGCTCCCGGGCAGCTCCCGTCGCTCCGTCGGCGGCGCTGGGATCGCTGGCATCCAGGAGACCTTCCCGCATGTTTCCTGGAACACGCCCTGACATTACTAAACCCCCCTGATAGTTACTAAAACCCCTAGTAAGTCTATTCCCTAACTCCTGAAGCTCTGGCTAGGAATGATTCTCCCAGTATTGCATATTCCCAAGACAAAAAATTGCACGTAACGTGGGGTTGAAAACTCCAAGAGTGCGCAGGAGAAATTGAGAGACCCACAGAGAGTTTTTACAGGATCATCGCGCAGTTTCGACTCCTACCTGGGCAACACACCATAAACCAAACCCGTTTGTCCTCGATGCGATTGAGTCTCTTGGAGATACAGAGCGAACTCTGGGCTGTGAGAAGGCAGGGAGCCTTCAGAGGACAGCGCGGTTTAGAGGCAGCTCAGCACAGAGACTGGAGCATCTCTCCTCCGAGGAGAGGCTGAGGGAGCTGGGCTTGTTCAGCCTGGAGAAGAGAAGGCTGAGAGGGGTCCTTAGAAATGCCTCTAAATATCTTCAGGGTGGGGGTCAGGAGGACGGGGCCAGACTCTTTCCAGTGGTGCCCAGCGACAGGACAAGGGGCAACGGGCACAAACTGGAGCAGAGGAAGCTCCAGCTGAAGATGAGGAAGAACTTCTTCCCTCTGAGGGTGACGGAGCACTGGCCCAGGCTACCCAGGGAGGCTGTGGAGTCTCCTTCTCTGGAGATATTCCAGCCCCGCCTGGACGCGGTGCTGTGCAGCCTGCTGTGGGTGACCCTGCTTGGGCAGGGGGTTGGACTGGGTGACCCACAGAGGTCCCTGCCAACCCCAACCATTCTGTGATTCTGTGACTCACCAGCTGGCTTTGGTGTTCCTTAATGGTTTTTGACTGACTGGTGTGTGTGTGTTATGGACATTGCACACCTATTCTATACAGACACGTATATGATGTAGCTGTGTCTGTGTTTACTCAGAGGGAGAGGATCTGCTACAGTTAAGGTGATTATTTTAACATTGTTATCCAGCACGCCGAGCTGAGATGTATATTTTGAGGTGAATGTCGATATTATTGGTTTCCTCTTATGATCTTCGAGCCTTTTACTTTAGATAACAAAATGTAGACCAATCCACAAGGAATTATTGGAGTGATTTTCCTAAGACTGTCCTGTTCCTTCTGTGGGAAGATATAAATGAGGATTTATATTTACCGTCAGCAATGTATAATCCGCCTGCTCTAACCTGCCTGGCGATTTCCATCCGAGCGTGCTGCGCGCAGGGAGCAGTGTGTGGAGTCAGCAGTAACTGTGAATGCGCAATATGTAAAAATAAATCAATAAAAAGGAAAGGAAAGAGATTTAAAACTTGATGATGTGGCTCTGGGAGAACAGTGCTCAAGCAGGGGGAAGACCCCCTCCATCTCGCCCGTGCAGGCTGAGGATGGAGCGGGCAGCGGGGCCGTCGGAAGGCCGCGGCACCCCGAGCGCGGGGCAGCTGTGGAGGGACTGGCTTTTGTGCGGGGACGCTCCCCGAGCACCCATCGGCAGCGGTCTCAGGGCAGAGAGCGGGCAGCGCTCAGAGCCCTGAGCTGGACCTGCTGCTGCCCCGCGGCCCGGCACGGAGCCCGGCGGGCAGCGGCCGCTCGGCACCGACCCCGGCACCGGCGCGGCCGTCTCCCTTCGCTGATGGGTGCCGCGGGCCCCTCAGCGCCGCGCTAGGTACACTGCTGTTGCGTGCACAGGCAGATTGTCCACCAGATGGTACAGCCTACTCCTCGAGAAATATTTGAAAGGGCAACCAAATACAGCAGAAGCCATTTGACAGTCCGCACGGGTAGCGCAGAATTCGCCGGAACGACTCCGCTGGAAGCACAGCCAGCGCTGAGCGAAGCCGGAGAGGCGGCTGGGTGCGGGCACCCACGCCCGCGGAGGTTCGGTGCGAGCGCGGTGCTCTGCTCCCTGGCCCTCGTTCCCACCCAGCGTCGCTCTGCCGCAGCGCCTTGGGTGGGTGGGATGCCGGTAGCTCCGAGCACTGGGGATGCTGCTCCCGAGTCGCGCTGATCGCATCTGGACCGCTCAAACCCACCGGGTACCAAACCCCCCCCAGATTTCTCCTCCGGTCTCCACCAAGGTTGGCAGAGCTGGAAGAGGGAGAGGAAACCGCAGCCACGAAGGGCTTCCTCCCCCGGGCTCCGCTCCCTCTCGCCCTCCGAAAGCGGCTGACTCATCACGCGCTCTGTGCAAGAGGAGCCCTTGCGTTTCCCCCCCCGCCTGCGTCTCCTCGCCCCCCGTGCGGAGCCTGGAGCTCGCTAACCCAGTGCTCGGCATATGGCACAACCCTGGGAAATTTGTTGGGGTGGGAGCCTGGGATTTCTGCGAGCGGAAAGCTGGCACTCCTCGCTGGGACCCGAAGAGCTGACGCTTTCACATCCTGCCTGTTCCCTCGTTTGCCCGCCGAGCTGCGCTAAAAGGGGGTGCGCAGGGCTGGTCTGGGGAGGCTGCGGGGTCGAGCCCTGCAGGCACCCCGACGCGGAGCCCGGGGCAGGACAGGAGCCCGCAGAGACCCCGAGCCAAGGGCTGAGCCCGGGGCAGGGGACGCGGGGAGCAGCGGGAGCCGGGAACCAGTGGGCAGCACAGGGGTACCGGCAATCCCAAGCTCTGCCACTGTATTCCCCACGGGCTAGAAGGCGTTTTGTTAGGGACCATATATGACAGTAACAAAATACTAAATTTTCCATTTTTGCCTGAAATTCTTCCGTTTTTGGTTCCTGGTAGGATTTTGTTCTGGCGTGGGGAAAGGATGGGCGGCTGGACTTACCTTGGGGATCTTACCCCAGTGAAACACGTCCCTGGCACAACGGTTTTCACCAAGGAAAGCCGGGGCGTAAGGCAAAGCGTCCCGAGCTGTTTCCCTTCCTGCTTTACACGCGTGTGCGACGGGAAAGGAGAGAGCAGCGCGTGCCGTGGCCGGCGAAGGGGAGCTCCCCGCCCGGGCAGCCTCCCGCGGTTCCTCCGGACCCAGGAGGAGCAGCCGGGGCCGTGAGCCACCCCCAGCGCCGTGGGGACAGCGGGGCCAGTCCCAAACGGGTGAGCAGGCGGCAGGGGAGGACGCGTGCCCACCTCCGTGGCGCGGTGCCGCTACGGAGATGTCCTCGTGGCCTAATTGGAGCCGGGCGAGAGTTACTGCGCTGCCACTGATTTGGGCAATTAAAGGCACCGTCTCTGCTGCTCCTAAGCTGACATCTTCAGGTGGCTCGTAACGAAAATTAATACCACTGCTAACTGTGCCACCTAATCACGCTGTAAAGTAAATTAATTACTGCAACAGAACGAATAACAACAGTTCGGGCAGAATAGGAGCAATATTATGGTTTACCATCAGAGACTGCGCTGAGACTTTTGCCTCTCTGCTGCCCATGAGTGCAACCCGGCAACTGCTGACTGTAACGTTTCTATTGTATAGTTTATGCTAAATATGCATATCTTAATTGCATTAGTCAAAATAATTAGCTAATATATTTTTGCATAATGACGAGGTAAGCAAATATCACCATAGCTCAGTGCTTCTTGCATGAGTAAATTTGGAAAATTAATAGACTCCCAATTTCCTAATTATCTGTCTTTTATTCCAAACCCAAACAATGAAATGCTATTGCATGCTCCTGGGCACCTTGTAATTTAGTTGGCACCTTGAAAATTTTAAAGCACCTGTTTTCCTTTTTCTTTTTTCTCCCCTCTTTGAACGGGAAAGGTGAACAACCCTTCTTCCCCTGCGCTGTCTCAGGGAATGAGGCTGCTGCGCTCAACGTGGAGACCACAAAGTTTGTGAGCTTCCCAATTTCCAGACAGAGCCGGGGGTAGGAATGAGAATAAACGCGTCTTCAACTCAAAAATGCATATTGAATTGGGAAAGTATTGAAAGGTAATTCTTTAGCTGGGGAAAGTGGGCAGTAACATCCCTTAGGCATGGAGCAGCCTGGGGGCAGGTGGTTTCTGTGGGTGCTTTCAGAAGGGCTGGGCTGCAGTGTTCCTCAGTCCCTGGAAAACCGCCCCAAATCCTGAGCCGGCGCTTGACAAAGGGCATTGGGTAAAGAACTCCTGCTGTGCGTCTCGGATTTGCTGGTTTTTATTTGTCTTCTGACGATGCAGGGTTCAGCTGTTCTTCTTCTGGGTGAAAAGACAGCAGCCGAGATGATGGGGACTTGGCCACCCTCGGTAGAGCACCCACCACCCTCGGTACAGCACCCACCGCCCTCGGTACAGCACCTACTGCTCTCAGTAGAGCACCCACGGCCCTTGGGACAGCACCCATCGCCCTTGGTAAGGCACCCATCACCCTTGGTACGGCACTCATCGCCCTCGGTACAGCACCCACTGCCCTCAATACAGCACCCACCGCCCTCAGTACAGCACCCACAGCCCTCAATACAGCACCCACCACCCTTGGTATGGCACCCATCGACCTCGGTACGGCACCCACTGCCCTCAGTACAGCACCGACCACCCTTGGTACAGCACCCACAGCCCTCGATACGACACCCACAGCCCTCAGTACAGCACCCACCGCCCTTGGTACAGCACCTGTCCCCCTCAGTACAGCACCTACTGCTTTCAGTACAGCACCTACTGCTTTCAGTACAGCACCCACCGCCCTCAGTACAGCACCCACCGCCCTCGGTACAGCACCCACGGCCCTTGGTACAGCACTCATCGCCCTTGATACAGCACCCACCACCCTTGGTACAGCACCCACAGCCCTTGATACGACACCCACAGCCCTCGGTACAGCACCCACTGCCCTCGGTAGAGCACCTACTGCCCTCAGTACAGCACCCATAGCTTTTGGTACAGCACCCACCGCCTGCCTGCAGCCGATTTGAAGCCGCCATTGCTGCCAACAGCAACCAAAACGGGCCGGCAGCCCTGAGGGCCGGCGTGCTGGTGGCTCTCCCTGCTCCCAGCCGGAGCTTCGGCGCTCGGCAGACGGACGCGGGCTCACTCCCATCCCAGGGGCAGGTGCCTGGGCACCGTCTCTGGCGCGGGCGGGTGGAAGGTCCTGGCCCGGCACTGACAGGCGTCTGCAGGAAAGCAATTAGCACCTGGCACCACAGAATCACAGAATAGTAGGGGTTGGAAGGGACCTCTGTGGGTCACCCAGTCCAACCCTCCTGCTGAAGAAGGGTCACCTACATCAGGCTGCACAGGACCTTGTCCAGGCGGGTCTGGAATATCTCCGGAGAAGGAGACTCCACAGCCTCCCTGGGCAGCCTGGGCCAGTGCTCCGTCACCAACCAGCTGGGCTTCGGCGGGGTAGGCAGGCTTGCTGGGGCTTACAGCAAAGCGGTTCGAAACGCGACGAAGGGAGCTCTCTGCCGCTGACACCCGTCTCCAGCAGACCCTCCGCAGCCGGTCCCCGCGCCGCTGTACCCGCGCTGGGCTCTCCGGCGCTGGCGAAAGCCGGAGCTGCTCTGCCCCAGACCCCGCAGAGCTGCAGCGTGCCGCGCCGGCGCTCAGACCCACCGCTCCAGCTGCGGCCGCTCTCCAGCTGTACTGGCTTCTGCATTAACATGCAAACTGCAGCACTACGGACTGGGTCCGTACCTAGAGCTTGTGAATTAATAAACACGGATCGTTACAAGAAGAGCCTGCTGGAACGGCTCAGCGTTCCCTCTCTTTAACCTGTAGACGCCGTGTAAGTGGAGAATTGGGAGCATCTCCGAGTAGAGATGAAGCGCACGCATCTGCGAGCCTGATTTTCCTGGAACTTTTTCCTCCCTTGGTCTGGAAGCCGCGGGCTGCAGACACAGAGCAGGCGTGCTCCGCTCTCTGCGGGACTCCTCCACGGAGTCGGAAGGCACCTTATTCCTTCCCTCCCTAGAAAAGCAAGAAAGAGAATGCTTTTTCCACCTTTTTCTCGCCACGGAATTTTTTTCCGCTAAACCGTTCGACCTTCGGCAAGGTCCCTGGGGTGGGTTTGCGCACCTCGCCACCCTGCAGCGCGCCGTGCCTGGCGTTCGTCGGGTTGCGAAATACAAGGTGGCATTTTCCTTAAAATGTCCCTGTCCGGGGTCATCCGTGGGGTGCGTCTGCCGGGGTGTTAGGGGCTGGAATCCCGGGTGGGAGTGGGAATGGCAAAGGAAGGACAGCGGGGCCGGGAGGGTCCCATGGTCAGTGCAGGGCACGGCGGGGTGCCCGCAGTCGCTGCCCGCGCTCCGCGTTCGGCTGCCGGTGGCTGGTACCGTCCCTGCTGGTCTGTGGGCGCTTCGTAGGCACCGGCGCTTGCCACGCTCGGCATTTGTCACTGCAGAAAGGTTTCCTTGTAAAATATCAGGCCTGGGGAGCTTGAGAGGAGTCACCGCCAGCCAGTCAGCAGGATTCTACTCGTGGGGGTTAGCGTGGCGTGGCGTGCTGTTACAGGCTGCTTTCACCGCATCGCTGCAGACCGTGTTGCCCTCGTGCATCGCCGTCTTTAAAATACTGGGAGTACTTTAGAATACTCTGAGACGGACAGCAATATTGTGAAACACCCTTTAAAATAGAAAAAACATCCAGCTAAGGGGAAGGAGGTTGCTGAGCGTTTTTATCTGTCTTCATGTTTTTGAGAACCCATGGGCTTTTCGAAAGAGCTGAACCCCGAATCTGCGAGGGAGAACGGTATTGGGGAAACCCTGCGGGCAGCAGAACTTGTGCGGAGGGAAAAGGCATTCCCGTGCTTAAAATCCCCACGGCTGAAGACGTGGCCGAGCCGGTGGGCACCGGCGCTGCGAGGGGATGCTCGCGAGACGGGTGCCAGCGGGTGAGCCGGCGCCCGGGGGTCCGGGTTGTTCCCGTACAGAGCCCGGGGGCTGCTCCGTGCGCCGGGAAATGCCCCTGCAATTTCAGAAGCGCGGTCGCATCCCGGAAATCTGAGCAAAACTGCTGGAAAGGGGCAGCTCGGCCCCGGTGCGGGAATCCCTCGCTCTTCAGCGGGGGGCTGGTGGCCCCAGGCCGGGGCACCCCGCAAACGTGTTCTCCAGGGTCGCCTTGGGAAGCCGGTGCCATTCCCATCGCTTCATGCAAATGTTCTCGCTCCCTCGCCGCGTGCACGGAGGCAGCGATCGCGGCGGGTTTAACCTGTGTTTGGGATATCACTGTCAGTAGCTGTCTCGTGAAACTTCTGCAATATAAATGAACCAGCTGGTATTAGAAAAAGTGTGAAGATCTTTTTTTTTTCCCTCCTTCGGGTGGGGGAAGGGAAGGGGAGTGGGTGCGTTGGAAGGTTTGTCACACAAAGCGGAGAGATTTGGTGGTTGTGAATACGGTTTTAGTAGAGTTTGGGCTATTGTTTGATTTTTTTTTGCTCCACTGTGTTTTGTGAAATCTGCTGATCTTGTCGCACCTATCTGGTGGGCAGCGGTTGCTGGGCCTGGTGGCACCTTTGCGTTTTGTAAGCCCTGGCTGCTGGGAATCCCTGGGGGGAGTGGGAGCCCCGCCATGGTCCGGGCCACTTCCACCCCTCCCCAAGCACCCGACCCCCTCCATCAGCTGGGGAGCAGCGGCTCGGCAGAGCCTGGGGAACGCAGCCAAGGTTTTTGGGGCAGCACGGACCTGGGTGGGAGATCCTCCATCTCCTCCTCGTCATCAGACGCGTCCAGCATGGAGGAGAAGCCTCTGCACCGGCTGCCTTTGCCGACGGAGCGGCCGACAAGACGCGCGGCAGAGCAGCAGACCCGAGCTCTGCACCGGGCCCCGGGGCAACCCCACGAGTCCTCCTGGGGAGACGCACGGTGGGGCAAACCGGTTAGGAGACCCTCGGAATGCGCTTTGAAACCACTGATTGCAGAAGGAACGTGGCCTCCCCGTGCTTTGGCTTCACTCTTCCTTCTCGGTGAGGTGGAGGTGTATGGAATCCTCTTAAAAAAATCATTTATTTTTTGCTTGACATGATCAGCAGAAAAGTTCCAAGCCTGAGGAACAGCTCTGCACCTGGAACGGCGCGTTTCCGTGAGGGCTGCCCGCAGCAGGTCGCCGTCACCCCTTGGTGTGGGGCAGCTCCTTTGAGATACGCCTGCCACCTTCTCGTCCTCTCGCATGGACTTCTCGGAAGGTTTTTCAGGGGGAGCGTCCGTTGGGGCAAATTGGATGTGACATTTGCAGCTTTTTGTTGGCAACCTCAGCCAGATTGGAAGCAATCAGAAGGCATTTCCATCTGACGCTCGTCCTCCAGCCTGCCGGGAGCCAGCCGGGGGTCGAGCAGGAGCTCCTGCTTGCAGACGGGTCGGGCAGCACGCTCAGCCCGCCCGTCCAGGAGGGCAGAGGAGGAGCAGCAGATGCCATCTCGCATCTTGACCTGGTCCTTCGGAGGGCAGGGCTGACTTCGGGCATCCCCTGGCAGTGGGAATGGAGGGGTTAGAGCCGGCCTGGCTTTCTCCTGGAGGCAGTGGTGTAATCTGGGTCACAAGGGACAGCTGGAGGTCCCCTGGTCCTAACATCCACACCATAGCAGGTCCCTCTGGTTGGATGGGGTGGTTTTGCTGGCTCCGCGGTGGGACACTGCCATGCAGAGCGCCCGGTGTCCCACCGCCCTCGGCACGAGGGTGCTGAGCATCACCTCCAGGCTCTGCCCGCGAGCTGCTGGACCCTGTGGGTTTGGGTACCACCGCGTTGGCCATGGTGATGCCAGCACACCCGGTTGGTACCGTGACCCCCCGGCGCCCAACCGCCCCTCGGCGCTGCCATGAGGAGCGTGTTCCTCCCGCCGTGGCGGCGAGTCCCAGCAGCCCTGGCCCTGATTTAGAGCCAGCTGCTATGTTTTCTCAGAGTTGAAAATTGTACTGTCAGCAATATCACAAAAGTGATTTCTTTATCAAAGGTCATTACCAATTATTTTGTAAAGAACTGACGCTTCAGTAATTACCTGATTTTATCTTTTTTTTATGTAGGTCATTTATATTTCATTATTGTCATGTTATGGCCTATCTGCTTGCAGAGAGGCATATATTAAAACCAGCAACTTCGCCTTAGTGTCAGAATTATTGCCCTATATTTCATTTGCCATTTTATCTACTGTTCTGGAGAAGATCATAGCTTGTTAGTTAAAGTGTTATATAAACTAACACGGAGACACACACACACGCACGCTCCTCTCCCAGCAGTTTCGCTCTATATTTCCACCCTCTTCCCTACAGAGCCAGCAGGAAAGGATTTCCTGCCTATTGATTTTGAAATGCAGAGGATGGTACCCTGCACCTGGCTGTTTTGACGTCGTGTCCCCGTGAGAGGAACCCCGCTACCACCTGCAAGGGACTGCTGGAACCAGCGGCTTTGTCTGCAGCTGGAATTCGGGCGCTTTTGGTGGGGAGATACATCACGAGATGCTGCCCTTTGGATGGGAGGCATCCGTGGACATCTGTGGAAAACACCCCCCTCAGGCACATGGAAGGGTGTCCCTCCGGAGATACCGGTCCACCAGCTCTACTGGGAGCCAAGCAGGTCCAACCTTGAAGTGCTGAGTAAGCACTGATGAGAGACGAGTCTGGTTTCATGAGCAGAAGCGGATCTGCTGCAGGTACACCACAACTGGCCAGGGAATTTCCAAGTCCTGGTGGGACCACGGGGTGACCGGCTGGTGCAGAGGCTGGTGGGAACACACGGTGGAAAGCGAGCTGCCGTGGGGCTCTCCTGTCGCTGCTGTGAAGAAACAGCAGCTTCCAAAGCAAGCTTGTCCCAGTGTCACTTTTCTAATGGAGAAGCTCTCCTGAACTTCTTGGCAGGATGCTGGCAAAGTTTCTTTCCCGGGCTCTGTGTGTGTGCTCGTGCCTGCGTTTGCAGCGTAAGCGTTTCTGTTTTCTGACAAAGCATCCCAGTGGGTGCGCAGACGAGTAGGAAAATAGCTCCACATACAGACGATTTTATAGTCCCAGCTGGGAACTCTCAGCTAAAAACACCACCGGCAAACCCAAGAAAGCCCCCACCAAACCCCCAAATGTAGGGAAGACAGTAATGTCGAGTGCAATCTGTTCTTGCCACGCTGTTTGGTTTATTATTAACCACCACTACTTTTTATTTCTTGTCGCATCTTGCTGATTAGCAATTCCTTGAAGAGATTTCCGGGGTTGTAAGTTCTCGTAAAATATGTATTTGTTAGGGGGAAAGAAAACCAGGCCAGGTCCAAGACCTGAGAGCCATGCAAGCATCAACTGCAGTCACCCAAGGGTCGTTTAGGAGCCTGACCTCCCCGTGCACCCCCCTCCAGCTCCCGCCTGCAGCTGGTTTTGCTCTTTGGGCTCTTCCCCTCCCGCTGGTGGAAACTCTGCTACCGTGCAGAACCGGAGTGAGAAATGGGAGAGGGAGCAGGGACAAGGGTCACCCACCCGGGTGATGGGGGCCCTGCGAGCGGCCGGGGCTCCCGACTTTGATCCAGTAACCAAAGAGGTAGAAGTACAGGGGTTCAGGACAGCCAGCACAGAACCGTATTAAATGTATTAAATTCATCCTTCTTAAATCCTAGCGGGTTTAGAGACTACTCTGCTGTTTATCATATGGCCTTGCAGTTTGTCGTGACTGTCTCCTTCACATAGGTAGGAATGAATAAGAAAGGGAAAATAATTTTGCTGGCTCATAGCTCATTCGGTCCGTACACATCATTTCTGTGTTTCTTTAGATAAAAACATAAAACATAGGTTTTTCTCAGGCTAAAAAGAAAGCAACCGAACCCCCACCCTGCCACCTTCCTTTCCCTCTCGCGGCTGGCGCCGGCAGATCAGCAGGGCTCCAGGGGGGGGCTGCTCCCCGTCACCCCACGTAAGGCTCACCCGGCGGGGTTCGCACGGGTTCTCGACACCCAGGAGAAGCACCGCATTCCGTGTTTGCTGGCGGAAGCTGCGCAGAGCCGTGACGTTCGAGGCTGCTGCGTGCCAGAGCCGATGGCAGCAAGTGCCCGGCTGGGCAGCGATGCTCCCCTGCCTGCCTGAGCGCCGGCCAGGACGAGGAAGAGGAGGTGAGGGCTGCGGAGAGGGTCATTATTCCAGTTAATGGCAAATCAAAGCAAAACTCTGCGAGTAAGCTAATTCTGTAATGGGGCTGTCTTGTGTTATCATTTATGTTTCCCCATTGCCATAAGAGTATTTTAATAATCTACATAGCTTTTAATTATAATTCAGTTACCTGACATGAGTAATTTCAGTGTCCTTTAATATGGCAAATCTCTGGTGTGAAATATCTGCATAATAAATCCTGACAGGTGGTTGTTATTATTCTGCAAACCCGACCGTCTCCAGCCGCCCCCGGAGCTCGTACCGGCAGAGCCAGGGCTGCCAGCCGGGACGGGGTCGGTTCCTGCCCCAGGGTTCCCAGTCAGCCCCCACACCGTGGCCCTGGTGGGGGGCTGGGGGCCTCGGGGTGCCCGAGCATCGCCGGTGAGGACCAGCCCTATCTCGGGGGGCAGTGGGTGGCCCGGCTCTGCTGTCCAGAGGTGGAGGTGTTGGCAGTGCTCACAGCATCACTGTCCTCTGGTCGCTGTGCCCGGCTGCAGGGTGCAAGCCTAGGCTGTGGGGCAAAGATACCAGAGAGTTAATTGGTCACAATTATGATTTATTTCCTTCAGTACAGGAGCCCCCCGAAGAGAAGCAAGCCTGAGACCAGCACCTCCGTGCATAGAGCCATCAAGGAGCTGTCAGAGAGCGATGTTCCTGCGTGACCTCACCCTTCCTCCGTCTGGATGCAAGGCAGGAACATTTAGGAGAGCTGGAAAATATATGTAATGGCTGTCTTTTGCCAGATGTGTGAATAAAACCAGATGTGACAGATAAGCTAAGAACAACTGCCTGTCAGCTCACCCAAGGGCTGGGGAAAGCAGCCCCTGTTCGGCTGCGGAGGGGCAGGGTTAGCTCCAGCGCTGCTTCCTGACCTGCTTAGAAAAATAGCTGCAGAGAGGTTGCAGGGGGTTTATAAATCAGCGGTACCGATCGCAGCGTGTGGGATGTTCTGTTCAAAAAAAATAAAATGTAGAAATAAACGGTGACCTGACATGTGCCAAAAGAAGTTATGGCAGCAAGGCTGCAGATGATAGATGCTGCGAGTGCGAACAGAAGATGTGAGACACGAGACCGTCTCCGGGAAAGGTGGCAACAGCCCCGGCGTCAGATGAGACAGGGGGGAGACCCGCGGAAAGCAGGAGAAGGGAAATTGTAAAAGCCAAGGTTTGCCTTCAGTGGGTGAAGGCTGGGGTCTGGGAGCGGGGCCGGAGCGCTGTGCCCCCCCAGTCCCGGGGAGCGGGCCGGGCGGCTGCGGGGAGGATCATTTTATGCCTAGGTAACTCTGCCAGACACGTCTCTTGCTCTACTTAGCATTTAGCCTCCCCTGCCACCACCGCATGTGCGGTCGCAGATGTTAGCATTTATCTTTCATCTCCCTTTAAACTGGCAGGTAAGGCTCTGTCTGGCCGGGGAGGTGTGGGAGACCTCAGCACCCCGGGTGCAGCTGCGCTCCGTGCCCCTCCTCGGCCCCGCGTGGGGGTCCCGAAGGCACCCCGCAGAAAGGCTGCAGGGCTTGGCTCCATCCCGGGAGTGCTTCTGCCCACTCCTTCTTTTCTTTCTTCCCTTTTGCTGCAAAAAAAGCCTTGTTTGGAGAAAATTCACTGAAATAACCTTGTCCTGCTGATGGTGTGTGTTAACTGCGGAGAGGTGCTGCTCAGGAGCAGCTTTTGGCATGGTTTGTCTACTTGGGGGGTGACTGTCATCCCTTCCAAGCAGCTTTGTATTCACTCCAGGAGCGTTGCTCCTCATTTACCCCGTGGTAAGTGAGAGGCAAATCAATCCTGAACTCACCCCGGCAAGGCTGGGTGGGCAGGAGAGCCAGCAGCCCCGCACGGCAGCCCGGAGCGGGCAGGGGCCGGTGCCGCCTGCGAGGGCATCCCCGGCCGCCCCGGGGCTTGGAGGGGTCGGCAGTGCAGAGGGAAAGCTGGGGTTTGCGTCCCAGTTGAGAGCTGAACGTCCCGGTTGAGGGCTCAATTAGGACGTCAGTGGTCTTGTGGAATGTTTGTCGTTCTTGGGTGCAAGGAGGAACCCAGCTCCAGCGAGCAATACTGTCCGCCAGGTTCTAAGTCTTGCTCTTGTGCCATGCCTACCTGGTGACAAGGTTTGAAAGGCTAGAAGGGATAGGTTATTTACATATATTTGATTAATTAATTAACTGATGACACCTAGTGTATTGATGGTGCTTATCAGTGTCTGTTGCAAAAATGTCTTAGACTACCTCTTCTTCTCATACCTTCTGATGTCTGGTGGGAGATGCTCTCCAGCTAATGTAGAGCTGCTTTGTGATCCAGCTGGAGCTTGCTCAGTTTTGCAGTAGCGTTAATCACGAGAGGTCCAGGAGTTTTATTCTTTGCTTAAAAACACACTGTGAGAGTTGCAGGCAAGCTGCCCAGGGCTGAGCCCTTCCCACCGGCAAAGGTGGGGTGACAAACGGTCATGCAGGCAGGGAGGGAGAGGCAGGGACGCAGGGAGAAGGGTGCTGGGGCAGGGATGCAGGGAGCAGGGCGCTGGGGCAGGGATGCAGGGAGCAGCGTGTGGCAGGGGCACAGGGAGAAGGGTGCTGGGGCGGGGACGTGGGGAGCAGCGTGTGGCAGGGGCACAGGGAGGAGGGTGCTGGGGCAGGGATGCAGGGAGCAGCGTGTGGCAGGGACGCAGGGAGAAGGCTCCCTAGGTCAGGGACATGGGGAGCAGCATGGGGCAGGGACACAGGGAGCAGGGTGCTGGGGCTGGGATGCAGGGAGTAGCGTGTGGCAGGGACGGAGGGAGAAGGGTGCTGGGGCAGGACCTGGAGCCAGGCCCCCGGGTCCGGCCGGTGTCGGATGCCTTCGGCGTGGGTGCAGAGGCAGTGGTGGTGGAGGAGGTGGGACCGGCAGCACAGGATAAAGCACATTTTGCTATTGTCCTTGTGAGAACCACCACCCCTACAGAAAAGCCTTCAGAAACTGCGTACAACACCTCTGCTCCAAGAACAGCGCGCCAGCCTCAGAGCCAGGCACTTCAGAGCTGGAAAAGCTCAGATTCAGGATTGTGCGCGTAGCTCCCCTTCCTCCCTCTCCTGCGTTTCTGCTGTGACAGACTGCAGCCGCCTGTTTTTGGACACAAGTCAAGCCGTCTTCCCTCCAAAAGGCCGCTTTGTGCTGCGGATGAGCGCAAGGTGGAAGACGCGCCATCCGAGGGCGGAAGGTGCGAGCACCCGCTGCTGTCTGCGCGGGTCCTGCCTTGGGTGCTGCCTCGGAGAGGGGCGCGTGGGCCAGAGCCAAGGCGGAACCGAGCCCACACGTCTGACACGGCGTGGGATTTATTACATGCTAGTACATGCATTTGCAGGTATGTGTGTACATAACTATGTATGCGTAGATTTAACATGTGTATACACACACAGACACATGCATTAGATATGATAGGATTTCCATAAGACATATATAAAATGAAAATACATGTAGATAACTACACATGCGCACACCCACTGCAGTTCAAGCAGGACTGTAATTATATCATCTTGAAACTTTTTAAATAAAAAGGTAATTTCCTTACAAATAGGACGCTTGTTAGATAACTTCACGAAGGAATTTACACAGTTTAATTAAAGAAGCAGCTCTGCCTTGTCCTCCATGTACGGCGAAATAAGGCAAATAGTTTTAAAATATTACACTCAATTATACTTATAAATCTTGCACAGGTAATGAACATATTCTTTAGATTGCAGAAAGAGCTGGACACTTATCTTGCTCTTTAAGATAAAATACCACATCCATATAATGCATTGCTAAGCTTTCCTTTTACCGTACACGTTGCCCAGAATCCCATTTTCTATTAAATAATAATCATCGTAATTAATAGACTAGTTACTTTATCTCCCTAATCTGGTTACAGTAATTTATCAAAGGTATGTAAATGAATGCAAAAAAAAAAAAAGGCAGTTCATTATTATTTTCTAAAGGGTACATGTCTCTTGCTGAAGCATGTAAAATGTAATTCTCTTGAACTTAATAAGATACTTGACTTTGTGTAATTCTCGGAAAGAAAATCCATCCAATACTTTACTTTTTTATGCCTCACTCAATTTGTTTTACTTACAATTCTCCGGCAGTTAAGGCTTGCTAATGGGCTGTTTCCCACAGGCGCTTCTCGTGGCCATCAGAGATGCCACCGACCGAGCGGTGGGAGACCCTTCACCCCCGCCTCCCGCAGCGCCCGCCTCGCGCCCGCCCGGCGGCCGGAGGGGCCGGGACGGAGCCAGCGTGGGCACGCGCCAGCAGCCACAGAGGTTCGTCAGCCCTGCCATCGCCGGGTCGCTAATCACGCTCGCAGCGTTACCGGTTACCAGTCCGATCCCACACACCTTGCTCGGCACGACGGATGCTCGGTGGGGTTTTGCCCGAGTGAGGACCGCAGCCCTCGGTGAACGTTGTGTCTGTCTCATTTCCGAGCCATTACCTCAAAACCAGCTGAAAAAAGAGGAGGAAAACGTTCACAGGGTATAACGTAGCTGCTGACAGAGGCGGTGTGGGCACCCGATGAAAGGGATCTGATTAATGACAGCACCTGAGATAAGTGGCACTTTAACCAACTTTAACTGTTGATGTACGATGACATAATGTCCCCTCCAATTAATGACAAGGATATAAAACACCTGTATTTAGCAGAGCAGATGTTGCCTTTATGGTTAAATGCACACAGAAATTGACTTTTAAAGGACCGACGGTAGCTTCTCCATTATTTGTTTCTCTATTTGTTGCACTGCGTTAGGAGCAAGAGTGAAACGTAACCCCGCGTGCCAGGAAGCAAGAACGTGTGCTCTTCGCTAACAGTAGCTCAGAAGTCACCTCCGAGCGGTCTGTGGAACACAGGGTTACCCTTGCTGCTGCGGATCTCTAGAGGCATCTTTCCCAAAGGATCTCCAAGCAACTTCCAAACGGAAGGAGAGTTTTTGAGACAGGTACAGGAATGATGTTACCCCCGTGTTAACCAGAACAAAAGCATTAGGCGGCCTTCATATCTTATTTCCTTCTCATACTTTGTCCACAACGGGAGAACTGCCTTTGAATCCGGCTAATACCTCTTCTGCAGCTCCAGTGACAGTTATTTATGCCTTGACCCTAAGGGAGCCAACTTACACTGTTAGTCATTCTTATGCTCACATCTGGGTTATGCCATTCAGTTGCTGTTTTCCGTGGAAAACACATTTGTAAAGAAAATTCCCACTAAAGGCAACTAAGGATAAGGGACAATTTATGTCTGGGGTGATCAAAGGATCCTACCTTTCTCCTTTGGCTTTGCAAAGCGTTCTGGAGGGTTTTCTTCATATGAAACGCACAAAACAGGACAAAAGTGTTGCATTTCTGCATTGCTTTTCACCTTGGAAGAGGTCACAGCCACCTGCTGTCCCCCAGGTCCCCCGCGGCGCTGGGTGAGGAGCGCCCGGGCGGGAGCCCGCAGGCTGGGTCGGGGTGTCGGCTGCGGTGCCTCGGCAGGGAAAGAACACAGAAATTACCATTCCCCTCAGCTCCGGCGCTAATGAGCAGCTCACACTTCCCAGGGCCGCCTTCGCTGTGTCTCCGGAGGTTTAAAATACAGTAGCTGCATATGGGCTCTACGGAGGGTTTATTTATAGAGCAGAAGTGTTTCCAACCCTGCCAGGCTGATTGCAAGTCTTACAGGATTAGGCACTGTTCTTAAAGTCCCAGCCTCTATACTTCTGATATTTAATGAGAATCGAAGATTTCCGTGAGTGAAGGAGAAGTGTCTGAGCCTCACAGGAGCAGAGAAATACGACGAAACATTTCCTGGAGGTAGAAAGCCTGTGACCAGCCCTTCCCTCCTTGCCCTCCTCGCGGGCGAGAGGCAGAGAACTGCTGACCAAAGGAGCCACCCCTGATTTTCAGGTCAGCCGTGAGCTGTGGATGTGTTTTTGGGCACAATTAGAGCAATGCCAGGTCCGACTGCTCCTTCAGCCATCGGCAGGCAGGGTGGTCAGAAATACCCACTCAACGGGGCTGGGACCCCCGGCACAGGCTGGCTCTGCCGCTGGACACCGCTCCTCCGCGTGCCGTCTCGAGGTGCCAAGGCGATAGCACACACGGGAGACACGAGCGGTACCGTGTTATGGGCTGTATCTGAGATTTTAAAGGAGCATTTCTTCATCTTCTGGCTGTTGTTTTTTTTAGAATTAAACACTTAGCATTACAAAGCTTGCTGTAATGGCCTGTCTCTTCCAGCACACTAACATTATGGTTTTATATACCGGGCCGTTTGCAGCTGCTAAAACCTGGTGCCTGACTATGTGTCAGGTGTCCTTGACACAGTAAAATATTGCTTAAGAAATATTATCCCAAGACAGCAGAAGAGCATCCGTGCAGTTCAGCATGCATCTCCTCAGCAGGCCACTTAACCACTCATTTCACTCCTCAAGCAGCTCCTCTTGCCCAGCTGTGCAACGGAGCAAAAATTCAGCAGAGAAACAGGAGCAGAAGCTGAAGGAAAGCGGACTGGGGCTATGTCGAATGTGTCTCACAGGGATGGCTTTGGGTGAGGAATCACAGTGGAATTTAACAGAGTGACTTGTATTTTTCTGTTTACTGTACATATTTATTTCACATCCATCACCCGAAACCTGTTTTGATTCTAACACCAGGTTCTTCAAATGATATTTTCAGATGATAAAATATGCTCAGCAATGGATTATAACTCAAATGCGGTGAACAACCTTTCCTCCTCAAGAAAGAACACAAGACCTAAAGCTTGATGTCCGTGCTGAGGAGATGCTCACCACAGCACGTGCAAGGACTGGCTTGATGTGGATTGGACTTCTGTAGCTGATCCCCAGCTGCCTTTCGGTGCCTACTGATAAACCCTCCGAGGGCAGGGTCTTTCTGTGCACACTCAGCCATGGAAGTAGGGTCTTTGATTGCAAGTCTGAGAGTAGGTGTAGGTGCCATCTCCTTCTCAGCTTCTGCAGGGCAGTCGGTATGAAGATAATGACAGTAAATTCATGCTTTGGTGGCTTGCTGTGTGTAGGAACAGCTGGCTTTATATCATCTCATATACCAGGAGTATTTGGAATGTTTTGCTTGCATGTGATCTCTTTACTTTTGTTTGGCTTGTTTTTTATACGTCTCCTTGGCAAGAACTTGGGGACAGACCTAAAAGCTAAAGCAGAAAAGGAGGTAACGTGGTATTCCAGGGGTGACATGTGAGAAACAGCCCAGGAGTATGTCCAGCAACAAGACAGGGAAAAGGAGTTTCTTTCTGATACTGAGGACATCAAGTGTGAACACAGTGCTTACACAGGCAAAACATTTCTGTCAATATTTATAGGCCAAATAAAGTCTTTGGAATTGCTTGCATTTCCTTGGAGATCTCTGGGGACTTCTCCTGTGTGCCATCTTCCCCCAGTTTTTCCCCGTTAGTGAGTCACTCCGCATCACTCCTAATACCCTGGTGTTACCTGGCGTTGGGCTTGCTCCTTTAGCCTTGTTCTCGATCTAAAAGTTAAACAGCAAAAGCAAAGTTTCTTTGCCTTCACTTCCCCCCTCGCATGCAGTAGCTAATTGCTCGTTTTGCTTTTCCCACCCTTCTGCTGCGCTGAACCCATTGAGGAGCCCGGTGCTCCTCTGCTGAGGCTGGGGGGCTGCCTTCGGCCCTGCGTGGGCAGACACCTACGACCTGCTGTCACAAGGCGTCTTGTAGAAGCGACGAGACGGCATGAAAGCAAAGAAACATTCAAGCTCACATACAAGCAATGCAAAATCATGTCCAATTATCACAGCTTTCCTAAAGATCCTAAAATATTGCTTCCATAAGTCAGTCTGAGGCAGAGAATTACATTCATTTCATCCTCCTGAGATTAGAGAAGAAGTTCAAGTTTCTGTTCTAGATAAATAAGATTTCCTTAAAGCAGTTTAACAGCTGCAACAAAAAAAAAAAGGAAAAGTGAAGACATCCATTTTCTGCAATCAGTGGCGCAGTGGCAGGTGCGAGTCAAGGGGCATGGCCTTTAGCAGGACCCAAGGGTTGGCCGGAGCATTGCCAATTAATCATCCAGTAAAATGCACTTGACAGCTTGGAGAAGTCTCCAATTCTTTTTCTCATGATTGCATCGCTAATTTGGTCTTTAAACTTGCGAAGAACAGGCAAGACTCAAAGAAAAGCTGTCAAGTTTTCTAATATAATTTTTTTTAAGGGGAAGCTTTTCTGAGTTGGTTCACTCCGTCATAGCTCGTGAGCAGCTAATACAGCTCAGTCAGAAAGCATTTGAAAAAGTATTTCACCAGTGATGGGTATTCTCCATGGTGTTGATCTGCATGGGCTAGTGCACGTTTTCTTTTAGGCATGACCTAAACCCCTCTTTTGTTTCATCCACCTGTCTTATTTTAGGCAAGACTGGTGAGAGATGCTGCCTGAAGGCACAGCCGAAGTGCCAGAACCCCTGTGGAAAGGCCATGCAGGCATGCCTTGATGTTTCAGAGAGGTGCTCAGATGTTCAGAATGACTTCACTGGATCCAAAACAGAGTTAGGGTCCTCAAAATACCACTGGCTTTCACAGGGGTATGTATATTTATAAACCATGACTCAGGTGTCTCATTTGTCCAGGACCACATAAGCCCGTTGGCAATGACTGTGGTGGGCAGACCATGCTGGTGTACCTGGAGAGGCCCAGGTCAGCGAGCAAGGTCTCCAGCCCCACCACAGCCCACCCTGCCGCAAGCTGACATCCCCATCCCCATGGTCTACCCGACCACCCCAGATCGTGTCAGACACTGGGTGCCCTCACCCAGCCCTGCTCCCAGGCATCCCCTGGCCCCCGTGGTGACCCTGTAAGAAGAGGGGCTCGACATGGGAACTGCTCTGTCCCCAGAGGCTTCTGGTTTGTTCCGTAGGCTGAAGATTGGTGCAAACCCACAGGCTCAGTGGTCTGTGCTGATCACTGCCCGCCGCGCTGGAGGTTACACCCCGGTATTGGTCTTCCAGCACACAGCACTGGGCATTGCTTATTTGAAGTCAACCCTCCACGATCTCTGGTCCTTAGAGATCCCCATCCCACCTTGTCTTGGACAAAGGGGTGTTAACATTCACTGCAAGTGAAGGGGGGAGCTATCCGGAGCATTTGCTCCTCAAGCACTGTGATTCAGCTCCTGAAGAAATTCGTGGCAGGAATTTTCCTTGCCGTGGGATGAACTCCGAGGTGTTGGAGTTAGCTACAGACTCAGTGGAGGTGCCAGGGTATCTTGTGTCCCTTTAAAACTCATGAAAAAAAAAAAGAGGCAGTAGTCATTAGTGTATTAGAGTTGTTATCTTTATACTAGAGGTGAAGAGGATGACGGAGAAAACATGGTTTAAGGGTAAAATCAGGATGAAATTACAATACCAGAGTAAAAGAGGGGACTAGAAATGTGGTGGTGGGCTCCCTGGGGTGGTACCCACCTCTCCTGATGGTCAGAGGCTCAGTTCATGCTCAGGCAAGTGGTGGCCTGTGCTACGTCTAAATCTGCGCGAATAAAGAAGGCAGAAAGGTGGCATAAAGCTGTCCCCAGCTCCATCGCACCCTCTGCACGGTAGCCGGGCGCGTTTGGGTCTCGCACACGGCCGCTTAGAAATGCTGGTCACTGCCAGAGAGAGGACACTGGAACACAGCGTGCGCCTGCGTGTGTGTGCACGCGTGTGCATGTATGTGTGCATGTGTGCGAGCACTACGTTATCGTGGGGGAAAAATACATCCAGGGAAGTCACGACCTTGTGCTCATGGCACTTAGCGAAAAGCTCCGGAGTAGCTTTGTACTGTGTTTTCCTATTTTCTCAAAATAGTCGACTTGTTTGTTTGATGCCAATGTCTCCTAGACCGAAACAGCTCACTGGGGGATTTGGGCATGAGCTGGCACGTGTTACTTCTAGTTTATGTAAGGTCTTACTGCGGTTTCTATTTTTAACCACGTTAATAAAAAGGATTGTTCATCATTATACCAGCTTAGCAGACACAAATCACATGCCTAGGCAAATCTTAAGGGGAAGTGAGGTGATTCATTCCATTAATCCTCTGCTGCACAAAGTCACAGTAAATCCTGGTTCTCATAAGTGGGTTGAAGGCTAAGACCTTAGGGTTCCTCTGGCTAGCGTTTGGCTCTGCTTGCTTTTGGGAAGTCAGATTTCCATTTCCAATATACACTATTTTTTCTCTGGTGAAAAAAAAACCCCAAACCCAGAAACTGAGCCTTTTATCAACACATCGGAGGGGTCTTCAGTGAGTCATGGTAACAGACAAGCGTTAGTAACTTGCAATCTAAATAAACATTGAAAAGTTTGAAAGCATTTCCTTTAACATATAAACAAACATGAAAAATGTTTTGCCCTAGAAACTGAGCCAGCAGTGTATTATCTGGGCAGGCAACGACACGAGATTGGTTCCTCTACTTGCAGTGGAAGACGCTGGAGCCAAGTACACGCAGAAGCTGTATGGATGGAGGGAGGAGAGGACCTGCAAGAGTGCGTGAAGCTAACGGGGTGACGGCGGTGCAGAGCGGGGAGTCAGACACCTCCCTGTAAGCAGCCCGGCAGTGGAGTTTGCACAACTACTGCCAAAGACTGAGAAGCTGTTAGAACCAGCAAATGGTTTTAACCGGCATGAGGTAAGACAGATATATTCTGTATTCTATAGGCACCCGCTCTCAGTCTTGATATATTTGTGGGCTCTCCCCAAAAGAGATGAGCTCTTCAGTGAAAAAGGCTGATGTAGTGGGTTACAAGGAGAAGAAAAGTTCTTGGAATATTCAGAGTATGTCAAACCCACGGGGACCTGGTAATATTTACTTTGGCATCAGTACAGATCAGTGATTAGGTAACTTGAGTGTTGTCTCAAAGTCTGTATTTGTTAACGATATCCAAGTTGTCCACTCACCTTTCAGCTTCACAGCAAAGCTCTTGCCTCCTTGACACCTCTCATCAGGACCTACGTCCACGTGGAAGGCCAAGTAGTGCTGGATGACATGCAGAAGACTTGGACCCCTCCAACTGCTGGCTGTTACGGTAACGTGAAGTATCTCACATTCACAATGATTTCAATAAAGCACAGAAATTCAGAGCTGCATCTGACACCCTGTCCTGCAATCATCCTGTTGTAATGACAAAAAGGTACAATTATGTAAGCTGAGACCTGAATGCCAATTTGGATTTTCTCTGACTTTATTTTCTTGCTCTTTATTTTCAAGGCATGATCACGGCTGTTAGCTGCCCCTCTTCCTACTTTTGAGGGAGTAAATCCAGCAGTGCCAGTCCCTCGAATCTCCCGTGGCTTTCCCCCCCGGCACACACCCACCGGGCAGGGCTGTCGGGTCGCTGACTTCACCTGGCACAAGGGGACATGCTGGGAAAAGCCGTTTATAAGAAAAGCAAAGGCTCTGCGGGGTTGGTGCTGGCACGAGGTGGAGAGCTTCCCCTTCCTGACCCGCCTGCTGGGACCCTGCCCCTCCACGTCTCCCCGTGGTTTCCAGAGTCAGGATTAAATTAGGATTACTTTTCTCAATCTCAAAAAAAAAAGAACCGGGAAGGGATGAAATGCAGGATTTACAGCTCTGGGCAACAATCTGGGAAAATCTGCCGGTTGCTCAAAGATCTTGAACTGGTAATACGGAGATTTTGTGAAATTAGGAGTTTGAAGTGCTGCTTGTAGCAGCCTGCGCTAGGCATATGGCTAAAACGATCCTAATCTCTCAGACACCCAAGTCCACGTGAAGAGCTGGAAGATACTGCAAGACTCTCCCTTTTTTCCCATAGAAATCTAGTTTTTGAATGTAAGGAAATTCTATAAATATCCCATAGTAAAATACCTAAGGGTAGTAATAAACAACAACACAGGTGTGGAAATGGCCGCAGGCGGTGCCGCGGCTCGGGAGCGACGTGCCCTGACTGCCCATCCCTCATGGTAACACGTCCACAGCTGGAGGACGTATCTCTGCTGCTTCCCAAGCCTCCAGTCCGCTTCCACCTAGCTTTGGACGCCGTATTTCCCCGGATGGTGCCTGTGCGTACGCTTGTGAGCAGTCAGGGTCTCATGGGGAGGCACAGCAGGGTCCAGTTTGGTCAGAAATTCAGGGTTTTTTTGGTCAAGCTGGTTCTCAGCTGTTGGGTTCCTGCCACTGCAGGACCAAGGGTCTGCAGTGCCTTGGTGATGGCGGAGGTGAAGTTTGGTGGGAGCCTTGGCTGCGCTGATCCTGAGAAGGATCCAGCTGTGTGCTGGATGTCTTGAATTGCCTTCCCTTATTTCCGCCTCCGTGAATTTTCCCCCCTGGAACCATCTCGGAGAATCTGAGTGTGTCTCTTTTTCCAGAAGCAAGACCCAAGCAATCCTTTTCCTGCAGTACATTTGGAAATGGGCCCAAGGATGAGAACTTTGGCCAGTTCAGGCGGCAGCACCCGAGCTCTGTGGCTCAGGGCTGTCGCTCGGGGAGAAGGGAGGTGACACTGGTGAACCGCATCCCGCTGCTCGGGGAGGTCTGGGCCCAGGTTGGTTCCACACCCACCGAATCCCGTTTGATGGGACAAGAATTACACAGCGACCGTTAAAGCGCAGTGATTTCCGGGACAAAAAGCTTTTCCGCAAATTAACACCGTGCTTTCCGGGATACGGATGCGTGAGGGAGTTATTCGTAACTGCCATGGATTCTTGTGTTGTGGATTATCCCAAACCACGGCCGAAAAGGCAGTGGGATATGACTTCCAGTTTCTAATAACGTCTCACCGAGATGTTGCACTTTCCTTAAGGCTGATCGTCAGGAAGCACCTCGTTGCTGCTGTGAAGATTACGATAACACTCCAACCTGCTTTAAAATCGAGGAAAAGTGTCATTATCAAAATGTCATTCCAGCACGCATGCTGGCTGCTTTGATGTCTTTATGCTGCCTTTGCTATTAGGAAAAAAAACATTTTATGCATAGGCATAGACTTTCCAGCCTGGTTCCACCCACTGCTTCAAGCTAGTGCATGTCCTTGGTCCCCAAGAGTGGCTATGGACCCGCTGACACTCGTGAAAGCCAGCCGGTCCTCAGCAGTGGGTAGCACGGGTCCCTGACCTGAGCCCGTCCCTGGTCCAGGAGCGATGGAGCTGCGGCTGGTGAAAGGGCTCACATGCTTCTCCGTGGAGGCAACGTGCTGATGGACAGGCTGCCCTGTTCTGGACGGCTGTTCTGAAACCCGTGTGCTCTTCCAGCATCCCACGCTGGCCGAGCAGCTCTCCTCCAAGCACTCAAACACCGCTCTGCCTCACTGCCCCTGGTAGGGAAGGCAGTGTACTGCACGATTTGATGCCAAGGCAATGCAATAATAATAAATATGAAAATTACACTCCTGTCGCCTTACTACCAAGGTTCAACAGAAAGGGAGATTTTACTGATGTTTCTTGGCTAAGAAACGAAGCAGAGGGTGTCAACAGCAGAACGGTTTTTGTATTAATTCGGAAGGGACAAAGGCATCGTCACCATTTGAGTGTCCGAGCTCTCGCAGCAGCGAGGAGGCTGGGCGGCCAGCGCCGGTCCGTACCCATGCTGGGGACCCAGGTGGGTGACGCAGAAGCCGTGCATCTTAGCAAGCGTCTGGAGCCGGAGCGGGAAGGGCTGAGCAAAGGTTTTGTGGTACCTGTCCCAGGGACGGGGGTATTGTGCCAGGACATTCAGGCACCTTGAGATGGCTGAAAATCTTTATCTTGCTGTGTAGTCAGCAGTCGGACACTGACGCCGCACGATCTGGCTGAGCTTTGCTCCTGGGGGAATAAGACCAGAAACTTGGTGGAAAAACAAGGGCGCTGCTTTAGAGGTCGGTTACTTTAAGATTTGGGGGAGGGGGCGGCGGCAGGTTTTTGTATTTGATGACAATTTTTAAGACTTTCTATACCAGGCCGCGTGGTAAAGTTAATAGGAATTAGTAAATGTGTGAATTCATAATGAGTTAGTTAAGCCATCGTAGAAACATCCGCATTTGGAATTAAAGTGATCTTAATCTGAACCGGGTTGATTTTCTGTGACGTGAGGCGAGTTAAACCGAGTTAAGGCTGCTCTGATTCAAAGTAGGGATGCGGCCAGACATTCGCTCTAGGAAACACTGCGGTTTGAGACCTTATGGCTAAATAAAAACACACTCCCACCCGGGTTTGCTTCCTTGCCCCTTTACCTCCTGGGTGGAGGTGCCTGCTCTTGAGCATGTGCCCTTATTCCTAAGGGGGAGACGTTTCTGTTATTGACTGGAGAAAGGTTCTGCAAGGGGCTCCGCCACCCTCGGGGGGCTGCGGGGTGCGGCAGCCCGGAGGGTTTCGTTTGCTGGGATGGTGACTACGTCTGTTTTGAAACCGAGCTAGCAAGGAATAGGCAGATTACCTCACTTTAAAAGTCCACTTTACGCTCTCGAAGGTGCCTGCCGGAGCAGCCAACGCTGTGGGTGGATGTGGCAATGGGAAGGAAGCGGAGGGGAGCAAGAAGGGCAATGTGTGTGAACGCTGCAGCCGAGAAAGGAAGGAGATTGCTTTAGATGACAAACTCTGTCCAGCCGGGACGGGTCTCCGGGATCCCCCCAGGCTACCCGGGCAAGGGGCAACAACGCCGACTCTGCGGTGGAGAGGGCAGGGAAAACACGAGATCTGGTGCAGCGTTCGATTTGTAGCTTTTACTTTGATTTTGTGCAACAATTGCTTGGTGCACTGCGATTTTGCCCCGGTGCTCCTGCTTCCAGCAGGGTGCTAGTGACTTTATTAGCTTGTTTTTTTAAATAAATTGTGTACATACACATATACGTTATGTATACATTGTCCTGCTCTGGCTGTGCATGTATGGCTGCATCTGCCTGGTTTTGTCTCCTGTTCCTGAACATGAAATACAAAATGATCACGTATGTATTCATACTCACAAACTTTAACAATTATTAGCGATTACTATTATATACTAATTTCCGAATATTGAGTTATCCCTAAATAACCGGTGATGCCATTAACCAATTTTAAACAGACTTTCCAACCAAACTAGAGTAGTTCTTTCAGCGATGACTGTACGCCCGCAAGAGGACAGCCAACGGGACGGGGCAGGAAGGTCCTCTAAGTGGCCAGGCGCTGGGTCGGTGTCCCCGCACGTCTTTCCGCAGGTACAGCTCTCACCTTTCCCTGCACTTCGTGTGGAGCCGGTGGTCCGGCTGCGGTGGTCCATCCCCCCCGGGGTGAGAGGCTCCTGAAGGGAGCATCTCCTCCTGCCTTCACTGTCCCGGATGCTGTCACCACTAAACTAGCATTTCCCGCGGAACAAAGCTGGGAAACACGGTGACACCTCTCGGCTTTGTATGTTTTTTTTTTAACTTGAGTGATTATTACCCTAGCTGGCAGAAGAACTCCTTACAGCACAAGCTCTTCTGCTGTGAGAGGCGGCCGGTGAGCGGAGCTGCGCGTGCCCGTCGGAGGTCTCCTCTCCTCCCGACGCGGTGCCGGCCCTCTCGCCGCCCGGCAGCGCTGCGTCCCTGGCTGGTGGCTGCCCACGGTGGGAATAGCAGGGGGTCTGCCTCCACGTTTTGCTTTCGCTTCTTAATGAAAACATATTGCCCTAGTCATCCAGTCGCTGCCGTGTGAGCGGACGGAAGGCTCATAAGGACATTATAGGGGAACACATATACGAGCCAGGAAGGTACGTTCCTTTCCCAACATATAAACACAGCGGGATGATAAAGATGTCTGCCATTCCCCGATAACTACAGGCTGTGCATCAGACGCAGCGGTGTGGACGGTAATACCATTCCCATGACTAATGCCACAGGAATATCTAATAGGATCAGGTCCCAAAATATCTCTTTTTCACCTGCTTTTTTTTTTTACTTTGTATTTCTATTCTGTTAGTCCAACATTCATTTTTCCTAATATTATCTAAAAACTTCCTGATATGATTATATTATTCATTGTATCCTATTAGTGAAAACAAAATTACTCAAATGAAGCTATTAGGACATGACAGAAAACTGCTGACATGATGGAAAGTTTCTAGGGTTCTCCGATCAGGATCCATGTAGCCATTCTTCTTTATTACTCCTGACACTGCCTATCACCCCGTGCGGATGCGGCGCAGGCTGCCGGGGCGCAGGGGCTCAGCTGCGGGTCAGCTCCGGGCTCTGCCGAGGGAGATGGGTGCTGCCAGGCATGTGCTTATTTCAGGTAAATAAACAGAAAAACATGACAAGATGGAGCGGGCTCCTGGCTGTCCTGCAGGTCAAGAGCAGACCAGCCCTACAGCTACCCCTGCCCCGCAGAAACCCCCCTCCTCAAGAGGAGGAAGCCCCCCATTTTCTTCATCAGACATCCTTCAGCAGAGCTGTTTAGAAATTCTCCTTCCTGGGGGGTATCTCAGCTCCCTTGCCAGAGCCGGGCTCCCCGCTGGTTTCCAGCAGGCTCCTTCTGCCTCACCAAAGCCCGAGCGCTCCCGGCCTCCCTGTGTCCCACGGGGCCGTCACACAGCTCTTGGGGCTCCCTGGTCCCCCTGCCCCCTCCCCCTACCCTGGTGGTCTCCAGCATCCTGACCCTGCAATATGTACCTGCTGTTAGTGACCCGTGTGTGAAGAACCATGGAATCACAGGATGCTTTGGGTTGGAAGAGACCTTATAGAGCACCCTGTTCCAACCTCCCTGCCATGGGCAGAGACCCCTTCCACCCGCCCAGGGTGCTCAGAGCCCCGTCCAACCTGGCCTTGAACCCTGCCAGGGAGGGGGAAACTTCGCTGAGCAGCCTGTGCCAGGGCCTCAGTGCCCTCAGAGTGAAGAATTTCTTCCTTCTATCTAATCCAAATCTCCCCTCTTTCAGTTTAAAGCCCTTGCCCCTTGTCCCGTTGCTACTTGCGATACAGCTATAGATGCTGTTTGCTTCTACCAGTGCGCCTTAGCACAGCTACGGCGTTTATTCTTCTCTGAATTATGACAGCCTAAGGGAATTAGAGGAATTTACCTAAGCACTACGAGTTTAAGGTCACGTTTTTTGCTCAGGTTCAAGGATTTAAAGCAAAAGTTGTTTCAAATGAGCGTAAATTGAAATGTTAGCTAGCAGGAGGAAGGTAAATATTGTGATACCTGCTGCAGAAACAGACTGAAGGTGACGACGAAGGTGAGCCCAGCAACACAGCAAACTTCTGGAAAGAGCTGATCAGGCTGAGAATCACCCGCGCTGGGGAAAAACCTGAGAGAAAAAGGTGTAGGCTGTAAATACTCATGATCCCTTCATTTCCAGTGATAATGGAGCAAACCTCTCTCCTTCTTGCCCTCTCTTTTTTTAGTTTTTCAAAGACTGAAATCTGTATTTGGTTCTGTAGCTGGAAGGAAGTGCACTTTGATTACAATATTACAGAAAGTCATACTACAGTTATAGGAAATAGCAACCATTGTACTTTCCTTGAAAGCTGCCTCAAAAGATTTAATTTATATTTTGATGATGAGTAAAATTTTTTGCTTTAAAAACGTTAATCAGCTGTCAGCGCTGGAAATTTTAATTCTCTATTCACTAATGTTTAATAATACCATTATATAATAATGCATTAAGAAGCAAAATAAGACAACCCACTTCATTCTGCTTTGGTGCGCGTTGAGGACCGGCACTTGAATCCTTCAGATGAAAGGCTAATACTTTTATCCCTTAAACTACTCAGTCAGCCCCTGAAACTAAAGGACTTAAAGGAGAATAATTGGCTCTTTACAGAAGAAGAGCAGAACAATGTGCTCTCTGCCTCTCAAGTTCTGCTTTGCATCTGTCTCCGTATTCGTTTCTTTGTATAAATAAATTAAATAATCTTACCTAAAGAATTAGATCACAAAAATATTCTCTCTTTACACTTTGTTCAAAATTAATTTCCAGATGGCCATTCTCTGATGTTCTGGCCAAGGAGAAGGGGAAGATCTTGGCCCGTGTGAACCACAACCGAGGGTGGAGGGGGAACTGTCACTTCATCTTTGTATGTATTAATTGTAAAGACATCGCAAGCTGATGTCCGCAAAAAACAACGTGAGGACAGGGCAGCATTTGCTTTCAAATATTCTAAATCTGTAGTGCTTACAGAGAGAGGGAAAACATGAGAATACAGAGGCAAAATTGTCTGGCTGATTTTTATTCGGGTCCTGAAATCTGTAAAGGAGGCTTTCGCCTGGGAGAGAGCGCTTGTGCTCTCCATTTTGTTTCAGCAAGGGCAGTCTCAGGCTCCTGAACGTTGGCCGTGACTAGTGTACACTCGCCAAACCTTGGTCAAGGCTCAATGCCAAGAGGATGTCATCTAGCTGAAGCAAGAATTCAGTGTTCACTTGAGCTGAAAACATCGCTGTGCTGTGGCCAGCACAAGGTTATGAACACTTATGTCCTACTTAAGACCTATTCTGAGACCGTAAATGTGACTTCAATGTTCTGCAGGCTGAATAACAATCCTCATGACAAAGGTGAGTTTCAACTCAGGCCTTTAGGCATGTTCTATCCATTTTTTCAGACCCCTTTCTGAAGTCGCTGCATGTGCTCGTTCTGCATTTGCTCCATTTACAGGGCTAGCTTTCCTCCCCTTGGAGTTGTTCCCATCAGTTCCGTGTCCACAGGCGTTGCAGCTCCCTCCTTACTCACCTGATGCACCTAACAAGCACCATTGGCTTTGCCAATGAAGCTTGCAAGTTCCTTTTTTCCACAGCTATTCGCAAATCCATCATGTCGATCTTGCATGCTTGGATTGTAACTTGGCCATCAGAGCTTGTAAAATCTTTCAGCCAACAAACACGCACACATGTGCAGTAACCTTGATTTAGGATTTTAATCTTAGAGATGTTTATGTAAGCAAAGACACATTGCACATTGGTTGCCAGTGAACTTTAAACATATGTGAAAGTATAAGGGCATGTGTAACTCCAAGTGTGTGAGTAGGCTGCTGAAACTAAGCTCATTATGGAGTTCCCACCCCAGCTCCATGATAGCAGCACCGAGAGGATTATATCCATCTCCACAAGTCGTAACTGATTAAGGGGCAGGCGGGGAGATGAGCTGATGTTCTTGCAGTCCGCCTCTGACTGTAGCAAAGGAGTGGAGAACGGGAAGTCCTCACTGCTCAGATGCACACAGCCAGGGAGGAAAACGTGAATCTCTCTGCTCAGCACTCGCAGCCCGGGGTTTGCCCTCGTGTTAATTAAATGGGAGGATTGCTTCTTTAAATGCACGGCTGAAAATGTGCTGCATTTCTTTCTTAATAGGGCACTCACCTGGGAGACTGCTCTGGGGTTCAAACCCCATCCTTGCCTTAGGAGGCAGGAATACAACTCCAAATCCTTGGGAAAAAAACGTAAAAATATCAGTGTAATGTCTGCACAGCGCAGCTTTGCACAGATACTTGAAGAAAGCCTGGGGAGCTCAGTTAGGCAACAGAAGCTGCGTAGCTGCACGGTCCAGCCCGTGTACGCCTGTTGCTGCACACAAGCTGGGTCAGCCACGGCTCCACGGCAGAGCCTGACGTCTGCCACAGCTCTACACAGCGACGCAGGGAGAGCCTTCACCTCCCCTGCGAAATCTGCCCCACTTCGCAGAGATCAGTTCATCGGCTGGGCTGAACGCAGAGGGACCCCACCACTTCAGCCTTGCAGGGTGGGAAAACCGCATCGCGCTGCGGGTCCCGCAGATATTTCTGTATTTCATGCAGCTCGGGGCAGGAGAGCCTGAAGGACAGCAAACGTCGCAGAGTCTCCCGTGGGCTAGAGGGCAGGCACTGCCCGGGGGACTTCCACCCCCCAGGGCAGAAGAAGGATCTGAAGCTGGCACCTTACACACCCCTGGGGTATGTTGGTGGCTTTTCGGGATCATGTGTGTTCAGTACACATTTGCTCAACTGGGCTGCCTAAGGGATCCCAGCAAGGTGGAGGCATGATGATCCACCAAGGCTTTGTAGCCCTCCAACGGATGAAAGTTACTGGGTACAGCATTACCAGGGAAAACTTGGTACAAGGAAGGCTCCAGTGCTCCCAAGTCCAGGCAGGACCTGAACAGGATTGTGTGATGCTGAATGGCTGGAGCCGGGCAAGTCCAGCTCCAAGGCAAGCCTAAGTCACTCCTGTGAACTAGCTTGCAGCACGAATTATTTTGTAAGCCCAAAGCTGGTGCGGCTGACAGAATCACTGTCGTAGGCGTTCAGCTATGCGAGGCAGCAAGGCGACTGATGGGCTTGCCAGATTTCCCCTAGAAGTGACCACTCAGTCTCCAGGACCTTCCTGCTCTGCACCTTATTTTCCACCCAGAGGCAATCAGACACGTGAACCGGTGTGCCTCTGGCTGAAGTCAAGGTGTGAAAGGGCCCCAAAGACAAGGGAGCAGAGCTTTCTTTTGACACCAAGAGGTCTTGGGGTTTTTGTGTGCCTGGTTTTGTTTCTTAGCTGGATGTGAAATGTAGCTGCTCTTTCTGGCAAAAACTTTCCAAACAGGATGCTTGGATAATCCGAAAAGGATGCTCCCCCCCGCTTCCCCTCACGAACGCGGAGAAACAGAAAACAGCCTGCGCACGAGTGAGGAATCTTAATGGCTCCCAAATGTCTCGACACCTGGGGAGCGGACATCAAATGGGCGGGTGGGCACCCACGTCCAAGGGGCTGCACCCGCCGGCCCTTCCTCCGGGAGAGCGGCTGCGCCCGCCGAGCCGGGATGCACCGTGGTGCAGCTTCATAACATCTGTTATGGATTTAACCAAGTAAAACCTGTTTGCACAGTAAAATATTGAGCCTACCTTCACTTACTATTCACAGGGAATCTATAAATATTCATAGTAATTTTCTGCCGCTCCTTGTGGGATTTCTTTCTGTTTAGTTTCTCCCATCTTCTTCAAGAATCCCAGGCTGTTGCCTTCCCTCTCCCTCCCTTTGGGAGTTTCACCCTGCTCAGGTGCTTTCAACAGCTACTGCGCGTAGCGAGAGGAGCTCAGCCGAGGAGATGCGGTGCTGGGCTGGACCCCGGACCCCCAGCTCCGCGAGGCTCTGAGCTGCTGTGCTGCCCGCAAAGAGGCGTGTATCCCCCGTGAAGAGGGGTCTGTCCCCCCTCAGCAGCCCTGCAAAGGGGGTGCCAGGGGCCACCTGCAGAGACCTCGGCCAGAGGAGCCACCTCCCCAGCAGAACCGAGCGTTGGATGAACCCACGTTGCTGGAGTGCTGTGGTGGAGCTGCCTGGGGAGGGTAAATCCGGCACCAGCTACTGAGACCAAGTCTTCACAAAGTGCTGCGTGCCCGGCGTTGGCTGTGGGATTGCCACCGTCCACCCGCGAGCTCATCACACGTTCTGCCTGTCCAAACCATAGCTGAGACTGCTGCAGTAGATACCTGTGTCCTTCTGCTTCTGTGCCACTGGTAAGTGACTGCCGGGTCTCCCTGGTGGCACGCTAAAATAGGCCTAAGTATGCACAAATATGAGCAAAGTAGCAATGAATTAATCAGGTAAAGCAAAGTGACACACCCTAAGGGAAAAAACCAGGGACTGTGACAGCCCCCGTGAGAACAGACAGAGCCAGGGTGCACCAAGGTCACCTGGAGGGACCTCCCAAAACCCCCGGGAGGGCGGGCAGGCTGGCCGTGAGACAGGACCCACCACCCGCCACTCCCCACACATGATGGTGACGGCGGTGGAGATGGCGATGGCTTCCCCGGGTGGTGGTGGTGGTCCAGTCTGGGACCTGGGATGTGGCGCGGCATCCTCAGCTGCAGCAGGACCAGCGCCTTCCCGCTCTGTGACAAACCCCAGTGCCTGCATGTCAGGCGGTGCCTCTCGCTGCAGCCGGGCAGATCCCCTCCGACGCACACCTGAGCTCCGCGCGCTCCCGACAGACGGGGATGTGCAGGCAGCTCCCGCTGAAGAAATGGAAGTTGCCTGGGTGGAACAGCAGGTAGGAGCACGGCGCTTTTCTGAGAGGCGTGTGTCTTTAAATTCAGCCTGCAATCCACGCAGGGAATTTTTTGACAGCAAAAAGAAGTCGAAATTCGGCTCGGAAACCCAGATTTCTAGAAGTCTAAATCTGAATTCCCTCTGCTCAAATGCTTCTGTAATATTACTTGATTTCTCCGTAGCAATCTGACGGCATGTGAAAGTTATTCTTATTTTTACCCTTCTTACCCATATGAAAAAGGAAACACAGTCCATTTGCTGTAAGCCCCTAAGCATCTGCTGATTTGTCAGTTTTATTTAGTTAAAATGCATTCACTTTTGCTGCATAGGGGACCATTTAGACAAGCTAGCTGGAGAAAATTAGTTCTACTTTACCAACATTAACTACCCTGATTGTACATTAATTAAGATATGCTTTGTGACATATGATATGTCCTCATATCATAGAAATATTTTGGGAGTTAGGCAGTTTTGTCAATTTAAAATTAGTATGGAAGGCGTAAAACCAGTGTTTTTGGTGGGAAAAATACTGCTACACCTTGAGAATGCAGACACCGTGGGTATTTTGTGTCTGAGCGGATGTTTGATGTTGTTTCACTGCTTTTAGTTTCGTCTCCTTAATGAAAAATTCAGTCCTAATGTATTTCTTGTGTGAAGTAACTTTACATTCTCTGAGAGTGGTAGAACATGACATTATAGCCCACCTTGCTTTTCCAGACCTCTCCCAAACAGACAGAGCTGCGACGAATTTGCCAGTTCTGTGATCTGGGAACACCCCCTGTGCAAGCGCCTTGGCGAAAGGCTTCAGCCAGAGCACAGCTGCTGTTCGGGAGCACGGACCAGCCAGCCGATGCCATCCAGTATCTCCCAGCCACCCAGAGCTGACCCCAGCGAGACAGGGCAGGCGAGGGGGTCCATGCTCAGCAAAACTTGGTCTGTATCACGTTGGGGCTCAGGGAGAGTAAATTGATTTGTAGAAGTTGTACCATCTTTCCAAACTCTCCTCCTGCTCAGCTGCACAGCCCTGCCTCACCCCAGCTGCAAGCTGAGCACCATATTTTCGGGATGCTCGATAATTGCTTGGTCATCAAAATAGCCATAAGCTTGGACGGGAGTTTCCCCCTCCTTCTGGTGTCTGGAACATCTAGCTGCACTGAGGGCAGGGTGGCTCGACAGTTTCCAATGATTTGTACTCCGCAGCTCTCAGCTGCTCGGCCGCTGGACCTCCGGAGTGGAGGTGGGGACTTCAGCTTGGCTCCTAGAGGCTTGGCAAAGCAGGGCTTCGGTAGTCTTCCTCTTCAACGCGTGGCAAGGGGAGCGCAGGCTGCTCGTGTGCGGTGACACTGGCAGCGTGTTGCCCGGGGTCCCTCCAGCCTCTTCACGTTGGCAGAAGTATCTACACCAGCATCTTGCACCGCTTGAAGGAGCTGCTGGTGGAACAGAGGGAGATGCAGCAGCCAAGCGTGGGGTGAGGGAAGCTCCCGGGCGCGACAGCCCAGCAGGGCTGAGCAGCACCCTGCCAGCTCCTTGCTTTGCTACAGGTGGAACCTGCCCCTCCAGCTGGTCTCACGCGGGGACCCGGCTCGGAAGGTGCTCCTTGTGAAGAAAGGCGGGCAGGCACGGCACGTGGGAAAAGGAGCCATTCTACGCAGCTACAGCGCTGTGCAAAGAGCTTCTGTAGTGAGTCAATGTGTGGTCATATTTTTTATAATCTTCCTTCTTATTGTCTGAAATGAAGCAAGTGCATCTGTCTACTCGTACGTTGAAACACAGAGGTGTAACCACGCCGGCTTCTGCCAAAATACTCTCATTTGAGAAATTGGTATTAACTGTTTGCAGCCTCACACATTTGATCCACTGTTTTTCTAATATCAAGGAACTAAAAGGCGATGTTCCCATAGCAAATATTTACCCTGACCATCCTTCTCAAAGCTTCTTTTTGCAATGAGGGAGAACACTCTGCAAGTGGCTTAGGAAACGTCAGCATCCACGGGTAATAATTTTGGGGACCTGGCAGCTCTGGCCTCGAGATCAGCTCCCGTGGATCTTCCTCCCATCATTTCAGCCCTTGTCTCCGACATCATCTGACAAAGGGTGAACAAAGGGCTTCAAGGGTCTGGTGAGCCATGAGTTATTTGCGAGCGATATAAAAGTAGTGATAAACCTTCAAAAACAGCTGTAGAGCATTTACCACATAAAACAAATAGACATAAAACACGTAGGGATTTTTTTCTCTTTACATGCAGGCTTTTTAAAGCAGAAAAACCCTGCCCAGGTAGCTGGCCTTTAAGCCTTCAATTAATTGAACAAAGATTTAAAAATTGTTCAATTGGTTTCATTAGGAAGTGTATAATAGAATAATAAAGTAAAACAAATGATATAAAGCAGACCCACTAATTAGCTCTACATGATTGATACAGCTTTGGACTAGGCATTTGATCTCAAACAAAATGCAGTTCCTTGTTAAGAGGATTTTTAATTGATGTGCAGAGAGGTATTAGATGATGTTGGAAAATAATTACTCAAAAGCTATTCATGCATTTGGCTGAACATAACAAATGAAGTTTGGGCTCTGGATCTGGCGGAGTGGACACGTGCTAATTAATAACGAGAGGAACAAGAATCTTCCAGTAGTTTTTAACCCAGTGTTTACTAGGAGATTGCTTTGCAATTATGCACCATAATGAGGTTGTCATCTAAACAAAATCAACATTACTCAGATGTCATTTGAGATTGCTAAATGTTGCAGCCCATCTATACGTTCGATTCTTTTTACAGATGGCAATATGTTATTAATCAGCGAGAGCTGTTGCTGGCTCTCCAGCTGCCACCGGCGTTCTGTACGGGGGGACATCGACACTCCCCTCCTCGTTTCAGGCTGTAAAACATAATGTCGCCGGAGTGGAGGGAATTTTAAATTTTATTCTAAAAATCCTAAGCCTAGGTGTCTGTTCACCAGGGAGGAGAGAGGGATTTACGTATTCTTCCTCTTCAATGGAGATATTCAAGACACACCTGGACAAGGTCCTGTGCAGCCTGCTGTAGGTGACCCTGCTTCAGCAGGAGGGTTGGACTGGGTGACCCACAGAGGTCCCTTCCAACCCCTACTATTCTGTGATTCTGTGATTCTGTGATTCAAGAAGCCGAGAAGCGGGAGTCTGAGCCGCCCTGCATGTGCAAGCATCGGCCGGGTGCTGCTTGTCCAGCCACCTCCGCCCGCTCGTCGGCGTGCCCTCGCCAACACCCTCTGCCGCCGCAAGGCCCTTTTCACAGAATCACAGAATCCCAGCATGGTCGGGGTTGGAAGGGACCTCTGTGGGTCCCCCAGCCCAACCCCCTGCCCAAGCAGGGTCACCCAGAGCAGGCTGCACAGCACCGCGTCCAGGCGGGTCTTGAATATCTCCAGAGAAGGAGACTCCACAACCTCCCTGGGCAGCCTGGGCCAGGGCTCCGTCACCCTCAGAGGGAAGAAGTTCTTCCTCATGTTCAGCTGGAGCTTCCTCTGCTTCAGTTTGTGCCCGTTGCCCCTTGTCCTGTCACTGGGCACCACTGAAAAGAGCCCAGCAGCCTCTGCGGGCGCGGGGGAAGAGAGGAGGGCCAGCCAGCGCTGAGTTCATCCTAGCTGTCTGTGCGCAGTCCCTGTGGGTTGGATTTGAGGTCTGTTGGCAAGGGTAGCGGGAGCTCGCAACGCTGCGCACCACGCGGTCCCTATCCCCTGAGCAGGCTGCGGTCTCCAGGGCTACCGATCTGGCACCGCCGCCAGCGCTGAAATCACAGCCGTTTAAAAAGGAGATAATAAACCTCACAAGAGCCAGTTGCTTAGGATTCGGGCAGTCTATTTTTTTCCCTGTGCCACTCTTGGCTCTGATATCTCGCTGCCTTTGCAGACTAAGGATAGAGCGATGCGTCCTGAAGATAAATTTCTCCTCCTGCAGGGTGGCAAGGGCTAGCGGCTGGCTGTTCCTGTGCTGAGTGGCTCTTGCCATGTGCTGGTGGGAAGGCTGGCGTGAGCAGGTGGGTCTGTCATCCTGTGCCGACGTAGATGAGTGTCTGATGCCGATTCCTGCAGGTTAGGCTCTTTCGACTGCCACCCAGTTCTCCTAACGCAAGGGCTGTGGGACTCGACGGCTCAGGGGTGACATGAGGTTCAGGGCTTGGCCTTCAGCTGCTGTATTGCCATGTGAGTTCCTTTCATCTTATGGCTTTAAGCAACAGAATTTGCTTGAAATTGTGATGTCTTCGTTTACCTTTCCACTGTGTTTTGCACTATGAGGGGTTGATCTTAACTGGGGCTTTTGCAGGATACCAGACTGGCTACAACATCCTCTTTATGGAATATTGGCCAGTAAAGATAGTATAACAAAGTGGGGAGGATCTGCTTGTCTTTTCAAGTCTTTTATTTATCGGTCATGCAAGCTCTTTGCCTTCCTTTCCCTTTGGAAAGACAACGGTACTGGTGTCCGGCCTCGCGAAGCACCCCGAGGTCTCTGGAAGAATATCTCCAGGTGAGATGCTCTTATTCAGGAGGTGGCATGCCCGCTCAGCTGGCTGGGCTGGGCTGCTGCCGAAATGCTGGAAACAGTCTAAAAAAATTCACATTTTCAAAACGTCAGTGTGCTTTGGAATGTTGTGATGCCTGTTCCTTATCTCTTCCTTGGGAAAAAGGCTAGATTTTAGGAGTTGGGGGTTTTTAGCTAATATATAGAAACCCCTCTAAAATACGTTATGTATTTTCAGATAGGCTGATACATGTTGAAGTCAGTAGCCTCATTCCAAACAGCTTTTTCTGTTGATTTTCTTTTTCAGCAGCTTTATCAAGTACATTTTCAAGTCGTGTTTTTATCTTACAGTACTTCCGAAAAGAACCAATTACTTATTTTTAAAATCATTTTTATGCCTTGATTCTTTGGAGGCTGCTTTATTTCAGAAGCAAGCTTTCTTCTTGCATAAAAGGTAGTCACAGTAAATGGCACGATGGGTAGTGATACTTCTGATCAGGTAGACCTTGGACCTGTACAGTCAGGAAATGAGGAGAAGGGGGTCAGTGCCCATTGTTCAGTGGGTATCACCGAGGGGGCTCCCTGAATTCCTCGGCTTGTGGGAATTCCCTTCATTGATGAAAATGACTTCAGCATGACACAACAGGTCTCCACTATTTCTCATTTTCACACACATTTCAGGGACATCACCTTGCCAGCAACAATGTACAAGTTCTCCAGTATTCTTGATCCCTTCAGAGGACTCCACCGCGATGCTGCGGTGATGCCTACCCATAATAAGGCATAAGGAATAGAGCTTTGGAGGTTCAGTTGTGTAGATGCTGTCTTCAGATTTTAAAATCCACCTGGTTTGGGACTTCTTTGTCTAAATAATGCTGCCTAACATTTGTCCTGTATCTTGAAAACACACTCCATCCTCCCAAAGATGAAATGGGACACTTGGTGAAACTGAAAAACAAATCAGCAGTATCTGATTTGAACTTCCATCAGCAGGAGGGTGTGGAAACAGTTTCTTTCTCAGTTCCTCATTAGGAATGTCAACAACATTAAAAAAAAAAGATTACTATTTCAGCTGAGACTTACTGCTTCATTTTTTATTGTTATTTGTGTGACTTGTTCGCCTATTGTCATGTCCAATGAGAAAAACTCCTCAAAGGGCTCCTGAGATAACGCTAGCACTATCTCAAGTGCACTGGACCTGACCTGGTGAGGGTAAGAAGCACCGTGAGAAGTTGAAGATCAGCGCGCTTGGGGCTAACGAACAGCAGGCTCTGTGCCAAATGCGTGTCTGGATCTCACTGATGTTAAACCAGTTGTAGCTTTGCTAAACACCATGGAGTAGCGGTGGATTTACACCAAGACTGAAGCCTGGTTTTCGGTGTGAAGTGCAGGCACTAAACAGTAGCCCGTTTCTACAAGTCGTTGGTGTTTCTTTCCTCATTACACAGTGCTTTGTCACTTCATGGTCATGAGGACAATCCCCTGCGAATGACTTCTTTTCCGCGGCTGCAGCAGAGTAGCAGCAAAATGTATTTTTATCCCTGGAAACACTGAGATCTGAATCCTCTGGTCCTTGTAAAACAAAGCAAGTCTTCAAACTTTGCTACTACTTTTTACCTTTACAGACATAAGTCAATTTATCTTTTAATAACTTCGCTTTTGATTTCAAAACATTGAAAGAGGAATAAACAAAACCAGGAGTGTTTCCAAAAATCACTTTGTGTTTGGATGCTCCATTTCTAGCTGTCCAGTATGAAATGCCTGGAGCGGGCTGGACTTCCAGTGTTCCAGTCGTGGTAAAGGGTCTTTAAAAATCTCTGTTCTGGCACCTGAGTTTGACCACACAGGTGCTGTGTCAGCCCAACCCCTGGGCCAGTTTTGGAAAAGGTGCATGCTGGGCATCATTCAGACATAGATTGGAAGAGGATTTTTCCTGGGGCCGAGTTTTGTTTCCAGAGCGCACTCAATTAGCGGTTGTCAGGCAGCACGCTATGCGAAATGTCTTCCTTGCTATTTTTTAATTGCTTTTCAGTTTCTACATTTGCCCCCACACAAACACAGGCATGTGTGCGTGTGCCTAAAGGAACCAGCCCCGTCAGAAAAATCAGCAAACCCTACTGCAACGGTGCGACGGCCCGGCTGCCCGCGCCGGGAAACCCAAGCTGCCTGCTAACCAGGAGCCGGTAGCTCATGGGACTGATCATTCAAGACAGCCGTTGTTCCTGCCTGCAATCCTGCACGCGCTGTGCAAAGGACGTGACTAATTTACTAGCTGGCCAAATGTCGCTCTTCGGTGCTGCGCCGCGCTCCCCGCAGCTCCAGACACGCCGCTCCGCAGCATCCCTCTTCAGGAGGGAACTTCGCAGCTGATTTCCAGAGCCCTGCCAAAAGTCGCACTTTGCTACTTCAGATAAATTACTCCGACACTTCACAGCCGTGGCTTTATATTTTTACTCAAGTGCGTGTTTTGTGGGTGAGAGTGCGGCGTGGTTTGAACAGTTGTCAGAAGTTTTATTTTTGGAGAAAGACAGATAGTATTTTGTGAGATAATTAAGAGTTTGTGAAGTTTCCTTGAGAAATGAAAAAGGCCCAAACCATCGTCTTCTGCTCGTAGATACATTTTACACTCAATTCCTCATTTGCCACCTCCTCCTCCACTAGTTTATAAATCTGTTAATTAATGGTGTTTATTCTCCTCTCAGCCTTGCTGGAGAAATGGTTTTATGATTATATTATTAGGAAGTGATGATAACGTATGTGGGAAAAGGTATTTTTTTGTATGTGGGCTTGCCAATCGCTATGGAAACAAGCAAATATTTGCAGACCTCAACTACTGATTAATACCTACTGGTTATTTTAGCTTTATGAAGTTACTGTCTGGATGTGAAGAATTTCTTGCGAGCGGCTCTCTGTGGCAATTTATTTGCATGTGTAATAGTCTCATCAGAAATGACTCCGGTAATTTAAGGCTCCATCACATTGTAGCAGTTTCTGAAACAGCCATTTTATCAGCGTGTGATTGAAACACAAGCGCTAGGCATTATTTTGAAACCCTTTGGTTTGCATTTCACTGAAAACAGTTTTATTACAAAAATATTTCTCCCTGAAGGGAGGGACGCAGATCCATGCGCTGACTAATAGTGTGTTATTAAAGCAGTATTGACAAGGCTGTGGCTGCCAGGAGAGCTGCTCGAACAGAGAAACTCCAGCAGAGCACTACAGGAGGATTTTTCCAGCAACGTGAGCCATGGTCCTCACCCCCGTCTCTCCAACACGCAGCACAACGGGTGCCCTGAACCAGGCCGGGGTTCAGACACAGC